>NW_027315823.1:2392048-2609548 GCF_026437365.1 Eucyclogobius newberryi
AAGAGACTGTGTCGGCCTCTTTAACATGGACAGGAGCTGAGTCCATAACACAGGAGCTTGGGAGCTAAATACTTGGTGTATTTTCACAAGGGAAGTGCAGTGGGAACTCCATTGCTAAAGTTACTTACAGTTCTGCTTTAATGAAGAAACATCAGGAACACACACAAGCTCTAAAGCAAAAAGATCAACTGAAGTCTGCAATTCAGAGACGACATTTTAAAGTTAGTGCTTCAGAGTTAGATTCCTGGATGGCATGGAGCATTTCTGTGGAGTTTGCATGAACCCAATGTCTGTGGAGAGTTCTTCTGGTTCCTCCTCATGCACATGTAGAGCCAGGACTCAAGTGAATAAAATAATAAAGCCTGAAGAAGTTGTATGATCTACAAATGTAAATAATCTTTAAATTACAAAAGTACTGCATAAAGAGATCTCCACGGACGGTGACAACATCCTTACATGATTTTCCACTTCCTGACTGCTCCTTCTCTTTGATTGGTTATCTTCTTCCCACACATTGCCATCTTCAATCCCATCTCCTGCTCCTAAAATCTCCAACTCTCTGTATTTACCTGCGCGCCCTCCACTGATGTGAATTGACAGAAATGAACTTAATAAAATGCAGAAAGCGCCCGTATTATGCCCTACTTAACCCAAAATAAAAGCTGAGTTTGATAATATATTCCGCGCGTACATTTACATCAAGAAGGCGAATCTGGCAGTCACAAAGAAGTACCAGTAACGAGCTAGGACTTTGTGATCTCTGCTCCCGACGCCAGATCCGGCATTTCCATCTACTGCCGCATTCATTTGAAGAGAATTTCTCCATGTCGGTGGACATAAAACCTCCGTCAAATCAAAAGTGACGAGAGGAGAGAGGGAGTGAGAAAGAAACAGAAGTATTCAAATGATCCAGGAATCTCGCCCTGTGCCAGTCTGACAGCTCGCACGATTAATTTATACTGACAAAGATGGTTTGGCAAAATGCTGTGACCTCTGCAGGACGTGCACGGGGACGGGGGGAGTGTGCGAGGATGTGGAGGAGGGAACAAGGACGGGGAGGAGGGAACGAGGAAGGGGAGGAGTGCGGAGGAGTGCACAAGAAGGAGTGCACAAGGATGAAGAGTGCATGAGGAGGGGGAGGAGCGCATGAGGACAGAGAGGAGTGCAGATTAGTGCAGGGGGGCGTAGAGGAGTGCATGAGGACGGGGAGTCGTACAGAGGAGTGCACGAGGACGTAGAGGAGTGCATGAGGACGGGGAGTCGTACAGAGGACTGCACAAGGACGTAGAGGAGTGCATGAGGATGGGGAGTCGTACAGAGGAGTGCACAAGGACGTAGAGGAGTGCACACGGACGTAGAGGAGTGCATGAGGACGGGGAGTTGTACAGAGGAGTGCACAAGGATGTAGAGGAGTGCATGAGGACGGGGAGTCGTACAGAGGAGTGCACGAGGACGTAGAGGAGTGCATGAGGACGGGGAGTCGTACAGAGGAGTGCACAAGGACGAGGAGGAGTGCATGAGGACGGGGAGTTGTACAGAGGAGTGCACGAGGACGTAGAGGAGTGCATGAGGACGGGGAGTCGTACAGAGGAGTGCACGAGGACGTAGAGGAGTGCATGAGGACGGGGAGTCGTACAGAGGACTGCACAAGGACGTAGAGGAGTACATGAGGACGGGGAGTCGTACAGAGGAGTGCACAAGGACGTAGAGGAGTGCACAAGGACGTAGAGGAGTGCATGAGGACGGGGAGTCGTACAGAGGAGTGCACAAGAACGTAGAGGAGTGCACAAGGACGAGGAGGAGCGCATGAGGACGGGGAGTCGTACAGAGGAGTGCACAAGGACGTAGAGGAGTGCACAAGGACGTAGAGGAGTGCATGAGGACGGGGAGTCGTACAGAGGAGTGCACAAGAACGTAGAGGAGTGCACAAGGACGAGGAGGAGCGTATGAGGACGGGGAGTCGTACAGAGGAGTGCACGAGGATGTAGAGGAGTACATGAGGACGGGGAGTAGGAGTGCACGAGGACGTAGAGGAGTGCATGAGGACGGGGAGTCGTACAGAGGAGTGCACAAGGACGAGGAGGAGTGCATGAGGACGGGGAGTTGTACAGAGGAGTGCACGAGGACGTAGAGGAGTGCATGAGGACGGGGAGTCGTACAGAGGAGTGCACAAGGACGTAGAGGAGTGCATGAGGATGGGGAGTCATACAGAGGAGTGCACAAGGACGAGGAGGAGTGCATGAGGACGGGGAGTCGTACAGAGGAGTGCACAAGGACGTAGAGGAGTGCACAAGGACGTAGAGGAGTGCTTGAGGACGGAGAGTCGTACAGAGGAGTGCACGAGGACGTAGAGGAGTGCATGAGGACGGGGAGTCGTACAGAGGAGTGCACAAGAACGTAAAGGAGTGCACAAGGACGAGGAGGAGCGCATGAGGACGGGGAGTCGTACAGAGGAGTGCACGAGGACGTAGAGGAGTACATGAGGACGGGGAGTCGTACAGAGGAGTGCACGAGGACGTAGAGGAGTGCATGAGGACGGGGAGTCGTACAGAGGAGTGCACAAGAATGTAGAGGAGTGCACAAGGACGAGGAGGAGCGCATGAGGACGGGGAGTCGTACAGAGGAGTGCACGAGGACGTAGAGGAGTGCATGAGGACGGGGAGTCGTACTGAGGAGTGCACGAGGACGTAGAGGAGTGCATGAGGACGGGGAGTCGTACAGAGGAGTGCACGAGGACGTAGAAGAGTGCTTGAGGATGGGGAGTCATACAGAGGAGTGCACAAGGACGAGGAGGAGTGCATGAGGACGGGGAGTAGTACAGAGGAGTGCACAAGGACGTAGAGGAGTGCACAAGGACGTAGAGGAGTGCTTGAGGACGGGGAGTCGTACAGAGGAGTGCACAAGGACGTAGAGGAGTGCACAAGGACGTAGAAGAGTGCTTGAGGATGGGGAGTCATACAGAGGAGTGCACAAGGACGAGGAGGAGTGCATGAGGACGGGGAGTCGTACAGAGGAGTGCACAAGGACGTAGAGGAGTGCACAAGGACGTAGAGGAGTGCTTGAGGACGGAGAGTCGTACAGAGGAGTGCACGAGGACGTAGAGGAGTGCATGAGGACGGGGAGTCGTACAGAGGAGTGCACAAGAACGTAAAGGAGTGCACAAGGACGAGGAGGAGCGCATGAGGACGGGGAGTCGTACAGAGGAGTGCACGAGGACGTAGAGGAGTACATGAGGACGGGGAGTCGTACAGAGGAGTGCACGAGGACGTAGAGGAGTGCATGAGGACGGGGAGTCGTACAGAGGACTGCACAAGGACGTAGAGGAGTACATGAGGACGGGGAGTCGTACAGAGGAGTGCACAAGAATGTAGAGGAGTGCACAAGGACGAGGAGGAGCGCATGAGGACGGGGAGTCGTACAGAGGAGTGCACGAGGACGTAGAGGAGTGCATGAGGACGGGGAGTCGTACTGAGGAGTGCACGAGGACGTAGAGGAGTGCATGAGGACGGGGAGTCGTACAGAGGAGTGCACGAGGACGTAGAAGAGTGCTTGAGGATGGGGAGTCATACAGAGGAGTGCACAAGGACGAGGAGGAGTGCATGAGGACGGGGAGTAGTACAGAGGAGTGCACAAGGACGTAGAGGAGTGCACAAGGACGTAGAGGAGTGCTTGAGGACGGGGAGTCGTACAGAGGAGTGCACAAGGACGTAGAGGAGTGCACAAGGACGTAGAAGAGTGCTTGAGGATGGGGAGTCATACAGAGGAGTGCACAAGGACGAGGAGGAGTGCATGAGGACGGGGAGTAGTACAGAGGAGTGCACAAGGACGTAGAGGAGTGCACAAGGACGTAGAGGAGTGCTTGAGGACGGAGAGTCGTACAGAGGAGTGCACGAGGACGTAGAGGAGTGCATGAGGACGGGGAGTCGTACAGAGGAGTGCACGAGGACGTAGAGGAGTGCATGAGGACGGGGAGTCGTACAGAGGAATGCACGAGGATGGGAAGGAGTGCATGAGGATGGAGAGGAGTGCACGAGGATGGGAAGGAGTGCATGAGGATGGAGAGGAGTGCACGAGGATGGGAAGGAGTGCATGAGGATGGAGAGGAGTGCACGAGGATGCGAAGGAGTGCATGAGGATGGAGGGAAGTGCACGACGATGGGGAGGAGTGCACCGAATGTTTATATTTCTTGAGGCAACCTTGAGGAGAACCATCTTCTATTCACCTTTAAATCTAAACTATAAGTGATTATTTTGATATAATGTAATGTTATTAGGTGTGATTTACTGCCCTCAGAGCTTCTCTTTGTTCAGAATTGCTCCATTATGCACTGTCTTTCCAACTGGGTTCAACTAGGCAAATACAGGAAGTACGAGCCTCCTTCTTGTTCTTGTGGGTTCTCATTTCTGAAACAACCATGTGAAAAGACAAATCCTGTGTGCAATCAAAGCTAAAAGCGGCCCTACAAATATATTTATTCTGTGGTGACTTCTGAGGCAATGTATGTTGTATGTTTTTTTGTAGTATTTTTTTGTTTTTGCCCTGGTGGGATTAATAAAGTAATCTGAGTCAGTCCTTCAAGTCCTTCAAATTAAAGTCAGAATTTTGGCAGGTCTAAAGGAGATCTGAACCTGGTCTCTCTCTCTCCCTTTCTCTCTCTTTCTTTCTGTTCCTTTGCTCCTGTGATGCTGCCCAATCCCTGTTGGTCCATAACGAGGTTGGTGGTCACGCTGGTTCACTCTTCTGCCGTAAATGTGCGGTAATGGGCCGAGCTCACCGTAATCCCGAGCCATTAGCGGGCCGGCTTTGGCCTAATTGCCCCGGCAGCCTGAACAATTTGGTTAGACTCTGCTCCGGTAATTATAGAGAAAAATTGGCCCAAAAAAATCAGCACCATGGACAGCGCCACAATGTTCACTCACAGACAGAGGTGGAAAATAATGACCAAAATATAAATAAATTTATAAATGAATACATACATAATCATAGTAGTTTCCTTTGGGGTAGAAAATGGGGTCTGGAGGCAAAGTGGCATAAAATACAGCCAAATAATGAAAAACACTCACATCACTAATTACATTGCAAACATGTATTTCAAGGCTTAAAAATATGTTCACACAAAAATACAATAGGAGATACAGATAGAAAATAAAAACTATACTATTTCAAGTATCTCGCTAGTGCAACATGTAAGTAAGCACATTTTACTTGCACCTTTCACTATCTGAAGTTGCAAAGTGCTTCATAAAACACAGACTAAAATAATGAAACACAAAACTTACAATGAGCAATACATTTACCACAGTCTACAGTAAAACCAGTCCCTCAAGAAACTGTAATTAAAAGGCCTGGCTTAATAAAAAGGTGTTGATCTGAACCTTAAAAGCAACAACAGAATGTGGAAGTCTGGGCGCAACGGCCTGGAAGGATCTGTCTCCTCTGGTCCGAAAACGAGTGTGAGGAACAGATTCTGGTCCAAAGACCTCAGTGAGTGAGGGCGAGTGTACGATCAGATCGCTGATGTACAAAGGGACCTGACCATGCAAAGCTCTGAAAGTCAGGACTAACATTTAAACTGTATCCGGTAGAATAGTTCCCTGAGAGTTCAATAAACACATTTCTCGTGTCCAAATGGTGTTTCATCCACATTTGTATTTTACGGTCATACATAATACTTATTTTATACTATTTGAATGTGATTCTTCATTAGAAGGTGAACTTGAACCAATTTGTCCAGGATTGGTTCATAGCACAGTAGGTAAATCTGTGAAAAAAATGTTTGTGAAAAAACAGTTTGAAAATGATTGTCAGATGGAAACTATGCACATATAACTACCTTTAAAACTACATCTTAATTGTCTCACAAACAAAATCGAATTAACAATCGACACAACTATGTTAGTTGCAATTTTTCCACATTAAATAACCATTTAAATGTGTGTTTGTTTAAAATTGAAACTTATATTTGATTACTACAAGACATGAAAGAATCAAATATTAAATTGCAATACAATGATAATTCAAGCTGTTTTTGTCTCTAGTTAAGTCCTTTATATAATTATTTTACATTTAGTAGCAATCCAGTTAAGTTTAAATGTGTCTATCAACATGTACAGGATTTTGGTTTTTTTCATTATTTTATTTTTGTGTCGCTGTTTATTTATTTTCTATTTAATTCTGCTTTGAGATACTTTGTTCCTGATTTGAGATCCGTAACTATGGGTGGGTTTCAGTACCATGGACAGCACCACTAACATGCATTATTGTTCACATTGCCCTCTTATCCCTCTATACCCCCATGTGCCAGATGCCCTCCCAAGGACATAATACATTTTGTTTTGTTCTTTTCCTGTGTGTATTCACTTATTTTTGCCAGGGATATAATAATAAGGTGGCTCCACTATTTAAACATCCAGGTCACACACATGAGCATTCGTCGCTGCTTTGTGCCCCTCCCTCTTCTAATTATTCTGTTTTATCTCCTATCAAGAGCCCGGAGCCTTCAACTGCATCCACTTCTTTGCATTTGTGTTTTTCGTGTTTCTCGTATGTCAATAAACGCTTTGCATCCTAGCCTTGGGAGCTTGGTCCATCCTTGTGAATTAAAGTTAAATCTGAGCCTAACGTTGGTGAAAACACAATATTTAACTGGACTTTCTTGTAATATTGAATGTGTTTGGTGTTTATGGAATGTACAATATTTTACACGGGGACTTCCTAAATGATTGGCATTCAGTTGCGTCCTAAAGGCCTAAGCTTGACCATATTAACTGTTCTTAAACCTTACCCCAACCTTTCCTAAACTGAGGGATAATATATAGTTAAAAATAAACATTTGCTTATTAAATGCAAAAAAGAATTACAATGCTAAACAAAACGCTGATCTTGTAGGGAGCACCATGTATGTGCCTTTAATTTAAAACAGCATCCATCTTCTGAGATGCATAATGAGAGAACGTTTTAACTATTTTTGGGTATTTGAATAATGAAAATGAGCCTTGTATGGTTGATGCAAATACAGCAAATTATTCAAATTGGAGAATGACATGCCCTGTACAGTGTTATAAACTATGTAAGCTTTTCAGAGAGTTGCTAAAAAATATAACATTTATCAGTAACTACACAGAAAACGGCAAACCTCTTCCGTCATTACAGCTTTAGAAAACCCTGTTAGCGAAACCTGACCCCTGACCCCCGACCCCTAGCGTATTAAGGTCAAAGTGCTAATGCTGAGTGCTAATGTTATCTTTCTGCTTTGGGTTACCGCTTCCTTGCCTTTTATTTCCGCACATATGACGGTGAGTCACTGTTATAGTATCACTGAAAGCTTTTAACACGGCGAGGTTGAGTTGACATCATGCGCTAGGTAAATGCTACAAATGCTAATGTCGCTAAAAGCATCTCCACTGATTCATATCACAAGAATTAGAGCGGGAATGTTGTTATTAGCAGAATTATAGCTCATTTGTGGGGTCCCAGGGGTCAAATGGAGTTGGGTGAGTACATCTGCCGTGAGCCTTAACTTCATGTTACTAGATACAGAAAGTCAAAGCTAGGCTAAAGTAGTGGAATATATAGCTATTTGACACTGACAAAGGAGCGATTGAGTTACAGAAATGATAAAGACTGCTTCTTCTTCTATAAACCCTTCAAAAGGTTGTGTAGAAGCACTCAGATACATATGGGAGACACACATCTGCCAGTGGATTTGACTGCATTTGGACATTTTATAGGATATTAAGACAGACACTTGTGGGTGAATGTGAAGTATCTAAGGACACAACAACATTTCCTCTAGCGCCCCACTGTGGGACCTGGTGTTCGTACTAACCAAGCCCTGTCCTGCTTAGCTTCTGACAGCTGACGAGATCGGGCATTGGCAGGAGAGGATGTATGAATGTAATACAGAGATATTTTACCAGAAATTATACTTTGGTTAAGCCCAAATACAATTCTGAGGCTAGAAAATAGATTCCATCCTTTGTTATAGAAAAGCAATCTAATTGACTTTTCTACTGTGGAAATTCAAAATTGTTGATTATGTTTTGTTCTAAAGATGTAAAATGAATCGCATTTAGAGCTGATGTCAGTTATTCATTGAAAAACAACTTAATATTTTACATTTATAGGAGCAGTCGCTACAGGTCAGCAGCTGATGCTAACCTGTAGGAAACGCTCTCTACTCCACATGAACGGCTCCTCGTCTGCTTGGATGAACCCCCCTCTCTCCACCTGAGTGCTCCACAGTCCATCTGCAAATTGCAAAACGCTTGTCAAACCTGAACCATCACATGGTGAAACTTCTCAAGATTTATACTTTTTCCCACAGGGTTTTGTAAAGCTTCACAAAAGTATAATTTGTGGTAAAGCATCTAATACAGAGCATATGGAGTCAACATTTCTCTGAGTATTTTCCAATTAGGCAAAAATAAAATAAATAGTGTGTTTCCGGTAACATTGAAGAAAAAATCCAGGTAGGTAGATCGGATTTTTTTTGTGAGAGCGAATCCAAAAGCTTCGGGAAAAAAATCCTCTGTGGGGATCGGATCGTAAGATATGAAAATCGCTGCACTTTTGATCGGTTTCTGGTCAGCGTGCAGACTGGCGGTCATGACGGTGGGATATAATCATATAATAGTTTTTTCCAACGTTCAAGGCATGAAATCTCTGCTCCTGCAGAGACATCATGAATCTCCACGTGGGGGTTGTACGTGGTACCACCTTACGCCCTGTGTTCCTGTCACCATGGCAACGTTTGGAGGTCGGCGGCGGTTCATCAAACAACAATTTAGAATGATTTTGTTGACTAACTTTTAAAGGTTCTTTTCAAAGTTCTATTTCCATCAGAAGTTACACCTACAAGTATTATTGTAAATCACACAACATCAACATATTAAAATCTGTCAACATCTCTCTCTCTTATATACAACCTGTTACCATAAACTTTCCCGTGTGGTAGCGTCAGCATTCCCTCGCATATCCAAGCCTCTGCTGACTCCAGAAAACTGGCCGGCGCTGATGAGAGTGAACAGCCCTTCACATTGCGATTGGTGCGTTAATCTGTAGCTGTAGATCCAGCGCTGCTGCCCTCTCACTTTATAACCCTGTCCTTTGGTTTGGTGGCTGCTGCGGTGTGAGTGCGTTTGTGCATGCGTTTCTTTGCTGATTTACTTTCTGACAGCTTGCATCTGCGTATTGTGCTGAGACGGCTGCTTACGGGCCAGTGTGTGACGCTAACGGCCCCACTCAACAGAGAGACGGGGCCTTGAGAGGAATTATGGGCCAGTCAGAGATGGGAGACATTCAAAGTGATGAGTTTGGGTTTTAATGCCACTCTTATACTTCTATTACATGTGTTATTGTAGTTTGTATGATTATAGCTGTGTTTATAGTCAGTTTTAGTATGTTGTTTATTTTATTTTAAATGTGCACTGATTTTCAAGCCAAAAGAAGAATGTTTAAAGCACCTTTTTTTCTTTAATAAATCCAATGAGAGATAATTTAATGCCATACTATGGATCATTCCGGGCAAAGGCGGTCTCTCTAACAGAAGTTACTGTGCACAGCGGATAAGAAATGGGGAATTTAAAAAAGCATAAGAAAACACACAATGGGTCACGTGATCAATACATGACCAGAGTTTGTCTATATCAGGCTCTATTCAATTCAGTTTAGAACAAAATCAAAAGTTTGAAAATCAAATCAGTTATTGGTCAATAACAGAGCAACAGATTAACCATTTTTTACAGGAATTAAGCAAATGGAGAACTATCCCAAAGCGTTCCCTCCTTCAGTCCCTCCTTCAGTCCCTCCTTCGGTCCCTCCTTCTGTCCCTCTTTCGGTCTTCTTTCGGTCCCTCCTTCGGTCCCTCCTTCTGTCCCTCCTTCGGTCCCTCCTTTGGTCCCTCCTTCTGTCCCTCCTTCGGTCCCTCCTTTGGTCCCTCCTTCTGTCCCTCCTTTGGTCCCTCCTTCGGTCCCTCCTTCTGTCCCTCCTTTGGTCCCTCCTTCAGTCCCTCCTTTGGTCCCTCCTTTGGGCTTCCTTCAGTCCCTCCCAGTCCCTCCTTCGGCCCCTCCTTCGGCCCCTCCTTCGGCCCCTCCTTCTGTCCCTCCTTCAGTCCCTCCTTCGGCCCCTCCTTCGGCCCCTCCTTCAGTCCCTCCTTCGGCCTTCCTTCAGTCCCTCCTTAAGTCCCTTCTTCTGTCCCTTCTTCGGTCCCTCCTTCCCTCCTTCAGTCCCTCCTTCGGTCCCTCCTTCTGTCCCTCCTTCGGTCCCTCCTTTGGTCCCTCCTTTGGCCTTCCTTCTGTCCCTTCTTCAATCCCTCCTTCGGTCCCTCCCAGTCCCTCCTTCAGTCCCTCGTTTGGTCCCTCCTTTGGCCTTCCTTCTGTCCCTTCTTCAGTCCCTCCTTCGGTCCCTCCCAGTCACTCCTTCAGTCCCTCCTTCAGTCCCTCCTCCATTTGCAGACAGAGTTTGTGAAAAGGCTCAAAGCTCCACGAAGTCCCCGTTGTTGCACTGGTCAGCTGAGGCTAGCGCTTCTTTCTCGTGGTGTTTTGGCATCTGTAAAAGTTAGAAAATGGAAATGTGGAGATATGGCCTGTTCACAGCTTTATGTGTCTAGATTGTTTATTCACATTTGTGGTTACTTATAATTTTGAAATATTTCACACATTACACATTAATTTGTAATATGTTTTCTTGTTTTTAGATAGTATTGGCATTCAACAATCCATTGCTCCATCTTCAGTTTTTTTTTACACCCACTGAAGCAGAAAGACATTTTCCTTTGCCTCTTTCGCTCCCTGAGTTTGAGTGTTTGTAGGATTTGCCAAACACACAAAAAAAGCAAAGACCAGATGGGATCCTGTCCAAATATGTCAACATTCGACTTTGCTCAAAGTTCATGAGCGACTAAAGTGATCTAAGCAGGAACAATCAATATACAGGCTCGCTTTAACAGCTCGGTAAATATTTATGAAAGAACCGGGCAATACCAAAAAGAGAGGAGAGGAGAGAGAATAGAGGAGGAAGAGAGAAAGAGTGGGAAAGAGAGAGAGAGAGAAAAAGAAGAGAAGACTGAGAGAAAGTAGAGCGCAAATAGAAAGACAGGGAGGAGCCTGAGAGAGAGAATAAAAAGAGATGATAAAATAAGAAGAGAGGGTGACAAAGAGAGGAAGTAAGGATAGAGAAGATAGGAGAAGGAAATGGAGAGGAGAGAGAGAGAGGAAGAAGAGATCCATGGGAGGATCTCTCCTTCACTATGGTTCTCCTCAAGGTTTCTACTTTATTTAGAGAGAGAGAGAGAGAGAGAGAGAGAGAGAGAGGGGGGGGGGGGGGGGGGATGAGATGGAGAGAGAAAGGATCAGTGGAGTTCAGTGGAGTTTGTCAGGTTTAGAAACACAAAATATTGATCAGATTAAAGAGCAAAGTCAGAGAAGTCACAGTATTAGATTTGGAATAGTGAGCTCTGGACAGGATTATAGCACGTACTACATGAGGGTGGGTTCTTGTTGTTGTTGTTGTTGTTGTTGTTGTTGTTGTTGTTGTTGTTGTTGTTGGTGGTGGTGGTGGTGGTGGTGGGGTTTTTCCTGGCAAAAGATGAATACATACAAAAATTGCAAAAATGTATCAAAATGACACCAAATTGGATTAATTAGGTTTATTTTGGAGTCATAAATTCTGTGTAAGGGCAAAAGAGCAGGTAAAGGAGACATAATATTAAATATACACATTGTGTTAATTATAAACCGTGCTATTGGTTGGAGAGGCTTAAGAATAGAAACAGGACTAATGACTTCCTGCTCAAAACTGCTGAAGTGATAAGCCCCGCCCCTTCATAGTGACGTTTCATTGTAACAAGCAGCAGATTGTCATTTACTTGTTTTTGAAAAATGGTATATGTGACATTTTACAACCTGTATATATGATCCCGAGTATGATTTCATTTATTTTTCCTTTTGAATAATCACAACTAAGTACAGAGCAGTAATTGGAGTTCAATCAAATATCTCAGAGTAATCTAATGATGCGAAGACACTGGTATTTCATGGTTAAATGCTAATCAAAGTACATTATACAAACACATTTGAGTTTGAAACACAGGCCTGATAGATCGCGTTCACAAGACGTCACAATATTCTAGAATCCCCATCATTGAAAAAGGAGCTGGAGGAGTCGGAATTCCCGGGTAGAATTCACTTTCATGGTTCATATCTCTGTAATGACTGGGCGTGTCCACGTTGATCGACATGTGGAATTGGGCCGTACGTTTCAAAACAAAAATGGCTGCTAACGAAGGAAAAAAAGACAAGGATTCAGGTTTGAATGAATAAGCAAAGCACAAAACGTTGGTGAGAGAAGTTTCATCTGAACGACAGCTCACAGTGTCACGGAAATAAACGTGACTGATTGCACTGCACAGTCTGAGTTTGGCTCGAGGCGACGCAGAGATTGGTGACCAGACTCAGTTTAGGTCTGTGTCAGTGTCGTGTTTGTTATTGAGGTCAAACTACTGACTATTTGGATCGATAGGTTGTGTTGATGTTCTAGAATTTAATGATGTCATAACCACAGACGCAGGGCGGGAAACGGAGTGTGTAACTCTATGGGAGATGTACTGTTTTTAAAATAAATAACCAAAATAGAAATCCATACATGTTGAACCATCTCATCATTTACTTGACAAACTTGTCATATTAATCTTATGACCTAAAGTTTAACGGACAATAATCAGGTCATGATGTAATGGTGTCATTTTCAATGGCTGTTGTCACAAAAAGTCACTTTTGTTCATTTGAGTTGACAGAAGACTATGAACTTTGTACCAGTGTTTTTGTTTCATGTGGACAGGTCCAGTAATTATAGAGATATGAACCATAAACATACAGAGATATGAACCATAAACATACAGAGATATGAACCATAAATATACAGAGATATGAACCATAAACCAGGACAACAAATTTACAATCTGACACTTACATTGAGAATTCTACCTGAGAATTGGGACTTGTCTCTGCTCAGGTTGAACTAAAGCTACAAACCAAACTCCCACTATTGACATCTCACCAGATTTTTGGGATGCCATGTTTGGCTCGTGGGCTTTGATAGACAGGACCGCCGAGCGAGGGAGAAAAGGGGAGATATGCAGTAAATTGTCTGACATTTGCAATTGTCTTACATAATCTGTTCTTACCATAAATGGCTTCACTAAATGTGCTGTTAAGTTTCACTTGGGGGACATGTGTTAGGTCACATGAACTCTGTATTTAGAACTGCTTGTTGAACAGAGGCAAATATACATTAAAGGCAAAGTGACGTAGATGGTTAAAGGTAATATGACTGTGAACACTGTATATTCTGCAGTATATTTTTAAGTAGCATAAGATTAAAATGGATTCAAACTTACAACACTGGAGCCAGCAGCACGTGAAGCCTGGCATGTGTGCTGCCGCCTTAACAACTGGGCCACTGGGCAGCGCATTTTTCTCCTTTTTGCACAGTACATTATTTTCTATCCAGGGATGCTTCCTACTGCTTCTCTCCTTTAACGTTACAAAATGGCATAATTTGCCACATTGACCACATTGATTTTAGCATCAGAAACCCCTTCCCCCTGGTTTGAATGATGATGTATGTCCGGCTCATTTAAGCCAGAGTAGGTTAATAAACCCGACTTATTGATCAGCCAGGATCGATTAAACCAGGGTTACGAACAGATGAGAGCTGCGTTTCCCAATGAAAATCATTGTAATGAGAGTTTTACTACAGGCTTTATCTTCTGAGACTGGAGCTGGACACTTTAAGAGCCATTTGTAAAGACCTCCCCAAATAAGACATGCAAATGTGGAGAGGTTCCATGAAAGTGAAAACCTGTGAGGAAAAAAAGGGCTAGCTTTGATTAGCCAGTGTCAGCTGTCTGAGAGGAGATTGTGGGTGTGGCCATGGAACCTTGAGAATCCCAGGATTGTATTCGGTCCCATGGGCTCAGTCCCATTAAATCAAACTCTGGCGCAGTTCGTCTGATTTGTAAATGTAAACAAACGGGAGCGTGGAACAAAACCAGGAAGTGATCGACGCTGATGTGTGAAGCTCGTATGGGGGATCAAAATGTACGCAGGTGGTAGCAGGAGAAGGTCAAAGGTTGATTTAATTGTAACTAATTATGATCATGCGAAAATATATTGCCGTGTCCAATGTGTACGTACGAAAATAAAAACGCGCAACAGCAAAAAGTGTGACTAAGGTTATTTTTAATGTGGAAACAGTGGTATCTCTCCAGTAGAACTATAATTATGTGTTAATGTCATTCCCTGTTTATGAAAACACATTGTCACACCGTTCACGACCCAAATGGCTTTACAGTGCTGCATTAATTCAATTCATAGTTGGTGGTGGTAAGATACAACTGTAGCCCTAGCTGCCCTGGGGCAGACTGGCGGAGGTAAGGCTACAAATGTAGCCCTTGTTTACTCTGTAATTACTTGAGTGGGCTGTGGGTTCTTTTACAGTGTACTCACATACTAAAAACAATGTTAATCTAACAAATGTTTGGATCACAGGATAGTACCTAAATACAGTAGGGACTGAAATAATGAGTTAACACCAGACAAGGTATAAAAATAATCCCCCTTTTAATAAAGAAAATTAGCAATGTAAATTTAAATAAAGAGTAAATGATCATGTTTCCCCAGCACACACAGAAATGCACAGCAAACTCAACTGCACACAAAACACAGCAAATGTCGGTGTGTATTAAGTCCTAAAGCCGGCATCTAAATACACCCTACGTTGCAGGCCTGTATCGATGCTTGTGTGCGGAGTGACGCAGAGTACCTCGTGTAAACCTGTTAATTCCACCAGATTCGTCGATGTGATTTCAACCAAACAAACAAACAAACTCCATTGCAGGAGCAGGAGTCCAGCCACAACCTCCTTTCTGAGAGCCAGGAGACATCACTGCCCGGCCAAAGTCGCACAGTGAGCAAACCCAATAAATAAATCCATTTCCCAGCCTTCTGAGAGAACTGGTCCTGCAAACGGACTGGTCGCTGTCATTATTACAATCGATCCCATTGACGAGCAGCAATGACAGTGCAGTCCAGTGGAACCATGGCCTCTTGATTAACTCTGTAGAACCGCATTCGGACCTATGGCGTGTCTGCTCTCCGGCTCCTCCTACAGGCTTTTTTATGGATCTCCCCCCGCGCACTGTCAGTACTCTTCAATCAGGGAGCACTTGATCACGCCGCATCAATGGGACACAGCGCGAGGCGTAATTACAGGCTGATTTCTCTGGAGGAGCCGAGCGAGCAGTCCCGCGGCTGACACAGGCGGGTGGAGGAGGAGACATGTGACGGGGGAGGGTAAAGAAAATGTCATTATAAAAAAGATAAAGGCAGATTTAATCAGGACTAGGGCTTAAGTTTCTCAACAAAGACTTATGGAAATGCACCAGAACTGGATCAATCTGGAACCTGGGCTAAAGCAGTCCTGACCAAGACCAGGACTGAACCAGGACTGAACCAGGACTGAACCAGGACTGAACCAGGACTGCACCCCGACTCTGGAACTCCCTCCCCCAACCTGTCCGCCACTCTCCCTCACTCACAACATTCAAATCCCGCCTAAAAACATACCTCTTCACCCAAGCCTATGACCTCCCCTACCCCTAGCCTCCTCTACCCCATTGCCTACACTTCTACCCCCTGTTACATCCCCATCTTTTTCTCTCTACTTCTTCTGTCTTGTTCATTTTATCTGTATATTAATGTGTTCTGTACGTGTTGTCCCCCCTGTCTGTAAATACCCCCCCCTTTTTTATTATGTTCAGCGTCTTTGGGTCACTGAAAAGCGCTATATAAATAAAAGTTATTATTATTATTATTATTAGGACTGAACCAGGACTAAACCAGGACTGAACCAGGACTGAACCAGGACTGAACCTGGACTAAACCAGGACTGAACCTGGACTGAACCTGGACTAAACCAGGACTGAACCTGGACTAAACCAGGACTGAACCAGGACTAAACCAGGACTAAACCAGGACTGAACCTGGACTGAACCAGGACTGAACCAGGACTGAACCAGGACTGAACCAGGACTGAACCGGGACTAGACCAGGACTAAACCGGGACTAAACCAGGACTAAACCAGGACTAGACCAGGACTAAACCAGGACTAAACCAGGACTAAACCAGGACTAAACCAGGACTAAACCAGGACTAAACCAGGACTAAGCCAGGACTAAACCAGGACCTTTGATGAATCAGGTCAGGTTGGCTGTGTAAGTTAAGGTACTATAAGTTACATTACTATGTTAAAATCTGTAATACATTACACTGCTTTGTTACTGCCTGAATACTTACATTGATTTGGGTTATTTTAATTGTCATTTTGTATAAATTAAATATGAGCTTTTATGTTTTATTAAAGTGAGAGCGTGTCACTTTCTGGAGGTGGCACATCACCTGCACGATTCCATTGAAATAGAAAGTTAAAACCATACTTCAGAACGTTCTCCATGTAGACAGGCACGTTTTATGCCGTACTGTAGAATATGTGGTCGCCAAAGGAACAATTATTTCAACGAAAACAAGCAGGAGGCGGGTTTGTGGAGTATGAGTCAGGTTTGTGGAGACGCAAGCCTTCTCAAAGTAGCAGTAGACACAGGGTTTTTTAGTACAATTGAGCACAATAAAAAACAATAAAGCTTTTATTTTATATTGGCTAAAAAGTTACACGATGCAGCTTTAAAAACATAATAAACACATATCAATCTGATGATCTCTGTCTGAAGGTTTTGCCCATTCAAGCTGCTTCTTTTACAGTAAACAGACGTGCTCGCGGAGGAAGGTTACACTCTCCTCCCAAACATCCCTGTGAAGTACTTCCAAAAAACTGCATCCCACTATGTTCCTTAGAATTATAATATATAACAGTAACTAACTGCTGGTTACTGCGACGTGACACCTCTGGGAGATCAGGTTCCACAGTGAGACGGCTGTGCAGACTGTTGACGTGTCCTCCTGAGACAAGGCGAGTATGAATGTGGTGCGTGAGTGATTTGGTTGTGGCGTTTTGCAGGACCAACACTGCAGAGATGATGTGAACCAGTCATGGACAAAGTAGACAAAAGATGGTCTTTCCTACAACTTGGTAAAAGAGTTGCCTGACCCGCCAGCCCCGCCCACATTCTGTTCGAATGCGTAAGGGTCTGGAATCGGAGTCAGAGCCAGTGAAATCGTCGGTAATCCCTTTACCGATCCAATCCCAGTCGGAGGTTTTAATGTGTCACACTGAGATACGGAAGTAGCGCTTTCCACCCCCGTTCCAAAACATTCAAGACCCGGCTCGTGACCCGGCTCGTGACCCAGCTCGTGACCCGGCTCGTGACCCGGCTCGTAACCCGGCTCGTAACCCGTGATCCGCTCTACTCGCCGTGATGAACGTGCGTTAGATGCGGTTATACGAAGGGCGTCATCGCGATTCAGGAAACATTTTCTGCGTTCGGGGACGGATAACGCGGAACACGCCTTGTTGACATGGGCTATGTAATATCCGGTTAAGCGTCGTTTTTTTGCGTCACTTCTGGGTTTTTGTGATTGGTTCTGTCTCTAAACTCCACCCTAGAAATTGATCCGCAGCGGTCGAGTCCCAGACCCACACACGGTTTTGATAAGTAGTTTGCCAAAACGTGTTGGGAACGGCTGGGCAGGCAAGAAAAAGAGTATCAAACTGCTTTACTTGAGAGATAATTGTACTTGCACAAAAGCTTAGCGCTAGTTATAGCATCCCATTTGTCTAATGAACGTAAAAACCACTTCGACATCCACCAAACCATGACGATTCCTGTCACTACAACACTTTATTTACCTGTGTAGACCTTTTTCCATCTCCTCCTCCAAACGGAACATCCTCTTGAACTCTGACAGTAATCCTTGACATTCCGACACGCTCTACATCATTTTTCACCTGGAGCGGATCAACATTTCGAACCGGAGAAACCCAAGATGGCAGCCGTGTTCCTTCTCCTCCTTCCCTCCAGCGTTCCTCCAGTAATCCCAATCCGACAGGTTGGTTTTGCCCACGGATTAGGCCTGTACAATTCCGTCTTAACGCTGAATTAAAATCAGAATCAATATGGTAAAATGCGGATAATTACCGACGGCAAGACATTTTAGGAGCGTGTCAGAGGTTTTTCTGCTCCTCCTGTCGACTCTGTTCAGCTACAAATCCAAACTTCTCTCCACACTCTGCTCAAATCCACGAAACAGAAACGGCATAAGAACGTTACAGTCCTAAAGTCATTCAGGTTGGGATTATGAAGTGATGATGCTTTAACAGTCGGTGGCAAACATTTGAAAGAGGCTTTGGAAAAATGGCATTCAAGAGATCAAAATAGTGGAGGAATGTAAACTGTTTAGAGATGATAATACACGTGTGTCGGTGTAATCCCTCATTCGTCCAGGCGTGTTCCATAGTAGAAAAAGCTTCAGTTGTAGTCATCTGGACTCAGTTTGAAAAAATAGACGTTTCGACTCTCATCCAAGAGTCATTGTCAATAACAGAATTTAGGTCGAGAACTCCGATATTAATACTGTTCTGTGGTAAGACCCGCCCATTGGGAGGAGCCTTCCTGAAGTAGAAAGAGTTGTTGGTTTCAACAGAAACTCACCCTTGTATCTACCGAGCTAGCCTATTCAGAATCTTAATGGGCTATTAGAAACCTCTTTGTCTTTGTGAGACCCTGG
Organism: Eucyclogobius newberryi; assembly: GCF_026437365.1. NCBI lineage: Eukaryota > Metazoa > Chordata > Actinopteri > Gobiiformes > Gobiidae > Eucyclogobius > Eucyclogobius newberryi. The sequence goes on from NW_027315823.1 coordinate 2,410,791, forward strand.
CTTAACCACCCTGAGTACCTGATTAGCATCTGAATGTCCTCTACCTTTCCAGGGGTTCAGTAACCCATTATAAATAACAGGAAGATGAAACCTAAGCCCTCCATTTCTGTTTAAAGAAGGTCTTTCTTTTTTAACAAAAATAGCTTCCTTGACTCCTCTTTCAAACCATCTTTTCTCCCTGCTTAAAACCTTCACCTCACCGTCTTCAAACAAGTGATTAGAGGCTTCAAGATGGAGATGCACGGCACTCTGTGGTCCTGAACTAGTATTTCTTCTGTGCTGATAAAGCCTCTTGTGTAGAGGCTGTTTTGTCTCACCTATGTACCGTTCTTTACAACTTTCTTCACTGCATTGGATTGAATAAACTACATTGCTCTGTTTTTGAGTCGGCAACTTGTCCTTAGGGTGAACCAGTTTTTGTCTTAAAGTGTTTCCTGGTTTAAAATAAACAGGGACTTCGTGTTGTCTAAAAAATCTCTGCAGTTTTTCCGACAGGCCAGACACATAAGGGATAGAAACACCCTTCCTTCTCTGTTCAGTTTCCCTTTTGTCCTGCTTCTTGGTTCTCTTCACTCTGTTGAGAGCCCAAGCGGGGTAACCACAGGCTGAGAGGGCATTTCGGACATGTTTTTCCTCTTTAGAATAGAAGTATATAGGAAACCTACACACACGGACCAGTATCTGCTCTTTGGTTCCAACCACCCACTACAGCACAAGCTGGGGGTGATCAGAACCTTACAACACAGAGCTCAAGGTGTGCCCACCAGCTCAGAGGGCAAGAAGAAAGAGGAAAAACATGTCCGAAATGCCCTCTCAGCCTGTGGTTACCCCGCTTGGGCTCTCAACAGAGTGAAGAGAACCAAGAAGCAGGACAAAAGGGAAACTGAACAGAGAAGGAAGGGTGTTTCTATCCCTTATGTGTCTGGCCTGTCGGAAAAACTGCAGAGAATTTTTAGACAACACGAAGTCCCTGTTTATTTAAACACTTTAAGACAAAAACTGGTTCACCCAAAGGACAAGTTGCCGACTCAAAAACAGAGCAATGTAGTTTATTCGATCCAATGCAGTGAAGAAAGTTGTAAAGAACGTTACATAGGTGAGACGAAACAGCCTCTACACAAGAGGATTTATCAGCACAGAAGAAATACTAGTTCAGGACCTCAGAGCGCCGTGCATCTCCATCTTGAAGCCTCTAATCACTCGTTTGAAGACGGTGAGGTGAAGGTTTTAAGCAGGGAGAAAAGATGGTTTGAAAGAGGAGTCAAGGAAGCTATTTTTGTTAAAAAAGAAAGACCTTCTTTAAACAGAAATGGAGGGCTTAGGTTTCATCTTCCTGTTATTTATAATGGGATTCTGAACCCCTGGAAAGGTAAAGGACATTCAGATGCTAATCAGGTACTCAGGGTGGTTGAGCCAGGGTCTCACAAAGACAAAGAGGATTCTAATAGCCCATTAAGATTCTGAATAGGCTCGGTAGATACAAGGGTGAGTTTCTGTTGAAACCAACAACTCTTTCTACTTCAGGAAGGCTCCTCCCAATGGGCGGGTCTTACCACAGAACAGTATTAATATCGGAGTTCTCGACCTAAATTCTGTTATTGACAATGACTCTTGGATGAGAGTCGAAACGTCTATTTTTTCAAACTCAGATGACCAGTCCAGATGACTACAACTGAAGCTTTTTCTACTATGATAATACACGTGAAGAATTTCCCCATTTGGGATGAATAAAAGCAACTTGAAAGTCTGAAACCTGGACCAAAATCTTATGGGATAGCGACATATCTTGGCAAAAAAACGGGTTAAGGTTAAAACTGTTAAAACTGCTTCACTCCGTGTTGTATTGGCGTTCAGGCTTTAGCCCTGTTCACATGGGTTAGTTCTACCTCTGGCCCTTGGGTGAACGGAACAAAGTGAGAGTGGATTTAATGCTAAAAAGACTGGGCTTTTTTACTCCATTTCTTCTGATGGACGGCTGGTTGTCTGTTTCTTCACCTTGGGGAGGAATAAAGAATTCTGAAGTAATTCTGATTGTGATTACGAAGGTCGTCTTTGTTTCTAGTCTTGTGCGAATCGTCCATGTCCGTGACCATGTCGGACGTAGACAGGTCCGTTTAGAACTGAACCGTCAGGGGTAAAAGGTTTAGGCCTGCATATGAGGCCTTTAAATGTTAAATGTAATTATTATTGTGTGAGATGATCATTTTTAGACTGCATTCTTTACATCAATAAACATTTTTTTATTGCAATAATTTTTAAGGCAATAATAATAATGTCCAAACAGATGTGCTGTTGTTTTGTTGGTCACACATTCAGAACTGGCCAGTCATGTTTGGCCTTCAGGCAGAAAGCAATCCTGCATCCCCTGTCCTTAGACAAATGTCCCAAAGTCCCCCGTCCTTAGACAAATGTCCCAAAGTCCCCTGTCCTTTGACAAATGTCCCAAAGTCCCCCTGTCCTTAGACAAATGTCCCAAAGTCCCCTGTCCTTAGACAAATGTCCCAAAGTCCCCCGTCCTTAGACAAATGTCCCAAAGTCCCCCGTCCTTAGACAAATGTCCCAAAGTCCCCCGTCCTTAGACAAATGTCCCAAAGTCCCCTGTCCTTTGACAAATGTCCCAAAGTCCCCCTGTCCTTAGACAAATGTCCCAAAGTCCCCTGTCCTTAGACAAATGTCCCAAAGTCCCCTGTCCTTAGACAAATGTCCCAAAGTCCCCCGTCCTTAGACAAATGTCCCAAAGTCCCCCTGTCCTTAGACAAATGTCCCAAAGTGCCCCATCCTTAGACAAATGTCCCAAAGTCCCCCGTCCTTAGACAGATGTCCCAAAGTCCCCTGTTCTTAGACAAATGTCCCAAAGTCCCCTGTCCTCAGACAAATGTCCCAAAGTCCCCCGTCCTTAGACAAATGTCCCAAACTCCCCCTGTCCTTAGACAAATGTCCCAAAGTCCCCCGTCCTTAGACAAATGTCCCAAAGTCCCCCGTCCTTAGACAAATGTCCCAAAGTCCCCTGTCCTTAGACAATTGTCCCAAAGTCCCCCGTCCTTAGACAAATGTCCCAAAGTCCCCCTGTCTTTAGACAAATGTCCCAAAGTCCCCCTGTCCTTAGACAAATGTCCCAAAGTCCCCCGTCCTTAGACAAATGTCCCAAAGTCCCCCTGTCCTTAGACAAATGTCCCAAAGTCCCCCGTCCTTAGACAAATGTCCCAAAGTCCCCCGTCCTTAGACAAATGTCCCAAAGTCCCCCGTCCTTAGACAAATGTCCCAAAGTCCCCCGTCCTTAGATAAATGTCCCAAAGTCCCCCGTCCTTAGACAAATGTCCCAAAGTCCCCCGTCCTTAGACAAATGTCCCAAAGTCCCCCGTCCTTAGACAAATGTCCCAAAGTCCCCCGTCCTTAGACAAATGTTTCAAAGTCCCCCTGTCCTTAGACAAATGTCCCAAAGTCCCCTGTCCTTAGACAAATGTCCCAAAGTCCCCCTGTCCTTAGACAAATGTCCCAAAGTCCCCCGTCCTTAGACAAATGTCCCAAAGTCCCCCGTCCTTAGACAAATGTCCCAAAGTCCCCTGTCCTTAGACAAATGTCCCAAAGTCCCCCGTCCTTAGACAAATGTCCCAAAGTCCCCCTGTCTTTAGACAAATGTCCCAAAGTCCCCCTGTCCTTAGACAAATGTCCCAAAGTCCCCCTGTCTTTAGACAAATGTCCCAAAGTCCCCCTGTCCTTAGACAAATGTCCCAAAGTCCCCCGTCCTTAGACAAATGTCCCAAAGTCCCCCGTCCTTAGACAAATGTCCCAAAGTCCCCTGTCCTTAGACAAATGTCCCAAAGTCCCCCGTCCTTAGACAAATGTCCCAAAGTCCCCCTGTCTTTAGACAAATGTCCCAAAGTCCCCCTGTCCTTAGACAAATGTCCCAAAGTCCCCCTGTCTTTAGACAAATGTCCCAAAGTCCCCCGTCCTTAGACAAATGTCCCAAAGTCCCCCGTCCTTAGACAAATGTCCCAAAGTCCCCCTGTCTTTAGACAAATGTCCCAAAGTCCCCCGTCCTTAGACAAATGTCCCAAAGTCCCCCGTCCTTAGACAAATGTCCCAAAGTCCCCCTGTCTTTAGACAAATGTCCCAAAGTCCCCCTGTCCTTAGACAAATGTCCCAAAGTCCCCCTGTCTTTAGACAAATGTCCCAAAGTCCCCCTGTCCTTAGACAAATGTCCCAAAGTCCCCCTGTCCTTAGACAAATGTCCCAAAGTCCCCCGTCCTTAGACAAATGTCCCAAAGTCCCCCGTCCTTAGACAAATGTCCCAAAGTCCCCCGTCCTTAGACAAATGTCCCAAAGTCCCCTGTCCTTAGACAAATGTCCCAAAGTCCCCCTGTCCTTAGACAAATGTCCCAAAGTCCCCCGTCCTTAGACAAATGTCCCAAAGTCCCCCGTCCTTAGACAAATGTCCCAAAGTCCCCCGTCCTTAGATAAATGTCCCAAAGTCCCCCGTCCTTAGACAAATGTCCCAAAGTCCCCTGTCCTTAGACAAATGTCCCAAAGTCCCCCGTCCTTAGACAAATGTCCCAAAGTCCCCCGTCCTTAGACAAATGTCCCAAAGTCCCCCGTCCTTAGACAAATGTCCCAAAGTCCCCCGTCCTTAGACAAATGTTTCAAAGTCCCCCTGTCCTTAGACAAATGTCCCAAAGTCCCCTGTCCTTAGACAAATGTCCCAAAGTCCCCCTGTCCTTAGACAAATGTCCCAAAGTCCCCCGTCCTTAGACAAATGTCCCAAAGTCCCCCGTCCTTAGACAAATGTCCCAAAGTCCCCCGTCCTTAGACAAATGTCCCAAAGTCCCCCGTCCTTAGATAAATGTCCCAAAGTCCCCCGTCCTTAGACAAATGTCCCAAAGTCCCCTGTCCTTAGACAAATGTCCCAAAGTCCCCCGTCCTTAGACAAATGTCCCAAAGTCCCCCGTCCTTAGACAAATGTCCCAAAGTCCCCCGTCCTTAGACAAATGTTTCAAAGTCCCCCTGTCCTTAGACAAATGTCCCAAAGTCCCCTGTCCTTAGACAAATGTCCCAAAGTCCCCCTGTCCTTAGACAAATGTCCCAAAGTCCCCCGTCCTTAGACAAATGTCCCAAAGTCCCCCGTCCTTAGACAAATGTCCCAAAGTCCCCTGTCCTTAGACAAATGTCCCAAAGTCCCCTGTCCTTAGACAAATGTCCCAAAGTCCCCCGTCCTTAGACAAATGTCCCAAAGTCCCCCTGTCTTTAGACAAATGTCCCAAAGTCCCCCTGTCCTTAGACAAATGTCCCAAAGTCCCCCTGTCCTTAGACAAATGTCCCAAAGTCCCCCGTACTTAGACAAATGTCCCAAAGTCCCCCTGTCTTTAGACAAATGTCCCAAAGTCCCCCGTCCTTAGACAAATGTCCCAAAGTGTGCTTAGGGTTGTTGTCTTGTTTGTAGATGAACCTTCAGCCCAGTCTGAGGTCCAATGCCTCTGGAGCTGGTTTTCAAGGACGTCTCTGTAACTGCTGCATTTATCTTCCCCTTGACCCTCACTTGTCTCCCAGTTCCTGCTGCTGAAAAACATCCCCACAGCCTGATGCTGCCACCACCATGTAGGGATGCTACTGGTCAGGTGATGAGCGGGGCCTGGTTTCCTCCAGACGTGATGCTTGCTTTTCAAGCCAAAGAGTTCAATCTTTGTTTCATCAGACCAGAGATTTTTGTTTCTCATCGTCTGAGAGTCCGTCAAGTGCCTTTTTGCAAACTCCAGGTGGCTGTCATGTGCCTTTTACTGAGGTGTGGTGTCACTATCTGCAGATGACCTCTGAGACCTGGGAGAAGGGCTCTTTCCTGGCCTAGCGATGCTAAGCTAATATAGGGAACAAAGAATATTCCAGTGAGAGACACGCCCTTGGAAGCCAACTTTACTCTCTCCTGAAGTAATTCTGTACACAATTTTTGCTTTAAACTGAAAGACACAAAATCAAGCAAAGGACTTTTGCAACATTTCCATGTCTGCAACAACATTTAGAGCGACTTCAAATAAAGCCTCATCGGTGGATTAGTGAAAAGGCCTTTTTGTTTTCTGACGAATGTATTAGAGCCAAAGAAAACGCATGCCCTTTTTGATTTTATATGTTTGTTTTTTTCATCGTTTTATGTTGCACCAAATCACCAAGACAAGTCCTATGTTTGTGAGTTCTGTTCATTGACAATGGCAATAAACCTTTTCGGATTCTGATATGTTTGTTCTTTCTTCTCAGTTTTGTCATCACACAAGGCTAAAAGTTGCGTTTAATAGTAAAGCAGGTATCGGAGAACCCTGCGTTATTTTCCCCGCATCTTCCAAACTTCTAAACTCACCAATCCTCTAATGGTCATTAACTTGTTTCTTTATATCAGTCATAGAGATTTTTCACGTCCTCTAGAAAAGACGGCTCATAATCATCATGTGTTTTCTCTTTTTTTTAGTCTGAAAGTCTTAAATGTTTGCACTTGTCACAATATTTCAACATTTTCGGACGGTGCCTCGTGTCTCAGCTGTTGCTCCGATCATGTGGAAGTCTACATTGTACTGCTTCAACAGTGAATCACTTTTATTTGGAATACCTCTTCTAATCATCACTTTTATCAACAAAACAGCCTATTAAAATTACTTAATGATTCTAGTAATTATTATCTTCAAGCTTTTATTTCGATTTTTTTTCGGCCAGCGGTTTTTGTCTATGTTCTGCAGCTTCTTTTATCAAGTGTGTTTCTCTAAGTTGAAACATTTAATTAGAAAATGCCGCTTACGACGAGTAATTCCATTCTCAACTTGAACAAGCAAAAGTGAAATATCCTTTGTACACGGACCGAAAACTCATTAAAGGTAACGCTGCAACCGAAGATGTAAGCATTGAACTGTGAGACTTGTAAACAAGGCCAGGGCAGTTATAACTGAAGCTGCAACCAATCAGAGATCAGAAGAGTGCAAACGCTGCCACAAACCATTTCCATCAGATTGAAAATGACTTTCGGGTGGAAGTCTAAATGTCTTGGATTTCTTAAACAGTGTCCAGATGAAACCTAATCTATGAACCACTCCTGGACTTACACCCAGAGCTGCTGAAGGATGGGTCAAATCTAGAGAACACATCCACTTCAGGTACATTACAGTTTACCAATGCAGATGAGCCACATTACAACAGCCGCCTCCTCCTCGCTCACCTGCATCTATAATATAATGTGATTTATTCCTGTGCGTATCAGCGTGTGCTAGGCGGTATCATTTCTCTCTTACATTTAGATGCAAATTTGGCCTCCTCGCGCCTCAAAAGAGCGCACACCATCATTGTCTCACGGCGTGGGCGAGATGGATTTCCCCTCCGCGCCGGCCCATTCACTGCCAGTGCCGGCCCATCCACTGCGCACCCAAAGGTAAACAAAACGCACCTCGGCTTTGTGCAAATGTAAAAAGAGACGACAGCGGTAGAATTAGCACAGGGAGAGGGAGAGCTACTGTTGGGTGGATGAGCTGCAGGCTGAGCGAGGGAGGGCTGAGCGAGGGAGGGCTGAGCGAGGGAGGACTAGGACTGAGCGAGGGAGGACTGAGCGAGGGAGGACTAGGACTGAGCGAGGGAGGACTGAGCGAGGGAGGACTGAGCGAGGGAGGACTGAGCGAGGAAGGACTGAGCGAGGGAGGGCTGAGCGAGGAAGGACTGAGCGAGGGAGGGCTGAGCGAGGGAGGACTGAGCGAGGGAGGACTGAGCGAGGGAGGACTGAGCGAGGGAGGGCTGAGCGAGGGAGGACTGAGCATGTGCAGATGGAGAGATGGAAACAAACACGAGAAAAGGGGGAGATGAACCCTGGACAGAAGAGAGGGAGAGACACGTCACATCTAATGTAGCAATTATTCTTCGTTTAAGTATCTATTTATTTATTTAAAGGTTTTGTACCAGTGCAGTACAGTTTTTTAATGATTTAAGAAGGTAAAAATCTTCTTAAATAGTAAAAAATCGGTTTAACTGTCCACATGTATTGTTCACTTACGTAATGTATTCTGAGCATGCTAAATATTTGCCGGTACGAGTTTATAAGCACTTGAGCGTTTGACACGGCGCATTTTGAGCGTTTATGCATCCGAGATACCGACCACATCGGGAAACGCAACAAAAACTCCTCCACCACCAATGAGTGTTAGACTTGCGTGTGCTGGTCACTTTATTTGTCCATCTTCAAGATACAGAGGCCTCCAACGAGGGGCGTTAAGCATGAATTTGAATCTGCAAATGGAAGCGTGTCAGTCCTGCACCAGCAGCCTGTCCGTCTGTGGGAATGGAGCGTCCTTCACTGTGGATCTGCCCCAGGTTTGTAGTTGTTCTTTAGAGACATGGGACAGTTATTCATTGTTCACAGGAATCTACATTTCTGTGACACAGTTTAGTCAGCGTCTGATAGTTCCATTGATTAATTCTCCAACCTCCTGTTGGTTAAATCAACGATTCTGGAACGGCGACTGCTGGTGTGATATTGGGCGTTACAAAAATAAATTGAATTGAAGTTTAATTTAATAAAAACAAATATTTGTTTTTCATTTTTGCATTTAGGTCAACGAAGTCTATCAAAAACACATTCAATATTTTATGTTTACTTTGTTAACATTCAGTGTTGGACTATAATAAATCAGGCATATATTCATACATACGTTAAATTAATTTTAATGAGTCTCATTGTATTTCCAATTTGTATAAAGATACATTTGTAATATATTTTTTATTCTATAGTGCATCTGAGAGGTTGAGCGTCTTTATCAGGGGTTTCCTTCTGCAGTAGAAGCAGACTTTGACATTTTGAGTGACGCCTCTCCTAGTCCAGTCAGGTTTTGTCTGGTCCAGTCTGTCTCTGGGGACCGGCCGTGTCCCACTGGGGTCTAAATTAATATTAAAGTACACGTCCAGGGTCCAGGCTCAAGTCAAAGTCTGTCTGTGTGCCAGAAGAGAAGACCGAAGGAAACTTTCTGCACAGACTCAGGCATTTTAACCAGAATCTCCAAAGTGTAATAGGCTTGGCAATTTTGTTTATAGAACACAATTCAACCATGTCCATGTTTAGTCCTGACTCTGGCACCAGCAGGAGGTCGGTCCATGTTTAGTCCTGATTCTGGCACCAGCAGGAGGCCGGTCCATGTTTAGTCCTGACTCTGGCACCAGCAGGAGGCCGGTCCATGTTTAGTCCTGACTCTGGCACCAGCAGGAGGCCGGTCCATGTTTAGTCCTGACTCTGGCACCTGCAGGAGGCTGGTCCATGTTTAGTCCTGACTCTGGCACCAGCAGGAGGCCGGTCCATGTTTAGTCCTGACTCTGGCACCAGCAGGAGGTCGGTCCATTTTTAGTCCTGACTCTGGGCACCAGCAGGAGGCCGGTCCATGTTTAGTCCTGACTCTGGCACCAGCAGGAGGCCGGTCCATGTTTAGTCCTGACTCTGGCACCAGCAGGAGGCCGGTCCATGTTTAGTCCTGACTCTGGCACCAGCAGGAGGCCGGTCCATGTTTAGTCCTGACTCTGGCACCTGCAGGAGGCCGGTCCATGTTTAGTCCTGACTCTGGCACCAGCAGGAGGCCGGTCCATGTTTAATCCTGACTCTGGCACCAGCAGGAGGCCGCTCCATGTTTAGTCCTGACTCTGGCACCAGCAGGAGGCCGGTCCATTTTTAGTCCTGACTCTGGCACCTGCAGGAGGTCGGTCCATGTTTAGTCCTAACTCTGGCACCAGCAGGAGGCCGGTCCATGTTTAGTCCTGACTCTGGCACCAGCAGGAGGCCGGTCCATGTTTAGTCCTGACTCTGGCACCAGCAGGAGGCCGGTCCATGTTTAGTCCTGACTCTGGCACCAGCAGGAGGCCGGTCCATGTTTAGTCCTGACTCTGGCCATGGATAGTCTATTATCTGAGCCACAGGAAGTCAGTGTAGAGACTGGAGATCCCAGTGAGCAGGCTGTTTTATTATTCTTAAATCTTGTATTTTATTATAAGACACATTCGTAGATATGTCTCTACAAGTCTGGTTTAGACAACTTTATACCATATTATCAAGATACATATTTGTCATGTTGGTTATGTCAAAAAGATAATTACATCTCCTAATATTGTCTTTAAAAATAAATGAAGTGTGTGGATAAACCAAAAGAAAACAAAATGACCGTTGATGAAGTAATTTCATTTGGACAGGAAGACGTCAAAGCATTTCCCCACCTGGAGAGGACATAAAAGGGACAAGCAATCTATAAGATATATTTCACTCTCCGATAAGAGACGAGGACATCATGCCAGCAAGCACTTATCATAGAAGAGCCCAATCCGAATCCATAATGAGAAACAGATTATTGAATCATTTTTGAACCACATTATGGACTTTGATGTTGACATTGAGGGTCAGTGGATCGGAAAAGAACAGTTCCAATCATTGATTAAGAAGATGAACCTTCCTCCTCTCACACACCTGGGACGTGCTGCTCCACAGACCGCTGACCAACATGAGGCATGGCCAGTCTGAAGAGGCGTGGCCAGTCTGAAGAGGCGTGGTCAGGCTGAGCATCCTGGCAGGTACAATAGTGTCAAATGCCTTCTGTAAGTCAATGAAAATTTCAATAATAAATTGTACTATTTTCAACGCAGTTAGTGATTTCTTCGATTAGATCGATTAGGGAGAGTGCAGTTGATCTGTTACACCTAAACCTGGACTATAAGTCGCACCAGAGTATGAAATGAGGTTGCAAGTGTGAAAATATCAAATAATATCACTAATAAGTCGCTCTGGAGTATAAGTATATAAATATAAGTATAAGTCGCACCCCGGCCAAAACTATGAAAAAAGGTGCATCTTATAGTCCAGAAAATACGGTAATTATGTGCAAGTGGTTTTACTATTTCTTCTGCAACACTCCGATCTCATACTTCTGTCATATGCATCCCCGATGTCTTATTGCTACATGTTCTTATGGTATCCAATACCTCCCTCTCATCAACAGGAGTGAGAAACATGGATTATTTTTTATTTTTTTTCAATTATATTTTCCAATGGCTTCTTACAAGATAGAATTGATTCAGCTAAGTTGGGTCCAACAAAAAATGAATTAAAAGCATCTACAATTTTTACCTTTACTTCTTTGTTCTCCACAAAATATTCAGGATAGCACTATTTGAACTACTGCCAATGACTACTTAGAACTCTCCCAATTCCTTGTATATTATTTATTTTAATGTTAAATAGATTGCCTGCCCTTATGACGCGGTCTTGCTCACACCGCCCGTCAGTTTGGAGATTGGAGGAAAGGAGATAGTCTGTAATATAGCTAAACACTGTGGGAATCAATCAAAAAAACACTCTGGACATATATGAAGCACAAATAGCAATGTGAGAAGGTTAAAAGCTCTGAAAAGTCGATTTTGCATGTTATGGGACCTTTAAGAGTATTTTGGGGCACCAGCCATAGATTAGACATTCAACAATTCTATAATAAATTCTAAATCCATTTATTTATTAAGAACCGTGACATTGACCCCTTTTCTGGAAATGAATGAACACTTTACCAAATGTGGTTTATGAAAATGTATTGACCAAATAATTAAATATATAAATATGAATTTGGAATATGCAAATGAGTCGTTAAAGGATGGAGACGCAAGACATGATTGTTCTAGATCTATCCAGTTGTGTGTTAGAGGTAATTCTAAGATGTTCTCCTTGGTTCTGAGGCGCTCCTCAGACAAAAAGGGCTGTTGCACTGATTCACCGGTGAGGCTGGTCTAAAAAGTTGCTAAAAATTCCTTTGCTTGAGTTTACATGATGCAGTTGTAATCACGTCTAAAAACTGGCACAGAATTCTTATTTATGGGAGAGAAAAGTTATCTGTGTCTCTGGAATGTCTTTGTTCCGTAGGTTAGCTTAGCATCGCTAGGCCAGAGATGAGCTCTCATCTCCCGATCCGATCTCATGGACCTCCTGTGATGGAAATAAGTTTGTCTTCACTCTTCTCTCAGACTGATCCCTGCAGGGGTTAGGTTTTGGCGCCATTGTTCAACCAATCAGCACGCACGCTCAGAGCTTGATCAGAGTAACGCTGCCATTTGTTTAGCATTAAAATTAGGCCACATAGTTACAACGGTAAAATTATTCACTAGAGTCATACAACAGTTAAATTAACATGTACAACAAAAACATTATGTACAGTAATAGTACAGTTCATTTTCATCCAAAATCAGTCTTTCGATCGAAAAATAGTTTCCAACATTCAAAGCGTTTTTGCTCCTGCAGAGATCATAAATCTCCACGTGGGGGTTGTGGAGGCGTCACAACCAGCTTTGAGAACTAAAGCAATTACTTTTTTGAATAATCAATTTCTTTATAAAAATACATTATAAACACATACATAGTTAAGAGTTAATTTTGTTCACCGACAATGACAATAAAGCTTTCTTTATGTCCCAACCTGATGTCTCCATTGGCTAATGAGTGACACAGATGCTGCTGCCTTTAGTTCTCCTTCTGTCACAGACAAACATGTTCTGCTGATTCAGCCTGTCGCATGACCATCCCAGTCCTCCAATCAGGCTCGTCCTTCTGATCCCGGAGGTCATTAGTTCGGACCAGGCCCGGTCTGGATGGAGACCTGAGTGCTGCTGACAGAGAGGATTGTTGGTAATGAGCACACTAGAGTCAATGACAAAAGTACATGGATACACAGGAATTTTTAGTGAAGGCTCCTTCCTGCTCCTAGTTTGAACAATAGGTTTGACATACAGTCAGCAGTCCTCCATATACTCTGATCCTATGGGTGCTGCTGACTCTAGCACCCATAAAAACCCACGAGGACACACCATTTTTATTTAAAATATTGGTTAAAATGAATTTGTGTGGGCCCAAACATCACACAGTCATTTCAGATGTTAGATTGGTTGGTAGAATTCAAGATTTTACCTAAAAGAAAAGTTGCACATTTATTATACGTTTTGATGGGTTTCCAATAACATCACAACGTTCTATTGGCCAATAATATTTAATACAGACTGGCAGAAGGTAAAATTATTGGTGTTAAAATGTAATGTTTTGTTGTAATACAGCAATTTAACTTTTGTGTATTTACCTTTTGGCTATTTCATGACAAAATACAATGTCATCAACAGGAAAATCTGTCTCTTGCGCCTCTCCTGGAAGGACCATACATTCTAGCATCTGAAAACCATCAATTGCTAAATTTCAGATGACATCACAACTTTCTACAGGTCAGGGGTCACCAACCTTTTTAGGGCTGAGGGCTATTCAAGAGCACCGAGTAGGTTGAGGGTCACCAGTTCAGTTTTCATAAATGGGCCTCCAATTACATTAATCATAATTTAGACACTATTATTTGATAAATGTGCATGTGTGGGTCATTTGTGAGTATTTATCATTTTATCATTCATTCATTTTCTACCCCTTTTTCCTATTAGAGATCGTATTTATTGTGCATGCTCTAATTTGAAGGAAAGAAGGGAAGAAGATCAGGAGTAATACAACCATTGTTTAGTATTAACATTAGGCCACATAGTTACAAAGGTAAGATTATTCTCAAGAGTCATAAACCAGTTAAATGAACATGCAGAACACAATAACAGTATGCCCAGTAAAGTCATCTTGTGGACAAAGTCTGTAATCAGATGATTGTTCACTACAAGCGCATTGTCTTTTTAGAGTTTTAGCTTTTGTTCATTTTAATCCAAAAGCCGTCATTGGATGGAAAAAGTTCTTCCCAACAATCGAAGTGTGAAGATTTGTGCTCCTGTCGAAATGCCATAAATCTCCAGTACCATGGTACAACCTTGCTCCCGCATTCCAGTCACCATGGCAACTTTCAGGAGTCATCTGCAGGTCCCAACAAACCGCTCTATAAATAAAAGATAAAACAATTGTGTCAGAATGTGGTGCCATTTTTCTCCTCCAAAAACGTGATTTTTGTCATTTAAAAGGACTTTAAGACCTGAGATTATTATGACAATGACTTGTATGACAATTTGGATAATTCTTTCAAAAACTGGAACTATCTCATAGTTAAACAGATCCTCGTCACATGCTTGTCTCCATGGAAATAAAAAAGTTTAATACCAATCTGTAGAAAATCCAATGTAAAGTAATGTAAAGTGATGGATAGTATGGTGGCGGGAGTGGTCATCTTCTTTGTCTTGGTAGGCGGTTCGAATCCCGCTCTCCTTGGGCACTTAACCCGTCTCGCAGTAAATGTCAGTGTACACTGGTGTGTGAATGGTTAAGTTGTTCCTTGATGTAAAGCACTTTGAGTGCATTGAAGGTGGAAAAGCGCAGTTTAAATTGTGACCATTTACAATAAAGTGCTGGTAATATTGTCAAATAACAAACTATTTTTTAGAGGATTTGACAGCTCTTACTAATGCCACTTTCTCCAGTGTTCCAAGGTAAACATGTCACATGTAACACATTATATTAAAAATTCAGAAATATTCCTTTTACTTTTATATACAACTTCCTGTTCAAACCCATACATATTCCTAGCTTCACGTCACATTCTGCAGAGCTGAGTTTTGCTCAGGCTCATCCCTGTATCTTCTTCTCCATCAGTCTCGCGCTGCTGCTAATCCTCTCCTCCTCAAACCAGTGTGACGTGACCACATTTAAATTCACAATCCGGCTTTTGAGTATGGCGCTCCAATCCTCCAAACGCTCCGAGTCTGCCGCCATTATGAGGGAGAGAGAGGGGTTAGAGGGAGAGCCAGTCAAACGTGACATCATTAGAGCCACCAAGCGGGACATCTGATTGGCTGAGAGCAGAACAGAGCAACGTGATTGGTCAGAAGGGGCAGCAGGATTAGGAAGCAGTCAGGTGCAGTTGAAGATATGGCAGTCAGGTGTGGGGATGCATCCAGCTTCCATATTAAGCATTATTCGATCACTTTTTGGCACATTGGGGTTTGGTATTGATATTTTAGAAAATTAGAAGTAATTGTACCCTGAGTTCAGTGTGAAGAAACAGTCTCAGACTGGGTGAAGCAGTTAAAATGAGGCTACAAAAAGTAGCAACAAACACCCAAGATTACTCCGTAGAAACAAATGAAATATCGTTTTGAGTTGTTTTCTCAGCTCACTGTCTATTTAAGGTTCTTTAGCATTAACAGCCACGTCAAATCAATGACATCAGCAGCTTTTTACCATCTAAAAAACATTGCCAATATCAAAAGAATAGTGTCTAAACCAGAGACTTATCCATGCGTTTGTCTCGAGTAGATTAGACTGTAACGGCCTGCTCACTGGTCTCTCCAAACGAGCTGTAAAACAGCTGCAGTACATCCAGAACGCTGCTGCTCGGGTCCTGACTAGAACCAGGAAGTATGAGCACATTAGTCCTGTTCTCAGGTCTCTGCACTGCCCCCTGTGGCTCAGAGAATAGACTTTAAAGCAGCTCTGCTTGTGTACAAGTCTCTCCATGGCCTAGCACCAAAGTACATCTCAGACATGTTAGTGCCATATGAACCATCTCAGCCTCTGAGGACCTCAGGGACCGGCCTCCTGCTGGTGCCAGAGTCAGGACTAAACATGGACCGGCCTCCTGCTGGTGCCAGAGTCAGGACTAAACATGGACCGGCCTCCTGCAGGTGCCCAGAGTCAGGACTAAACATGGACCGGCCTCCTGCTGGTGCCAGAGTCAGGACTAAACATGGACCGGCCTCCTGCTGGTGCCAGAGTCAGGACTAAACATGGACCGGCCTCCTGCTGGTGCCAGAGTCAGGACTAAACATGGACCGGCCTCCTGCTGGTGCCAGAGTCAGGACTAAACATGGACCGGCCTCCTGCAGGTGCCCAGAGTCAGGACTAAACATGGACCAGCCTCCTGCAGGTGCCCAGAGTCAGGACTAAACATGGACCGGCCTCCTGCTGGTGCCAGAGTCAGGACTAAACATGGACCGGCCTCCTGCTGGTGCCAGAGTCAGGACTAAACATGGACCGGCCTCCTGCTGGTGCCAGAGTCAGGACTAAACATGGACCGGCCTCCTGCTGGTGCCAGAGTCAGGACTAAACATGGACCGGCCTCCTGCTGGTGCCAGAGTCAGGACTAAACATGGAGCGGCCTCCTGCTGGTGCCAGAGTCAGGACTAAACATGGACCGGCCTCCTGCTGGTGCCAGAGTCAGGACTAAACATGGGGAATCTGCATTTCAGTTTTATGCAACTAAAAACTAGAACAGTCTTCTTGAAGATGTGAGACAGGTTCTACGCCGACAATGTTCAAATCTAAGCTAAAAACTCTTTTGTTTGGCTGAGCATGCGACAAGTTCCTATGTTTGTTGCACTCTGTTGTTTTATGTCTTAAACTGTTTTGTGATTTCTGTCGTGTCTTTGTGATTTTAATGCATTTTTTCCTGTTGTGAAGCACTTTGTTTTGCCTTGTGTATGAATTGTGCTGCACAAATAAACTTGCCTTGCCGTAACAACGACCATTTCGTTTTGTTTTCAAGCAAAGAAAATCATAAAGATCACACCTATGATCACTATTTAAAACACTAATCTGAAATCTAGCTTTGCGTTGTCTCTGCTCTGAACTGATTGCGTCGGCAATAAAACTTGTTTACTCAAACTGTTAACGATAAAAATGAAAGTGTAAACATATATATCTATATCTCCTCCTCCACCAGATGCACTGTGCAACACAACGCAGCTTCTAGATGTCACGCTTCAACATCCCCGTCATGCAGCCCTCAGCCTCCTTCTTACAGTCTATAGTCTGGACAGCGCCCCCAGGCTTCATGAGGGCACATTGAAGCTCCTCTTCACCCCTCTTCACTGGGCCGACCCGAGTGTGAGCTGAGGTTATGCCGTGGCACTGGAGCGTAAATGTTGCTGCTTAATCAACCTGGCCAAAATAAGAAAAACAAAAACTTGGATCCTCAACCTTAGAGGTGTTTTGAGCACAAGAGCGACACTACTGCTCACAAGCTTCCCCCCACTTCTTATTTTATGAAGATAGACCTCATATTTGGGGATCTGTGATCGTTTTTGTCCTTATTGAAAAGTGCCATTAATTTCTATATAACGTGATCGAAATGTTTTACCGTGGTGCTGCCCGGTGGCCTAGTGGTTATGGCACAGCACACATTATGCTAGGCTCCAAGTGCAGCCGGCTGCAGTGTTGTCCTTTCCTGTTTAAAATATCCTTCGGGCCAAAAGATATTGAAAAAAATATATTTTACCATGGACACAAAGAGCACCTTTCCTTTATAATCTCATGACACAGGTGACGTAAAAGTTATACAAAAATGAGTTCAGACGTAGTGATGTAAGTTTGTGAAGCCTGTGGTGTTTCAGAGCCTCTACATTCCACTGAATCCAGGAATCCAGTGATCTGAGGTACTGGTGGTACTTTTGACCGGCTTGCCTAGGAGCGCTTTGGAGCCGTTTGTTTAATCAATGCATTACCAGGGCTGGCTCAGAACTGTGTCAATTATACTTTTTTTTAATTATGAGGCCAAGTCTACAAAATATTTTCAATGTAAGATGTGGCTAAAGCTAGAGAAAAGAGGAACTACTTCCAATTTATCCTAAACTTTTTCTAAATTTGTTTTCACTTCTCTGCGCCTATACCACATGTTTTAACCTTGATTTATAAAAGAGTGCGTCAAGTTGTACTTGCAAGTGTGCACACCGGAGAGGACCAAACTTCACGACCGCCAAATAAAAAATATTAATAAAAACGTCTGCAGCACAGCTGTATGCAATTCTCTAGTACTAAATCCCAACCCACCCTAATATACCATATATGGCCATGGAAATCACATCATTAACATCATCATCTTCATAAGGATGAGACAAGACAAGAGGAGGAAGAAGAGGAAATTCTCCGAGATGGAGGTGGAAACGCTAATCGACGAGGTGGAGGCACCCAAAGGAGTCTTTAGACAGAAACATTCACTAATTAGATACGTGATGAATCTAAACCTTAATCGTATTAAAATAATGTAACATTAAACCGCCAGACTGAACAACAGCTCTTAAGGACACTAAATGAAATGCTGTGGACATGAGACCCCCAGAACAAGCAGCGAGATGAGAAATAAATCAATTTATTCTAAAACCAGCATTAAACTATTTTTTATAAAATATAATTAAATGCTAAATTATGAAAAATAACCCTAACCCTAACTCTAACTCTAACTCTAACCCTGACCCTAACCCTGACCCTAACCCTAACACTAACCCTAACCCTGACCCTAACCCTAACCCTAACCCTGACCCTAACCCTGACCCTAACATTAACCCTAACCCTAACCCTAACCCTGACCCTGACCTTAACCCTAACCCGGCGCGGTTAAATAGCCCAGCAGTTTTGGCCGCGCGCCGCGGCTCTGTAGACACTCCCATAATATAATATATATTATGATATAAAAGTAAGTGGCAGAAACGCAGTGAAGTTCTGGATCTCTTGTGGATATTATCTCAAACTTGACCTTGGCGAATGTTTATCAGTGACCCCTGATGCATTGGATACTATTAAATGCATAATGTACTGGAAATACCATGTTTTGGGTCTTGACGTGAGTGCCATGCATTGATATATAGGAAACAGCTGATGTTAACAGGCTTTGCTAGCTATGTTTTGCTAATTATGTGGGCTTAACATATAAGTTAGCATAAGTGGAAATACAGTTTATCACAAGATCAAGTCAGTGTTTGGTGAGAAGTTATTATTTTCTGATTCTATCTGCATCTTGCTGTCTTTTTTGGGCCTGAGCCTTCTCTCTTATCCAATCATCTGGCTGTGGTGTGTAGCTCCTCCTTAGCCAAAGCCCACCTGGAGCCCAAGAGTGCCAGACATCTTTGGAAGCAAAACCTTACAGGGTCCACTTTGCATCGCAAATGTTTGGCGAAGTAGGGTGAAAGTCCCTCTTTATCCCTTCTCATGTGAACTCTTGACCTGAGAAATGGTTGACCATAATCGGACATCTGGTTGAAGAAGAATTATGCATTTCCTGTCTTAAGTGGGACAATTAATCAACATGTGTCACCTTAGAGCCCCCTCTGCCAGGCAGAAAGGCACCATAAGCAAAGATCACTTATACATCTATGCCTCTCAGACGGACAGTGGATTTGACATTAAATTTTGAGCCACACGGACTGTGCTACATCTACTAAAATACAAAAGAAATGTGAATATCATGCATGGATGTTAAGTGTTTACTGTGTTTACTTCCACTTTGTGTGGAACTGTGTCTGCTTCTAGAGTGAACGGTTATGTTGTGCCCACAAGGTAAAGTCAAATATACTTTTACGTGGTCATAAGATTTTAACCCCTGCAAAATGAAAGTTTGATGTGCCGTAATGAAGTTAAAACATGGGTTGTCTTCATTAATGTCAAACAAAGTCCTGACCAAGTCATTCCCTTTTTGTCAGAAGGACAGGACCTGCTCTAGCACATTCAGGGCATACTTAAGACAACCTTTTTGTTTGCTATTATTATATATTTTTTGCGCCTTTTTGAGTCCAGCTGACTATAACAATCTTTTTCCACAGTGGAAGACTCCTGGACGAATGTGGGATTACACTGACTCCATTAGAAGTGAGAATAACTTCAAATGGGACGATTTGCAAGTGTAAACTAAGAGCGACATCTGCCACAGGAGGACAGACTCGGAACATTGGCCGGGACCATCGGGTTGGGCCGAGTCATCACCAAGTGAGCTACTCCAGCGCCTCAGAACGCAGACCAGAGGTGGACAGGACCTTTGCAGGGACACAACTGAGACGGGAACCAAGGCTCCAGAGCCACTCTTTTCTAAGGATCTATCATCCCCAAGAAAAGGAATCAGCCAATGACCAAAATCATAAGCCAATCTCAGCAGTGCCAGGTTTTGGTAATACATTCTTTGCCTCCAAGTCGATCGACCCTTTAAGTATATTCTCACAAAATATTTTTATATTTAATACTTTGTGTAGTTTGCATCACAGTCTTGCCTTCCCATACTTATTGGGAAGTTGGAAACCCCAGTTTAAACAAATCCCTAACTTCTGCTTTTTAATGTGCTAGAGCTTGTTCATCTTTTTGTGGTAGTGTTTATGTATTCAACACCGCTGATTTAATTGCTTGGTAAATAAACCACACAAAACAATTCTGTTTTCTGGATTTTAGGGTAAAAATAAAAAATGTATAGCGAGTATAGAGTTTTTGAAGCTGGTGCTCTAAACATTGTAGCTGTGCTGTGGCGTTTGTTCAGATTGTTTCCTCCTTCAGTCACACTTGTGTTGAAGACAAAGGGGACTATGGGGTCTTTCTGCGTCCGCCCGGCGCTGCTCACTGTCACACGGAGAGAGAGGGGCGAGTCAGATCCAAAATGAAGGAGCTGAGCTTTGTCGACGTGAGTGCCGAGCGTTTGGAAGATTATTTCAGTGGAACTACTTTGTCTGTGCGTAAAGTGGTGCAGTTCGTCGTCTCCATGCCTCCCGGTGCTGTCCCGGTGCTGTCCCGGTGCTGTCCCGGTGCTGTCCCGGTGCTGTCCCGGTGCTGTCCCGGTGCTGTCCCGGTGCTGTCCCGGTGCTGTCCCGGTGCTGCGTATCCTTAAGCCAGTGGTCACTTTGGGATAGTACCAATCCGCTCTCCAGCAAACCAGTGGAAACAAGCCAGAGCTCTCATTTTCTCCCTTTCTCACCCTTGTTCCATCTTTCTCATTCTTTCTCTACTCTCTCTCACAATAATCCTTACGTTCTTCACAGAATGATGAAACTGTGAATAATTGGTTGATTCACAAACCTTCTGCAAAGACTTACACATTTTTTCCACTGTGTCACATTTCTCCAGGGTAAATGTGCTTCTTTAATTAGTCTCTCAAATAGTGTATTAACTAAATAAATACACTAATAGATGTATAGCATATAATACTGAAAGAATTACAACTCTCTAAAATGTTTATGTGACTTTGTTTTGAACACTTTCAATAACCTTAATAAAGCATGAATAGAGACTTAATTAAAAAAAAAAACTAACAAATAGTGAATTAGACCAAACTCCTAATGCATTAATTGAGTAGTTACTAAGCCTTATTAAAGAACAGATATCTAAAAATAGGTAAGTACGTCACTACTTCCAGACGATTACTCAAACATGCAGGAATTAAAATACAACTTTTAGTGTGCTTATTACAGGGGTGTCCAAACTGTGGCCCGGGGTCCAAATAAGGCCCTCAGACCAATTTTAGTTGGCCCTCAGGCTTCCTGATAAGTTGGCCCCAAACAACAAAAAGTAATACTTTTTACTGTAAAATTTGATCAACGTAATATTAATGTTCCAAATCGTATTAAAGGTGTGGAGGCTCATTGAAACTATGACAAATGGTTCACTTCATTGTCGGGTTGTTTGTGGCCCTCTGCTCCGTAGTATCAAAAGTGTGTTCAAATATCAAAATGCAGCCCACTGTGAAAAAAATGTGGACACCCCTGGCTTATTATGAGGAAACACTGTGGTAACAAGGTTAAAAGCTCATGAAAGTGGATTTGACAGATTACAGTATGTCTCCTGTAAAGGTTATTGCTTGCCCTCAAAAGTTAATAAAACTCTATGCTGGTGACGCCAAAAGGAAGGGGCCTGAACAAACAATTTGTTCATTATGAATTAAGTCTGTTTATGCTTTATCAAATGCTAATAATGCTGATACAAATATCATTAACACGCTTCGCACTGTGGCCGGCGCTGCCGTGGTCTTTTCAGATCATGCTATGGACCTGGTCCAAACCTGTAGTGAGGACCTCTGGGAAGTGGACCAAGGCAGTGGAGGAGCCAGGCGCATCTTTGGACATCACAGACTGGGAGGTTTTCAGAGCTGCCACAGATAAATTGGATGAATACACGGACACTATGACGTCATACATTCAATTCTGTGAGGACAGCTTTATTTATTAATGACAAACCCTGGTTCACACCAAAACTGAGGCAGTTATGGCAGCAGAAGGAGGCAGTGCACAGGGCACAGAGTGATACAAAGACGCAATGGATTTAGCAGGGAGGTGTCGAGAGCTAGATCACAGTACAATATGCGTCTGAAGCAGCAGTTCTGACAACAACCTCACGTCTGTGTGGAGAGGGCTCCAGCTTCTCACCAACTGTAAGCCTAGAGCCCCCCGACACAACAGACGACTGCAAACTGGCTGACAAGCAGGTGCATCACTGCGTGGGGAAGACTATCAGCACAGGGGCACTCCGCAGGGCTGTGTACTCTCCCCTGCTCTTTTCCCTGTTCAAAAACTTCCAGCCACGACTCCAGCCCCTCATCGGGCAAATCTCGGATGGGGTCTGGTCCTGTAGTCTGTCTACAGGAGGGAGGTGGACCGGCTGGTGTCCTGGTGCAGCGGTAACAATCTGGAGTTCAACGCCCAGAAGACAGTGGCAATGATCATGGTCGCAGCCTCCCAGTCCGCTTCCCCTGCACCACCATCACTCAGGACTCAGTGGGAGCCCACCACCAGCTCCCTCATCAACAAGGCCCAGCAGAGTGTGCGCCCTGCAGCAGCTGAGAACGTTCCCAGCGCAGATGATGCTGCATCCTCACCTCCTCCATCACTGTGTGGTACACTGGAGCCACAGCCAGGGACAAACAGAGACCACAGCGCTGAGAAAGTGATCAACTGCAAATTTCCATCTCTGTGGGACTTGTACTTCACCAGGACTTACGAACGCGCAAGTCAGATCACAGCTGACCCTTCTCACCCTGGACATGGACTATTTCAGCCACGCCCCTCAGGCAGGAGGCCACGCCCCTCAGGCAGGAAGCCACGCCCCTCAGGCAGGAGGCTACGGACCATCCGAACCTGAACTTCCCGCCACAAGAACAGTTTATTTCCTTCTGCCGTTGGACTCATGAGCACTTAACACCTGCCACTTAAACAATTATTCAAAACAGCAACTATTCATTGCACTGGTCTGACCGTCTGTAAATTGTGTGTATATTCAGACCCAGTATATTTGATTGTATAAGTAATTCTAAATTGTATGCATGCTGTATTTGATATGTTTTCAATCATTATTATTCATTGTTCTATGTTGCACCTTAATGTCAAAGCAAGTTCCTAGTTATGAATTCTGTTCACTGACAATGACAATAAACCCCTTTTTGATTCTGATAAAGTTGTAGTGATTCTAACATGGTTCCGAACCAAATCATAATCATTGAATCCTCCAAAAGACAAATATTAAAAACAAAATGTATCACAGAAATCAAACCTCATCATTTGTGTTTGTTAACGGATTAAAACCAACCAACTTGACGGACAAAACTAGGTCCAACTCAGGACTAAACTTGGACCTATCAAGCTCTGGGGTAGAATGAACCCCGTCTGACCCAGGTCTAACCCTGTGCAGTCCTTGTCTTTCACATCTCCATATCTCGCCTCATTGACTCCAGTTCATTGGATATGTGTTTCAACGACAATGGCCATGAGCTCCAGAGGCACCTTGGGAGCCCACAGAGGAGAGACAGGAAGTGGGCTTTATATGAGCGCTGCCATGGAAACTGGAAACATGGAAACATGGAAAATCTCAGACAGGCTCAATTGGGAACAAACTGGACCCAGCATATGGACTGGAAAGAAGGTAAGGACCGAAGGCAACTCAGTCCTGTTCGAATGTTCCACAGTACGGCAATAAACGAACTACCTTACAAGTGTTTTGAGTCAAATACGTACCTAGACAAACAAGTCGCCTCTTCCTTTGTTTCCATGGAGAGATTTTTTTAAATGTCATACAGTGGAACTTTCCAGGCGAAGCAATGAGCATGGAGACGATCAGAGAGAGTAAAGTGACATAGAGCACCTTTTATTCTGTAAAATCAACAGTGTTTCCTGATTATAAGCGCACTAAATGTTGTATTTTTGAGTTCCTGCATGTTTAAGTAATCTTCCTTCAGTAGTGGAAGTAGTGAAGTACTTACCATGTTTTATATATTTGTACTTTACTTCAACTTTACAGTGCATACTTTTGACTTTTCTCTACATTGAGAGCTGGAAAATTTGCTTTCTACTAAAAAGTAAGTTAAAATCCCAGCTTTGATCACACCAAAATATACAAAATGTCTAGAAACGTTGAGAACTTGATTGACAACCAAATCTGGAAACTCTAAAAGATATCACGAATTATGTACTTAAATACTTTTTTTAATGTTATACTTTTACATTTATTTGAGTACATTTCTGTTCCTACTTTTACTTAAGTAACAAAACTGAGTACTTCTTCCGCCACATTCTGTATCGTCCTGTTATTGATGCTCGAGTGCTCAAAAAACAGTTTTCCTCTACCACCTATCCACGCCCACCACTTGTTTTGACTATTTGGTTTATCAGTTATGCAGTTTTGAACAGGAAGTCAACTGTTTCTATTATCAAGCCATTTTAGATCAATATTGTGGTTTATAATGAACAAAATGTAAAAAGATGATCTATATATGTGACTCGCCACCGCAATTGTCGGACCATGTCGGCCTCGGTGAAACTGAGAAAAACAGCATGTTACTTTTTTTTCCCCAAATTTGTGATTTTCGTTTTTTTGCATTATGTGAAAGTTGAAGATATGGACCAGCCATTCGATGTATCAGATAACAGTATTTGCAGCATTAAAAGCATAAATAAAGCCGTTTAAAATGTGGTGTTTTCGGGCGCTCTCTGGACGTGCAGAGGGGTGTGACCGCATTTCCATATGAACAGTTGAGCTATTGCAGTCAGCCAATGGGCTGAGCCGCCAGCCGCATGGCTACTTGATAAGCAGCAACACAGGGACAC
Organism: Eucyclogobius newberryi; assembly: GCF_026437365.1. Classification (NCBI taxonomy): domain Eukaryota; kingdom Metazoa; phylum Chordata; class Actinopteri; order Gobiiformes; family Gobiidae; genus Eucyclogobius; species Eucyclogobius newberryi. The sequence continues at coordinate 2,435,565 of NW_027315823.1, forward strand.
GCAACACACACTGTGTAAAATCAGACTGCAAATGTTACTCAAGAAGAAAAGAAAATTCTCTACTCTCAAGCAAATCGTGTAGCGGGAAACTCACTCCAGAACTCATGTACAAGCTACGGAGCGACTCATTAGCAGCAGAAAGAGAGTGGCAGGATATGAGGATTATCGGACATATGGAAGCAAACAGACGTTCTGTCGTCACTTCTGAGCTGACGACGTCCACAAAAAAGCCCCAGAAGAAGCGCAGGTTTGCCCGGACAAGCTTTTTCATAGGAGGCACGGAAGTCTGCAGAAGTACTTTCCTGTTCCTTATGGCGTAAGTAATGATTAATATTAAATACGCCTGTTTTAGTGTGCTGTTGTGGTCGTGTTTGTGTTGTGAGTGCCTGTTTTGTTGAGCCATCACAAGCTAGCTAGCCACGTAGCGCCGCTAGCCCCGGCCGTGTCCCGCTCCTCCGCGTTTTAAGTCTTAAATACGACGTAAACGTCAGAATGTGAATAATGCAGAATAAATGGCATCACAAACACGCTTGAAAGTTATGTTTTGGTGTGCTGTTGTGGTCGTGTTTGTGTTGTGAGTGCCTGTTTTGGTCTAAACCTGGTGAGCCATGATATCACAAGCTAGCCAGCCACGTGAAGCGTGTTATTCCCATATTACTGTCAACCCTAATCCTTTTTTTCCCCCTTTTCAGAATTGGCAAAGACACCCTGACTGACATAATTAAACACTATGATGAAAATGGAGCAACACCACGGTTGAGGAAGAAGCGCGCACAGCCACAGCCACGTTCACGCAGGTTCATCAGCCATGAAGTCATCCACACCGTTGTAGAGTTTATCAAAAACTATGCAGAAGTCCATTCCATAATGCTACCTGGTCGACATCCTGGCCATAAGGACTGGCATGTGAAGTTGCTCCCAACCCATGTGACTAAGGCCTCAGTTTGGCATCTCTACGTGAAGTCTGCTAAGGAGCTTGGTAAGTATAAAACATTATTTTGGTGATTTTCATGTTTTAATGATTAGAGTATAATTAACCATAAGCAACATCTGTTTTTTAGGTGTGCCTGCAGTTTGTAAATCAAGCTTCAGATCACTGTGGAAACAGCTTCTCCCACACATCAGAAGCTGCAGGCCACGCACAGATCTCTGTTGGCAGTGTCAGAGCAACAACGAGCAGCTGATACGAAGTGCAAATGTCCCAGATGAAAGAAAATCTGAAGTTGTCCAGAAGCAAGTGCATCATCTTGCCCTTGTGCAAAGTGAGAGGACTTTTTACAACACTTTGATTGCTGCCTGCAGACAGACAACAGAATCTAATGTGCTGTCTTTCGGACCCTCACCGCCAGCAAGCAAAGACATCAGGATGCATTACAGCTTCGACAGCACAGCAGGTACTAATAATAGTGCAAATGCAGAATAGCAATTATAGAGACATATACGTCTCTAAAAATGTCATATGTATTAATCTAATCTCTTTTCTCTCTCTCTGTCTACTACAGATCCACTTTCCGTCAAACCCTCTGCAGCCGGGGCCAATGTATTTCCTGACTCCACGAAAATGTGGCCTTTTTGGTGTCTCCTGTGAAGGGATGCAGAAGCAGGTCAATTTCCTGATTGACGAAGGCATGTCGTCAAGTAAGGGAAGCAATGAAGTCATAAGCTACATGCATCATTTCTTCAACAACTTCGGTGATGGAGAAAAATACGTGGATCTTCATTGTGACAACTGCAGTGGCCAAAACAAAAACAATTTCATGTTGTGGTATGCTGCCTGGCGTGTTGGACACAAGCTTCACCACACAATGGACATCCACTTCCTCATTGCTGGCCACACCAAATTCTCCCCTGATTGTGGCTTTGGACTTATCAAGCGAGCATACATGAAGACCAGGGTTGACATTTTGGAAGACATCGCTGAGGTTAGTTTATGTTATTTGACTACTGTAATGTGTAAACATTAGCCTGGCAAAACTTCAGTGCAGATATTTTTCTTCTGTTCTAATTTTTTTTTACATTGTCGCCTTTGTCATCAGGTAGTGGAAAACAGCTCTCCTGAGAGTCACCTCAATATCCCACAGCTTGTTGGAACGGCGGATGGCAAAGTGTTCGTCAAGAACTTCGACTGGCAGAAGCATCTGAGTCCCTTCTTCAGACGGCTTCCAAAGATCAAGAGCTATCAGCACTTCAGGTATTTATATTCAAACAAAAAAAAAATAGTTAATGAGTGTTTCATGTGAAATAGTTAGCCATTTCTTAAATGTCCTGTTATTTGCTTACAGCTTTGATGCCAAGAGACCAGGTGTGGTGCTTGCGAAAAGTCACTGTGGAGCAGAACCAGTGGAATTTCAGCTACTACGCACTACAGCTGTTCTGCCTCCGGTTGACAATCTCCATGTCCTGGTCCCACCTGGATTGAACATTGACAGGCAGACCTACCTGCATGAAAAAATTAGGCCTTTCTGTGCTGACGAGGCAAAAGACATCACATGCCCAGCGCCGAGAGTCACAGCACAGAAGACGAATGTGCAAAAGAGGCTGCGGACGTAATTGGACTCTGATGGTGTACCTATGATGTCTATTATCTCATATGTTGCAGTTCGTATACCTGGCTCTGGCATCTGTTTATAAGAGTTCTTCTATTAAGAGTGTTTTTTAAACTTCCCATAAATTATCTGTCCTTTCCCCCTGTATCTACTGCGTTGTAACATTAAAGGCTATCTTATCTTATCTTTTGTTGTTTGTGTTGAATCATTCAGTGCACCATTGTTGGTGCACTGAATCACCTGTGAATTATGTTTACCGACAAATGCAATGAACCCTATTCTCATTCTGATTCTTTGATTCTATTCAGGGCCTTTTGTAATCCAAGTATTTCCATTTTAATATAGTAACTTCTAATTCTGATTCAAGTCCAGTTACCATCAATAACAACACTCCTCTTGAGTTTTCAGTGACAGCTGTAGGGGGAAGGTGGTGTCAGTGTGACAGGGGGGAGGGCTTATCTCAATGAGATGCAAATGAGCCCCCCTGTGACTCTGGGCTCACTCCGGTGAGAAACTTTAGAGGCCGTTTTCTCAGTGAATGGTTTTGAGAGTTGTTTACATTCAAATGACCACAACTTACTTAAATATTATCAGATCTACATGAGTGAGACATCATTGGAAAGCTTTGAATTCACACTTTCAGAATCTGTGAATAACTCAAAATGTCTCCGGGTAGACATGTAACTGGATTGGCCACGTTCAGTCACATATGTTATAGATTAAGTAACTTAAAGATGACTCTTTTAATGCTTGTGAGTATAAGCATAAAAGTCTCAAAGCTCATGCGAACCTTTTGTAAAACTTAACTACATATATTTAATACATACAACGATCCAAATTTAAAGTTCAACTAACCTTTGTTTTCCTTGCATGTAGATTGTTCAGTTTGAGACACTATTTTAATATTTACTATGCCTCACTGTATGTGTGCTCCTGTATGTCTGTGTTGACCTTTAGTTGGAACAAGTAAGTTCCAAAGCAAAATACAATGTATTTCTGTCAACTAGACAAACGTTTTTTAAGAGTTTTTGGAGATGTTTTGACACTCATCCAAGTCTCTTTTCAGCTCTGATAGAGAATGTGTCACAGCCTAAAAGCTGTCTGAAGGACGAGCTAATTACACTGAAACTAACACAAACTAGCAGTGTCACCTGGATTATATTTAGCATCAATGCCCCAAATTGTTCATCTAACTCCTGTTAGCATACTCTGATTAGCCCTATTGTTTCCTTTACTTTGGTTAAGGCCTGAAGATGGAGTTGTAAATGGCTGACGGGTTGTATCTTAGACCAACATTTCTGTTGGAATACGACAAACCATTACTTCTCCTTTGCCAGGATCTGAAGATCAGAGGTGTGGTTAGAGGCTTTCAGATGGAGATGCACAGCAGACTGTGAGCTACTCTCACACAGACGTTGGGATTGAGTGGCTGTTTAGCTTTGAGAAACAAATACCAACCATTATTAACACAGAAGTGTCTCTGGTAAAGTATCGACCTAATTTGTAAAGTCTTCAAAGTGTCAGTGACATCCACATTCAGCGGTGTTACTGCCTGATCTTTAGCTTTTAAAGCTCGGCAAAAAACACAATGAGATAGAATTAGACAGGATGTAATGGTGATAACAGTGCGCTACCAGTGAGCTACCAGTGAGCTACCAGTGAGCTACCAATGAGCTACCAGTGAGTTAACCTCCTTTGATTATCCATTTACATTTTTGATTAAACTATTATTTTTGTTATTATTATTATTGTGTTACTTTTTTTTTAAATTCACTGACTTTTAATGTTTCCTAAATTGGTATAAAATATAAAACAAATACATATTTCCAAACTTACCAAGTCAAATTTCACTGAAGAAAAGCAATCACATGCCCTTCCCCCGACCCTCGCATCTCTCTCTCTTTCTTCTCTCAAACTCTCAAACTCTCAATAATTCATATTTTTCATTTCACGTTTTTCATAAAATGTTCACCCCAACATCTCTCGTTACTACATTTATCTGTATTCCGTGCCTGTTATCTAGTGTTTTTGTGCGTCTAAAAATGTCTGCTCCTCCCACGGATTGTGCCGGAGCTGTTAACAAGTCCCTCTGCTCCTGAATCGCGGCGCTCAAGTCGGAGGAAATTACTGTAAACAAAACTGGCAGCTGTTAAAAAGGTACAATGGGAATCACTGCCGTTGTTATTCTTCCGCTTCAGAATCTGTTTTCACATCAATGAAATATCATCTATTATTTGCAAATATATAGTTAAACGTGAACTGTGTAACTTCGTCTCAGATGAGATGTTATGGCTTCGTTTGGAATGTGCTATGGCTCAAACTGGCTCTGAAGTAGGAGTACACTGTGTGATAAACAGTAGTAGTCCAAGGGTATTTAGGGAAAGCGCTGCTAGAGTAAATCCTTCTGCACACTAGAGGATTGTTTGCCTGATTTTAAACCCGATTTGCCTCTCCACAAGTTCAGGAGGCGTGACCCGAGCAGAAGTTCTAGTTAGTAATTATTTGTAGCGCTCCTCATGTCTGCGGGGCCAATGTGATTCTGTTGCCACTATTTGTCGTGCCGCAGCTCGCACACCTCCAATTTTGATGTTTCAACAACTTTACCGCAGCCAATCAGAGCAGCCAGGCAGTGCTAGGCTCCGTTACATAGCGACAAGTCTTAAACTTTAGTAACCGCACCAACAAAACCAACACAGTGTTTGTGGAAAACTTTTGTATTCTTCATGACTGTAACAGGCTCCTGACCTGGAGTGAATGAATTTGAGTAAATCATGAGAGAATATCCTGTGCTTTTTGTTTTTTTGTTTTATTTTAGCTCTAAATAAGAGCACATGGATGGGCAGCTCACGCTCGCCCTGTATCCATGTGTTATTGGTTTTCATTCCCATGTGAGTGTGACAAATGGTCTGAAAACATTGTGTCACGTCTTAAACTTGAGACTGCTTTAGTGTGCAGCCGGCCTCCGAGTAACTGTCTGGATGCTTCTCTGTTTACATTTTTCAAATACAAAATGATCTGTATCTGTGCTAAAACAGGTCAAAGCAGCTCTGTTGGTAGTTTTCTCCAAATGCATTTTCTCCTATAGAGACATAACAGTCAGCCCTACATCAAACTTTACAGACTGGTCTAATTATGAGCTTGATTTAATACAATTTTAAGTCCAAATATTGTGGGGAAAAAATATTTTTTCTGCACATTTTCAGTTTTCATTTCAAATTATACATCCAAGGTTATATCTAGACAGTTACTCTTGTACAGTATTATGCAAAATTGAATGTTTTGAGTTTTTAACCCAGATCTAACATGGTTCCCTCAAACTCATGCCAGTTTGATGAATCTGGGTGAAAAGTCTTCTTCCTCTCAGCGTCAAAAACACTCTGTTCTGAATCGCCTCAATAACTGAGGTTTTATCGATCTCTGATGTGGCTCTGAGAAGCTTTGGTGTTTCTTAAGTCCATAAATCATCTCCAGACGCATTCTGTGAATTTATCCCGTCTAATCACGGTCCATCATTCTGTTGCCACTTTGTTTATATTTTTGGGGCCTTTTTATTTCTTGCAAGTTTTCGGTATATTGTTTTACTACTTGAATATACATAAAATCTTTGAACTTGCCTTTTGTCTCCGGTGTCCTTTTATAAATATGTTTCATCCTTTTTTGGGTCATAACAGTAATTTAGTTTTGTTATAACAATAGAACAAATAAAACAGAATATTTGCTTTTTAAAATGACTTTCTAATATTAATTTCCCCAAATGTTTGTTTTACTCTAAATTGAGTCATTTCTTGGACCACTTATTTGTACTTCTACTTGAGCAATATTATTTAGAAGTAACTTTACTCTTTCTTGAGTACAATGTTTGGCTACTCTCCTCGCCTCTGTATATAAGTGAACTACAGGACATGTTTTAACCAGCAGTGTCTTAAAACTACAGAATTTCCTCTTTACTGCGCTAATCTTTTAAAGTAAATTGATCATAATACTTCAAACTAATATAATTGAAAGTGAAGACATCTAGATTGCACCTACCCCACACGCTCGCCCACCACAGACCTCCCTGTTCCAGTCCTGACATGAATTATGGAGCAAAACAGATGAAGTGGCGTTTCCAGAGGGAGCCCGAACGCACCGTCCTTGGTCCGGTCCTCCGAAGTGTCATAACTGTCCATCTCTTCCCGTCAGGCCCCGTCAAAATAAGAGACAACGGTCTGCGCCGTGAACCCAGCGGAACACCGCACCGGCTCCTGAAATGTGCGCTCCTGTCAGAGCAACGATCAATAATTCAAAGAGGTGAGGCTGTACTACACCAATGGTTTAAGGACAGGACCGCCGCCAAATCAGAATGGATGTCATCGATTTTTGGATTTAGGAGATGTTCTTTTCCGTCTTCTCCTGCCATGTGTCACACCGAGTACTTCACAGCGAGTGGAGGCCTGTGAGTGGAGCTGAGACGGAGCAGGTTAAGCCACAGATGATGTGCTGTGGTTGGATAAATACAGCAGGAGAATGAAACATGTGATTAGGTTCATTTATGGATTCTACAATGGGATTAAATTATACATTTAAAATAAGCAAGTGAGTGCGTTTGCTATATTTCTTTCCATATATATATTTTTTTAACGCATTTTCTAACTTAAAAGACTAGGTTTGAAGAACAAATTTTACAAACACTTCTGCGTTGGCGTGCCTTCTGTGTCAGCAGGGGGCAGAACAGTGAAAAGTTAAATAAATAAATAAATAAAACAAATAAAATAAATACAAAATAAATAAAATTGGCAACTCTCAATTGGCCCTATGGACAGGTGTTGAAAATTAGCATTTTCTGCTCCAACGCTTAAAACATTGCATCTGGTTCGTCCAATGTAAATGTCCATAAATAAATAAATGCTAGTATAGCCATGCAAAACCCGGTATGAGCACAGAAAGGGTCAAGTGATGGTTTATGGACTTTTCCAGATTTAACTCATTTAAACAGCGTGATTTGTGCGGCTCAGAGAAGATGAGCTCGTGAACAGTAATGTTTAAACAAGCAGGAAGTAAAGAAGTAAAGCGAAATAAAACCCCAGGTATGTGTTGAAGAGGGAACGATGTCATGACATGGTTCAAAGCTCAAAAGCTGACATATTTACAGAAATGTTTATTAATTATGCAGGAAATATGTGAAAAAAAATACTTTTGCAAAATGTACGTCCTTTAATGTATTGGTTTCCGAGAATAACTTGTAGACTTTACATAGATTTTGGACCAGTTTTTTTCTTGGCCTCCAGGTTTTTTGCTGAAATGACCCAATCCATTTCAACACAAATGTTTAAAAATGTCAATAAGCATCTGCAATATTAAAAGATTTCCTTCCAGTGTTGCATTATGTTTCACCAGTTGATCTTGTGTTGAGTTTCTGCTTCTCCTTGGATATTTTCTCATCTTGATGCCAATGATTTGACCCTTCTTAAACACACTGACATATTTTCCATGACCACGGGATTTGTCTTTCCACATGTTTGTTTCAGAAATGAGAAGCCGCTCTCTGCATCGATGTAGTTGAATCTTTTTGACAGGCAGTGTATAATCCAACATATTTAAATGTGTTCAAGGCATAAACCTGAATAAAATGACCTGTGTTCAGTCATATTTGAATGATTCACCATATGTTCCACCATGTATATGCTTTGTTTACATCCCAACATGCAGGAGTGTTACTTTGAACAGTATTTGGTCAACTAAAAGGTACTGATTTTCGTCCCTTGAATCCAGATCGTCCTCAAGTCTCTGCCTCCTCGACTTGTCCTCCTCCTTTGCTCAGAAACACAACAACGATAAAACGGCAACCGAACTGAACATCGCCGACACCTCCAGCTCTGTCCTCCTCTCGTTCGGACTTCTTTCCTGCTCTCTCACTTAGCTGCAGGTGTGGAGTGCGTCCGACCTGCCGCTCGCACACTCTCTCACGAGTGTCGGCCGAGTCGCCCTGTCATGTTCCCGTCACACCGACTCCTGTATCTGCCATCTTCTCTCCTCTCCTGTCTGCTCTCTCCTTCACTTTCTCCTTTCCTGTCCTCAAACTCGTCTCTCCTCCCTTTCCCTTTCTTCTCCTCCCTGCAAACTTTCGTGTTCTCATAGATCTGTTTTTACCCCTGTTATTTCTCTCCCTTCTCGATCGTCTCTCCTCCTTTCTTTTACTTCTCTTCTTCTCCTCTCACTCCCTACATACAATCCCTCTTTCTAGCATCTTCTTTCGCTTATCTCCTCTATCCTCCCTCTATCTTCTCTCTTTTCCTTCCTTCCCTCGCTCCTCTTCTTTTTTCTCTGACCTCCCTCCCTTCCTTCTCCTCCTCACGCTCTGTCTCTTCTCTCTCCATCTCTCGCCTCTTATCTTTCTTCTCTCCTCACTCTTCTCCACCTCTCGCTTTCTATTCTTTATTCTGCCAGGACAGCAGTGTTACTGGGCAGATTAAGTTTTATGGACTGGAGACAGATTCACATTCCGAGTTCTTCCTCAAAACACACATTTACTGTATTCTCCAAAGGCTGACCACACAAAAGAGAAAAAAAACAGACATACAAGGGCAGGGCCAGAGAAAACCAATTGGGTCATTTTGACAAAAAAAAAAAACGTTAAATATAATAATGATGAAATACAAAAGGGCATCCCGTTTTTATTTGGCTTCTCATGTTTTGCAACTCCAAATAATGCGTGTAAGGCTGAGCAAAATGATATGTCTGTTTGCCGTAACCCGACCGACCCGGGATAAAACAAGTTGTTTGAAAAAAAAAAATCTGCATTTTGTTAAAAAAAGCACCAAATTCTTTTATTTTTCAAATATTTTGCAGATTTTCCTAAAGTGCTGTGTCAAATATTTTTATATCGCTGGTAAATCTATCTATCATCCCAAAGGAAAAATAACACACTCTGCGCAACGCACTTGCCTCTTCACTTTCAGTCCTCCATAATAATTTTTCTGTATTAAACAGATCTTGCAAGAGGAGACCTAAATTGCCTTCTTCAGGTTGATTTGCCTCTGTCGGCGCCACTGACCTGGCCATCGCTCATGTCATTCTCCATCATGGTGTGGCTTCATTTAAATTTGACTTGCGCATTGCATTCTGGGAGCCCAGCAGGGTCATCACAACAAACATGGCGGCGCCCGAGTCCCCCGCATGTTCCCCCTGTTCGCCTCCGCTACCAAAATAAAGGATAACGGCGTTCAAAAGATTGATTGAATTATCTTAAAATCTGGAGATTTTGTCTCCTGATCGGGTTGATTGAGATGTTTTCCGTCATTGACTGTTGAAGCCTGACCCCTGGACAGTTGAAGCCTGACCCCTGGACTGTTGAAGCCTGACCCCTGGACTGTTGAAGCCTGACCCCTGGACTGTTGAAGCCTGACCCCTGGACAGTTGAAGCCTGACCCCTGGACTGTTGAAGCCTGACCCCTGGACTGTTGAAGCCTGACCCCTGGACAGTTGAAGCTTGACCCCTGGACAGTTGAAGCCTGACCCCTGGACTGTTGAAGCCTGACCCCTGGACTGATGAAGCCTGACCCCTGGACTGTTGAAGCCTGACCCCTGGACTGTTGAAGCCTGACCCCTGGACTGTTGAAGCCTGACCCCTGGACTGTTGAAGCCTGACCCCTGGACAGTTGAAGCTTGACCCCTGGACAGTTGAAGCCTGACCCCTGGACTGTTGAAGCCTGACCCCTGGACTGTTGAAGCCTGACCCCTGGACTGTTGAAGCCTGACCCCTGGACAGTTGAAGCCTGAACCCTGGACTGTTGAAGCCTGACCCCTGGACTGTTGAAGCCTGACCCCTGGACAGTTGAAGCCTGACCCCTGGACTGTTGAAGCCTGACCCCTGGTGGTCACTCCAAGTCAAAAAATTGCTAAATTTGGATAGTTTTTTTGCCTTCAAAGTAAAAAAAAAAAGAATTGACCGACCGACCCACAAACAGACAATTTATTTGGGGCAGCCTAATATGAAGTCATTTCAAAAGTCAGGCGTTTCCCACTTCACGAATGGAGTTAGAGCTCCATCTACTTAGTGCAGATGGAATTACAAAGGGGAGATGAACAAAAGCATACATTACATTACATACACCACTTAACAATGAACTACTGAAACAGCAATAAACAATATATTATTAATATAAATAGCAAAACATAAAAAACACAATTTATTAGTTTTAATAAAAACTAAATAATGTATATACCTTCTAGGCCAGGTTTGAGAACACCTGCCGAGATGAAGAGCAGAAACTGAGATTTATGGATGTATGAAAGACGACATGGTGTTCACTGCTTGCCAAATCCCATTGTGATTTCAAATATAACTTTATTGTTCGAACAGCAGATTTTCGCTAATGCTCCTGTCCCAGTGATACGTCTTGTTTTGCAAACTCTGACAAAGCTAATACTGCCATATGTTCCAACCGGGACGCCCCATTTGTCATAAAACTACATGGAAATGGCTCCAAAATTCAGATATAATGACAAATTGTACAAAACCAACGATAAATGAGATGAAATGACATAAGTTTGAGGCAAAGCGGTTCCAAAACACATTAAAATCCCATTGGAGAGGAAGCCAGCTCGTCCCGCCAAAACCAGAGTCCACACTTCCAGTCCACGTCAGTCCAGAGTGCTGCAAACTGGACACAATATGGCCACAGAGAAGAGTGCTGAAGAGTGCTGTTTTCTGCTCTGCATATGTGCTATCAGCTGGGGCTTTCACACCACCAGGAGGAAGTACCACCAAAGAAAAGACTTGGCTTTATGAGTAGCACCAGGTATAAAACGGGTCTATAAAAGGATCTACATGAAGTAAACACAACCAGTGGTAGACGTACCCCAGTTTGAGAAACACTGAGCTAGTGTGTGAGTCCAAACCTGACAACCTGGACAAACATGTTTTCTTTCACACATGTCAGACACATATACAATGTTGAAATGTAAGAAGAATGAGAATTAGCTTAATTGACGTGGTCGTGGCTCTGAGCGTCGCCTGTGCACCCCCTAACCCAAAGGCACGTGGTTCAATCCAAGCTTCAATTAGTGTTTGCTGTCATGATATCCTTGGGCAAGACACTTGTAGACGCTGTATGTGGTGGGTACGGAAGTGATTACCATGTAAATCCAATTACTGTTAAAATACTGCACATTAATACAAGTCATATTTTGAACATTCTACTACTGTTAATACCACTATTACTTCTTATGGCACATATATTCACAAAAAGCGGGAACAATACATATTCATAGACATTTAAACAAATAAAGTGACTACAGTATCATATCAGTGCAAACATTCAACAATAATGTGTTTAATAAGCCGGAGAGCGACAAAAGATATTTAGAACCCCTCAGTACTGAAGCCCATAATGCCCTGATTCATGTTTCATGTTAAACAGGGTGCTTGGTTATTTCAAATTAAGTGAATCTTGTTGAAGCTCCCACATGATATGATTGCATATCGCTCAGCTGCAGTGTTGTAATGTAACTTGTGGATGTTTTAATTGCTTCTGAACTGCATGCACCTCCACAGACCTGACACATACTTGGCTTGGAGGAGCCTCCTCCTGTTGTACTTTGAGTTGCTTAAAAGAGAAACCAGTGATTTCCCTTTTTGGGAGAATGGGAGATCACAGTCACCTCTGCCAGTGTTTTGAGTCACTCGGCATCTTTCAAAGAAGATAACTTTGGTTTGATCAAATCATTCATTGGCGGCGTCTTAAAGTTGCTCTATGTAACCTTTCTATCTCTCTGGAGAAGTTATTTTTTTACCAGCAATTATAGGTGTTTTTGAAGCAAAAGAGACCTACTGTGAGCCAGTGGCGCTCTCCCACGCAACGGCCAATCACTGTCTGCCAGCTCCTTTTTCGAGCATGTTTGTTTTACAAATTGAAACAGGCCTATTGTATTTTTTTAAAAATACCTAAAATTTGTTAAACCTGATACCTTATTGGCTGATGCTCAAAACCATTAAACCCACAGCAGAGACTTGTAAATCTTTTGAAGGTGCATCGATTGTGTAATGTTTTGAATTCATGTTTAATGGAGAACACCAGCCTCTGCACAGAAGCCCAAAGGCCCCCATTATGCCAGAGACTCTTGATTTGGCTACTATACCTGCTGAAGTATGATGAATGAATGAATGAATCCATAGGCTATATGCAATACTATACGAATACAATACAGGTACTTACGCATTTGCCAGCATCTCTACTGACTTGGTCCACCGTTCACAACCACCCGTCAGCGAAACGAACATTAACTCATGCAACTGCTGTAACTACACAAGGAAAAAGCAACGCTCATAACACATGGCACTGCAGCTCCAACATCGTGCACGGTGAGCTTCAACACAGATGCAACCAAAACTAATCTTACCTTTCTTTTCTAGAGGACACATCTGAAAGTGGTTCAAGTCCAAGTCATATTTAAGTGGGTTCCTAAAATCAGACAAGGACCCCAAAATAACTGCAACCAATATTAGACCCCCACTGCTAATTGGAATTACCATCTGAGATCATTTCAAGTTGCGTGACATTTAATTTGTGTTTATTTAAGATCTAATTTCACCTAATTTCAATAAAATATACTGTTTCCGATAAAAAAAAAATGACATCTTCCAATTCAACTCGTGACCCCCAGCTATTATTTCGCGACCCCCTTATTGGGTCCTGACCCACACTTTGGGAACCACTGAGCTAAATATCAACACTAAAGGATACTTTTATAATTGTAATAAAGTGTTTAACTCAATGCATCAGCCTATTTTGCATCACCTGTGTCGCCTTTTGTCATGGAATTGAGACATGCACCGATGCTATTCCGTAACACATCGAGAACACAATTCAACTTAGAATATGAAACGACACAGAAATATCAGACATTTGTACTGGAAGCTTGGGAGAAAACGCCGGGACTGATCACGCAGGCTGTTGTAAGCAGCCTGCGCGATCCTCCTGCGTCTCACCCCGTTTTTTCCCATGCTGGTTGGTTTTATTAGATATTCTGGAATAGGCGGGTCACATTTCTCATTGGTCAGCTTCACATCAAGGCACTTGGTATTTTTCCGTAGAGATCAAGCCTTGGGTAATGTTTACCCAAACTCCTCTGGGCTGTCACACCCCCTCCTGGGGTAAACATCCTTTGGCCCATCTTTACGACCCCTTCACAAATGCAGTTTGTCACACACCCGTTCTTCTCTTAGACTAATTATGCAGATAAAATACATCACAGAAATATAATCATATATTCACATTTTATCACACCTTTTGCGCAGTGTTTTCATTTAAAAACCTTTTCACAATAAGGCCACTTTGTTCAGCTTGTCAATGCAGCTGGTTTTATTTTGTAAGGACCACAGGAAGTGTTTAGTTGGTGTTAGTGGAGCCTGACCATTACATCATCATGCACTAAACTTTTCTGAGGTTTTGGGCCTTGTGAACAAAGCCAGAACTTGACAGTGTGATGCAGATAAGGCAGAAAGAAGTGGGAGGGGCCTGACAGCTCCTCAAAGAGCCGCAGCAGACGCCGTCTGTGTGGCGGCGGCTCCTTCGGCCAACCACACCTCTTACAACTCCTCCCGTTTTGCATTTCTCCAGATTTCCACTCCGCCGCTCCATAAATCTGCCCTGTAACTTGGCCTGGTTGACCTGCTTATCTCCGTGGAGATAGCTAAACTAATAGAGTATTTGAATCCTGATGAGACTGGACCCTCCCCCCCAGTGTGTCCTCCTGGGTTGTCCCCGGATGTGTCCTCCCAGCTTTTTCCCCTGCGTGTCCTCCTGGTGTGTCCTCCCGGTTCATCGTCCTGGCATGACCTCCCAGCTCATCCCCCCTGGTGTGTCCTCTCATCTCGTCCCCCCAAAGTGTCCTCCCAGCTCGTCCCCCCGGTGTGTCCTCCCGGCCCGTCTCCTCTGCTCTCCTGTCTGTGGATGATGGACAGGTGCGGCGTGGAGGTGATGGACACGCTGGAGATCAGGTAAGTGCTCCCAGGCTGTTTTCCATGATTACATTTACATCCACAGGGCCATAGACTGTCAACAGGCCCATCCATCTGTTTAGCTGTCACCATAACGCTCCTATAACAGCACAGGCAGATGAACTACTGTGGAGAGACAAGGGGCACGACCGCACTGGGATCAGACGGGGACGAGACTGGAAGCACACTGGGACCCATCTGCACTGGGATCACACTGGGGCAGCACGGGGCTGGACCTGTAAATCACTGAGTGGGTCCACAAGGGACAATGTGAAAGGAGTACAATGTGGGGCTACTCGACTTGGACCTGGTTCAGACCTGCCTTAAACCTACTGTAGATCTGGGTTAGACTTGGTGAAGACGGCATTAGAGCTGGAAAAGATCTGGTTCAGACCTACTCATGCGTCTCTTCTCCTTTAACAGAACAGGAGGATTAACTGCTGAAGAGAGACGGGGGATATGAGTTAGACCTGGTTTTATATCTACATTAAACCTGGTGAAAACAAGGATTGGATTCTGTTTTATACAAGAGCAAGACTTGGACCAGACATGAGTGAGCATTGGTTTAGACCTGAGTTAGAATTGTAGAATCAAGTAAAACCGTTTGTTGCTCGTTTGGCTTACGTTTTTCATTTTGGTTTGGCCAACAAGTATCTGACTGGAACCTTCTCCAAATCTGATCCTTGATAGAACCTGGTCGGACATGAGCAGCCGATCTGACATAGATAGAAGTTACCTAGCAACTATACTGTAAACAAGGGCCAATATCCATAGAAATGACAAAATAGGCTTTGACAAATAATAGCTGACACCTAATTTTGTTAAACTATTGTGTATGGTGTGTAGATTGCAGATGGAAAGTCAGTAAATTGATGAGTCCGCTCTACTTCCTGTAATTTTCAAGTTTTACTTTTCAATTATTCTTCACAAACTGCCGCCCGGCTCATGTAAAACTGTGATGAATATTTACCACAGGTTCAATCCCACCAAACTAAGTCATAATTAGAAAAATATGAAAGGCTTTAAGATTTAAGGTCCAAATCTTGCGCTAGACCTTTGTGGCCTGCACCATCAGGTATTACCCTCCCTACTGTAGAAGCAAAGGAAGACTTGACTGGAAAGCACATTGTCTAGAGGGGTCGTGTCTCCAGGCCCCAGGTCCCGTTCTTCTGTCTCGTGACTTCTTACAACTCTCGGTCTACCTCAATTTATTCTACAACATAAACTTCTCCAAATCTAAGTCATAATGTTAAAAAAGACAGTCAAGTTGTTAATTTATGGTTTCAGACACACATTTTTATATCTTACAACAAATACTATATTTAGTCCTGCTTAAAACTATAACACCTTTAGTCAAGTCAGATGATAATTCCTAAAACCTACACCTAAAGTGCATTTTTATGTGTCATTAAGTTGACTTTATCATTCAGAACATTTGATTCCATTAAGCTGCTCACAGACTGGAGGAATGTGATCTATTAGACCAGCGATTTTCAATTGTTTTTTAAATCACAGCACAAAAAATATTCCCCAAAAAACCCATCATTTAAATTAAAAACCTTTAATTAAAAAGGTATATTTCATTTAGCTAACATTGTCCATGCCCTTTTTTTTTTTATTTGGTAATAGTGATTGTTTTGTTGACTTTCTTGGACTAGAAGAAGCTATGGACACACCGGCAAACTATTCTATTCCATTCATGTGAGAATCTGTTTACTTGGTTTTTTGTCCAAAGCAAACCTGACGATCCCTCAAGTGTTTCCCAGCACACGGGTGAAAATCAAGGTCTTAGACAATGGGAATGAAAGAAGATGAAGGATTTCGCGGCCATGGTCCCAGTAACTGCGACTGTAGAATTAGACACCACGCAACATTCTTTCCTCTCATTTCCTAGCTTGAAGCAGCGGTACTTTTGTCCCTGCTGTAGCCCTGCCTTTGTCCCTCAGAAGAAGACATCAGTGAGTGCAATTTGTGTCAGGCTCTACGCTCTTTATTGAATTTACGGAGACATTATTCCCAGTGCTGCTGATTGTGTTGGTGTTATGTCCGTGCGCGGGGCCCGACGGGCGCGCACCAGTGTGGGATGCCAGCGTGCATGTGGCCGACCTTGTGCGCACGGCCCCGCAGTGTGATGGACAGACACATAAAGAGGACTCAATGTCGGAGGAAATGGAGTGGAGAGAGTGGGCCGTGAACCCCGGGTCAGCTCCTGTCTGCTAATGATAAGAAGTACAGGCCAGTGTGTTTGGTGCACAGAAGCGACGCGCCGGGGTTAGACCTGGGTTAGACTTGACAAATACTTTATGTCTACTGTGGACAAAGAAGTGTAAGTGTGTTTGCCTTTCAGGAACATGCGACTGGGGTTAGAACGGGGTTTAGGGCGGAGCAATTAATTGAAAAATTGAGATTCAATACTGCAATACTCAATAAGCATGTGGTTTGGAGGAGAGTTCTCACTTTTGAGGCAGAAATTCATTTTTTGTTAAATGGCACAGATTAAAAGTCTGTTTCTAAGATCGATTGCTGAGGCCCCCACCTTTGACTGCCACCTAGATCTCAATGTACCGGCCCCATACAGCTCCTCATGCAGATGAAGGGTCCACGGGAGGAGAATGGCTCTCTGTGGGAAGACTCGGCCCCTTTAACGTTAATCTGTAACTGGCTTTTTTTTGTTTTATAAAGGGCTTTTGAACAGCTCTTGGTCTGAACCCATCACCTTGAACCTGTTTGCCTTTGGTGGCCCTTTGGTGGCCCCTGACAACATAGCTCCTCGGATCATTCAGGCGCTCAAACCCCTTCACCACGTGGAGGTGCGGGTTCAAGGAGGCGGGTTTCCAACTGGTACACATGATTGATAATTTTAGGTTTCTGCTAGTGATGTGTGGTGCAGGTCCCGCAACTTTGCCGTTCTCTGACCTGCCACAGCCCCGCCCTGCCAACGGAATCTATTTTTCAACCCACCACAACCCGCCCTCCGT
The DNA here is from genome assembly GCF_026437365.1 of Eucyclogobius newberryi. Taxonomy (NCBI): domain Eukaryota; kingdom Metazoa; phylum Chordata; class Actinopteri; order Gobiiformes; family Gobiidae; genus Eucyclogobius; species Eucyclogobius newberryi. The sequence continues at coordinate 2,453,069 of NW_027315823.1, forward strand.
CTAGGCATATTACAAAATGTTATATATTGAAGTGCAATGTTGTTTGATTTGAACAACGGTGAGTCAGTCTGAAGAAGCACCTGAAGACTGAAGACAACATGTAGGACCAGCATTTTAACAAATGAATCAGCTAATTAATTGACTAATAAACTCTCTCTCTCGCTCTGTGTGTTCTCGTATCAACGCTCACTGAGGACAACACAGCCTCAAACACTCTGAATAAACCTCTGTGGCAATTGTTCAGGTCGTGCATAACTGAACATGTGCAGAAACCTGAGAGTGTTCAACACCTGTAATAAGGCAGATCTTTATGTCTCTACAGGATAAATTGTGGATTCAATGAAATAAATACTTAAATATGTCCGTGCAGATTTGATAGATAAGTTTTGCCTGTAGTTGTCTACTTTAATTGAATATCCGAGAACAAAACTTACACAAACATAATAAAATGTCAAACACATTCAAATTTTATCCAACCCTTTTTATTCCCAGCTTTGAATTTCCCGAAGTGTATTGTGACATCTAATTAGCATTTGCCTGGATCTGTGTCACTACGTTGGCCACACCCTTTGTCTCTTTGCATCGCACTTTCCCATTCAGCCCTGCTCGCCCCTGCACGGCACCCCGGGAGACCCCTCGGCCCCAGCCCGGTGCCCTGGGAGCCCCCTTCACCCGTGCTGTCTGCTCTGCTCTCGTCCCCTTCACATTAGCGCTGCGGCCCTCCGAGGTAATTGCTGCCAGATCTGTTTTGGCTGATGCAGATTTGAGATGTTGGGCTCAGAGTGAGGAACAGAAATGAAGGCTGAGATTCGGAGATTTGGCACAGACGAGGAGACAAGGAAGCCGATGTGAGCAGAATAAATATTTCGGGACACTAGAAAAAAAAATGAACCAGACGTAGGTCGAGTAGAAGCTTTAGTCAAATGTTGGTCCAAGAGTAAAAAAGTATTTGGAGAAAGGACAAACCATTAAATAATCAGGTTTCTTCAAATAGACACAAACATTAGAAACAAAAATGTTAAAAAAAAAATTCAACACAAGCTTTTCACATTGCCACTGGTTATTATTACATATTCAGATGTGATTAGTCTTACGAAGTGTGGAGGCCGTTCAATAAGAACAGTACAAGTCCCACAAGTTCAACTGAACAGTGTTTGGTTTAATAAGTATTAATTGTCTCTAGTCTCTGTTGGGCCACTGACCCACCAGCTAAGCAAAAACTAGTCCTAGTACTTTCATACAATTATAGCACAAAACAGCGAGTTGGACTTGAGAGGAATTAGCAATGTCATGCACTGCACGAAAATACATACCACAATCAAAGTGTACACAATTGTCCAAATCCAAAGTGCGGGGCGCATCTCCGTGGAGACGCCAGAGTGCATAGTAAGCCCATGTAACAGAGCATAATCAAAGTTTTGAATGCATGAATTGCAAAGAGCAGTACAAAAGAAGCCACAGAAACCATGAGGACAAAGGCACGAGAGCGTTGCCACACGCCGTTCACAGTGAGCTACAACAAGGGCAAGTTTAAATATTGAAACAATGAACTTCCACTCCCTCTACTCATTGCGATGTGCAGGATTTGATTCCAACAGCTAGATTACAGTAGCTCTTGTGTCCGCAACCAACTTCACACCAACGTCAGGGGTGAAGAAGAGGAAACGCTCCCTAAATAAATGCCATTGTGAGCGATTGGCCAGGCAGCGGATGTGCACAACGCCACACTACGGACCTCAGGTAAATTGTAATAATTACATATGTTGTCAGTATGCGCCTTGTTCAGTGCAAACTGTCTAAGTTTGTTAAATGTATCCCAAACTTTTAACTAACTGTATTTCACGTGTCAATGCACATTAGTCTGTGCATTGAAGCTTAAAATCCATTCAATGTCGCTATAGTAAATAGGCCCCTAAATCAATAATGTTTTTGTTTTTCACGGACCATTCTCCAGTCCAATTCATGTCTTTATCCATTTTCTTTATTGTTTTACAATTAAAAGGAGGGGCTGTGTCAGCATGAATGAATTAAAAGTGAGGCTCCGACTGTTGACAAATGATCATGTGGTATAGAACAATGTCTTCCACCACAGTAGCTATTTAACGCTAAAGACCTAAAATAGTTGAAAATAGATTAAAAGGATGTTGCAATGTTACTTTTAAAAGACTGCAATTTGCGGAATAGATTCTGGAAAAAATTACTGGCATTATTGATCCCATTTGAATGCATTCGCTCTGAGGCTGTGTTTCCACCACTGCATCGTCCTCACTTTTACCACAGGTGAAAGAAAATACTAGCGTGTACGACCAGGGAGGTGAGTGACCACAGGGGTCTGGTCACTTGAAGACTGTTGTCCTGTAAAAAAGTTGTTTGGTCCGCTGACCCTATCATCAACCCAAGTGAAGTAAACAGATCTGAATCTAGTGAACACGAGGTTCAGGTTGTGAGAAAACACCCTTAATCAGTGTGAAGAGGAACCAAAGCTTTTACTGAAGTAAGAGTACTGTTACCCTGTCAATAGTATTACTCAAGTTGTAAAAGTGTGGCGTCTGAAAACTACACTGAGAAATACAATTTGGATAATAAGGTGGATGTACACAAAATCTTTCCATCAATGACTAACCCTGAACTAAGTCAGGACTAAACTGTCAGCTGGGCACTAAACTGGGACTAAACTCAAAATAGTCAAAAAAAATTAAAAATAAAACAGGGATAAATTGGGTCTAAAGTTGTCTCTAAATTAAACTAATTCAATTGATTGTGAAGAAGCCATTAATAGGACGTGCACCAGCGTTTGAGAAGCCCTCTTATCTCTTATAGCCCATTAAAGCATGTCGGTGCAGAATGCTGATGTAGCTACATTAGCCTGGTCTCTCCCTGTGTCCATACAGAAGTAAAGGCATTTCCATCGTTCACATTAGCCATTAGCCGTGTCCGTGCTAATGGTTAACGGCTAATGGCTAATGGCTGTAGTGTGATCCGAATGCTAACAAGATGGACGCACTGTCCTCGAATCACATCCACAGATTCAGTAGGACTGTATCATAGTATACAACGTTTGTGACTGTGCAACTTTTGTGACTGTGCAACTTTTGTGGATGGGGTCCATGTCTCCATGGAGACGTTACTGCTTTGCCTGGAATGTTCGACAAAATATGGTACAAAACATTCTGATCCATCCATTGAATTTTCAAATCTGTCCAATGTATTACAATATGGATGCTTTTATTGCACCCTTCACGATGCCAAGTATGAAAGTTGTTTGGGGGTAGCCAATGGTGCAGCCTGACTTCCTGCCCCAGGGCAGCTGTGGCTACATATGTAGCTTAATAATGAGAGGTTTCCACAAGACTGTAAAGTGCATTAAAAGGGTAAGGCATTGATATTATTATTAAAAATACTGGATACTCCTTTATTAATATTTTCGTTAAGTAAAAGAGGAAAACATGTGAACTTTCCTGTGCAGATTTAGAAGGATCTTGAGTTTTAAGTATAAGATCACATGAACACAACATAAAGAACTATTATTTGTGTATTTGTATTGAAGTTGAGTTAGTTGGTACCCTCCACCATACACTTACATAGTGCACCTTCGATGTATTATTGATTTGTCAGGGACCCTGTACAAAGAGAATCTTATAAAAGAGAGAATACTTTGGCCTTACTGTACTGTAATACACTCCACCCCGGCACGTCACACAATGCACTTTCACGCTTACACTTCATCCAGAACACATGCATCACTTTTAACAGGACCAACATATATGTCCAACACATGCATGTCTTTGGACAGTGGGAGGAAGTCAGAGAACCCGGAGAGAACCCACAGTAAAACAGGTTGTCCCTGTGTTACCGTGGGTTCTCTCCGGGTTCTCCGGCAACGCTAAATTGGCCCTAGTGAATGAATGTGGAAGTGAAGTGAGGGTGAATGGTTATCTGTGTGTCTATGTCTCTGTGTTGACCCTGCGACAAGTTGGCCACTGTCCAGTGTGTACCCCGCCTAAGGCCCAAAGTCACTGGGATAGGCTCCAGTCACCCGCAACCCAGAAAAAGCGGTAGAATGAATGAATGAAATGTTATATTGATTCTCGGGCCAGACCAACATCACATGATCTCCCTGGGTGGAGTCTGCATGTTCTCCCTGTGTTACTGTGGGTTCTCTCCGGGTTCTCCCACTTCCTCTCACCGTTTAAAGACATGCATGTGGAAAGTCTTGTCTGAAGACCTACTTTTATTTAAAGGTTGAATGGACGATTTTTTTCAGCCCAAATCTGAGTCTTATTTCCTCGTGGCGTGGACTGCCGATTAGTCCTGCCACGTGTCAATCATAAAATGCACCAACCGCTCACCTGCAGCCGCGTGCAGCTCGTTCAGTTCAAGCTGACTCAGAAGAAGACGGAAATCTACGGGAGACGAAAGATGCGATGTGATCCGTCGCGCTAATAAACAAACGCACGTGTGTTGTATCAGTCCGCACGGGGGAGTGGCATGTGCACGGGGGAGTGGCATGCGCACGGGGGAGTGGCATGCGCACGGGGGAGTGGCATGCGCACGGGGGAGTGGCATGCGCACGGGGGAGGGGCATGCGCACGGGGGAGTGGCATGTGCACTTCCTCCTGAGTTCTCAAATCGCAGAAAAATCGTCCATTGTGCCGTTAACATCATCCGTGTGTCTTTTATTGATTCTACTAGAGTTTATTTTTCATTAATTCTTTCATTCATACAGAGTATTCTTTTCGTGGGCAGTTGACCGATAGACTCAAATTGTGTATTTAATGGTGTTGAAGTCTGGGTAATAATTTGAAGCACCTTGTCCAAATAAGAACTTAGAATTTGATTGTCACAGCTGAGAACAGAGTTATTCGTAGTTATGATAGCGGAGTGCTTCTAAATACATGTTTATGTCTCAGTGGGATCCGAAGCCTTGTATAAGCCGGCCCAAAACCCAGAACTAAACTGAGCCTTATCCATGTTTAAACCAAGAAAAAGCTTGAACTAAACCAGACCAAACCCCACGACTAAACTGAGAATAAGCAATTTTTAAACCAAGATTTTGCCTGTACTAAATCAGACACAAAACCCAAAGACTAAACCAAAGGAAATCCGTGTTTAAACTAAGACTAAGGGTCTGGACAAAACCGATGCTAAATCTGGGCTGGATCAGGACTACAGCAGGACCAAAGAAAGAATACATTTTACTGGCATTTAATACAGGAGACCATCTGACAATGTGTGAGTTTGCAGCAGCTCATTTTCACAGAGGAGTTTGTGCAGGACCTTTGGGAGAAACTGGAAAAAGACAGTGTCCCTGGAGTGGAGAGGGAATTTCCTGACACGTTTAAGAAGCTTGTTCAGCACTTTCAGCCCAACTGCACAGAGGAGTCGAGGAGAGAGCGAGGTAATGACGACCAGGAGGCACGCCGCTGCACAGGAGACATGACAATTAAAGAATAATCATAAAAACAGAAGCCAGCCCAGCCCCAGGGAAAGAGTGAGGCATCTGCACTGCTAGAAAACATCTTCACACAATAATTGGATGTCATATAATAGCAATATACTAAATGGACATTATTAGGTTACATAAAACATGATTTTTATAGAGATTGGAACTTACGGCATAGTAGTATTGAATAAAAGGCTCTATTCAAGTCTAAATCTTGTCCGGTCCAGGACTAAACCAAGAAAAGATCCAGGTCCAGGACTAATACAGGACAAAACTACCACAATTAAAGCATGACTAAAAGAGAACTATAACGAGAAGTAATAGTATCACAGCTTTTCTAAAGATGTAAAGGTGCCATGTTTCCACTAGGTTGCTTTACAGTGGAAGGGTCAGTCACTGTCTTAAGTGAACCTGTCTCTAGCCTCCAGTCACTTTTGGCTCCCAGAACACTCTTGTGCGAGATGATGACACAGAGACATCAAGGACAGAGGGGACAGTAGTGACAGAGGGGATGTGTTTTCTGTTTGTTAAACTTCAAAATTCACTGAGAATGTCACTGTATAGCCCGAAAAGTACAGTATATTTAAATTATTTCTAAATATATATATATAAATAAGCCTGTTTTCCCCTCACTTCATCTGCTGAAGCATGTGCTGAGGAGAAGGGAAGAAACAGCTGCACTAAGTTTCAACAAACTGACTTAAAACTGAGTTTTTGTTTGTAGCTAAGGCTCTGTTCACATAAATCTAACACATGCAGTATTGTAATAACATAGAGCGTGAGTTTGTGTAATGAAAATGTCTCCTGAATCGCGATGACGCCCTTCGCATAACCGCATCTAACGCACGTTCATCACGGCGAGTAGAGCGGCGAGAAGCGAGAGCAGAAGTAAACACTCAGTCACGAGCCGGGTCACGAGCCGGGTCTGCCATCTTGAATGTTTTGGAACGGGGGTGAAGAGCTACTTCCGTATCTCAGTGTGAGGTGTTAAAACCTCCGACTGGGATTGGATCGGTAAATGGATTACCGACGATTTAATTGGCTCTGACTCTGATTCCAGACCCTTACGCATTCAAACAGAATGTGGGCGGGGCTGTAGTTTATAGCTTTACATTCAAATAAATCTGTTTTAATATTGTTGAATAATCATTTAAAAACATATTTTGGAGTTAGATATAGTACTCGTGCAGTTGTCACTTCCCCGCAGAGAGTGTAGCTTCTCAGATAGTGCAGGGGTGACTAGGGTGGGCAGAGGGTCCACTGCTGCCGGCCTCTGCCCCATGACCCTCCTCACTGGGAAGGTGGAGCGCTGGGAACATCTGAAGGCCTCAAAAGTGAAGGGGCCAGGGACAGATGAGGGACATTTAAGTTTAAGACGGTTTGCTCTATGTTTGCGGCATTACACTTTCTATCCTGCATTTATTTCATTTATGTTTTTGTAAAGTGTTTCATGTTTTTAGTGCCTTAAAAACATCACAGTGAGGGAGCTTGCCTCTCCACTGATACGACCAGGTTGTCTCCATGAAGAGAGTATAATGTCATGTTGTGTAAGACCAAAATACAGGATATTACCAGCCAGGATCACATCAGGACTAAATCAAACTCATCCGGGTACAACATTCAAACTGTTATCTCTTACCTAATGTTACCTGAACATTTGAGCATGGGCCCTTATTGAAAATGAAAAATGTCCTTATTATTAGCCTATGAATAACAATGTGATGAACTCTTTATCTCCTGGTCCAAAAGCGTTTTAATCTGGAGCAGGCAAACGGACACAAGTACCAAGAGAGAGCGGGGCCAAATGTCACAGCAGTGAGTTTAATTCAATATAACCTTTATTAAATGTTATTAACCCGAGTCATTAAGATATTATGTCCAATTAACCCCCACATTACAAGGCAAGAAATATATTATGTGAGGAGAAAACAATTTAAAACAGGACTTAAGCAAGATTTAAGGACAAAAATAGTCTGATCAAGGACTAAACAGGCTACAGACTAAACCATGTCATCATGACAATCGAGAAGAGATTTCCCGGTCGGAATGGAAGGAGGCCAGAGACTGACAAACTGGACACTGCTGAGGGGAAAATCCATCCAGTGCATCATTTTATGTCCAAGCTCTGCTAACACAGCTAAACACTTCAGAATCAGAAAAGGTTTATTTCCATTAACATAGGAACAGAATTCTCAAACATAGGAACTTACTTTGGTGATTCGGTGTAACATAAAACAATGAACAATGAGAAAACGACCTATATAAAAAAGGGCCTGCGTTAAAGAATAAACTATTTAAATCTAATATAGGATAAAAATAAAAACAGGCTTACTATGTACACAAAATTTACAGTTACATTTATAAATGTAGTGCAGAAAGTGAACAGTGCAGTGAGTGAGTGATTAAATGTGTTGAAGTGACAGTGTTTAGAAGTGTTCATGAGTCCAACGGCAGAGATAAACTGTTCTTGTGGCAGGAGATTCTTGTAGCCTCCTGTCTGAGGGGAGTGGCCTCCTGTCTGAGGGGAGTGGCCTCCTGCCTGAGGGGAGGGGCTCAAATAGGCCATGTCCAGGGTGAGAAGGGATCTGACCTGCTCGTCCCAGAACCATGGAGACGTACAGGTCCTGCAGAGATGGAAGTTCGCAGCCGATCACTTTCTCAGCAGAGCACACAATGCGCTGTAGTCTCTGTTTGTCCCTGGCTGTGGCTCCAGTGTACCACACGGTGATGGAGGAGGTGAGGATGGACTCAGTGATGGCCGTCTAAAAGTGAAGTAAAACAGTTAAGTAAAGCTATCTGTATTGGCACACTGAAGGAAGGGCCTTATTCAGTTATTTTTTTTTCTTTTTTTTAATCACAATTAAATCTAGAATACAGGCCTATGGTTTGATGCATGGTGTTGATCATAATTCAATTTGATATGACAGACGTGCTGTTTAAGATCAAATTTTTCATTTATTTCCAATGGTCCTTGTTTGGACCCCTGTTTTTTATATTCTTATTAATGTAAACATGTTCTCTCCTGGTTTAGTTCAGTTTGGCTATACCTCATTCTGTTTAGACTTAAGATGCGTTCACACTTTCACAATCAACACATCAAAAGACTAAACCGTGCAAAAACAAGGAACCACACCAAGACAATTATGGTACAACTATGGTTTAAGCAGACATCGTTTGTGAATGGTTTAATCCTAATTTAGCTCTGGATTAGTCCTGCTTTATTATTAGTTAGTTCCTTTGGATATGGACCTTGTTACAGACCTTCTTTTGACTTTGTTTAGTTCTGGTTTAACCCTGGTTAATTTACTCCTGCAACAGATTAGATCACCACGGTCCATCTCCCTGAAGGCCTGTTTCCTGTCACAGTCTGACCGTGTTGTCTGTTCGAGTAAAGTTGTGTTGTTTTGAATCTGCTGCTGTCACCCCGCTGGCTCTTGTTTACCTTCGTCCTTCTCTCCTCAGTCCACCGGTAAAGACGGGCACGCTAATTGCACTCAGGAGGACTAGCTTCTGCGGCGAAAGAGCACGCTTTTCTATCAGTCTGCGCTCTGGCTGTGCACACAACCGTGCCACGCTCGTGTCAAGGAGCGCCGCAATTAAGCAAAAGACAAAAACAACAAATAAACCAAGGGGATGGACGAATGGAGCGCAAAGAGAGGAGTGGGCAGAGAGCACCGGAGGACCTGCCACAGAAGAGAGGGAGACAGGTGATGAGCGCAGAACTCGACCAGGTCTAAAACAGGACTAACTATTGAAGAAACTTGGGCTTAACTACTGACTCACTAAATGAAAGGGTCAAACTAGGGCAAAATTGGAATTAATTCATGTGCCAACCATTAAACTAAGACAAAACCTGGACCATGGACTGAATTAAACTAATGCCTGAAGTGGGCTTAAAATTAGAGATGCACCGATTCCAAAATTCTTGGCCGATACCGATTTCCGGTTTTTAAGGAGGTCTGACCTGCCAAAACCGACTTTTCCAATACCGATTTTCTATCTAGCCACTGATTTTCCCACAAACTACCCAGTATTTTATGAAAAAGTTGCATGTATACAGGACACACGTTTTATAATATAAAATGTAATTTATTTTGTGGAAAAATAGAAAAATAAATAACTATATATAAAAATAATATATAAATACAGAACGATATACTAACTAATATGGCCTGGAGAAGAGTGGGGGACACAGAGGATAAAGGAGTCCATTTCTCCTGCAGAAGATGCAGCTCCAATGGTTCCAGATTGAAATCAAATGAACTATTTTCATATATACATTTGTAATTTTACACATTCTTTTGAATGAGCTGGAACCCTCTGCAGGAGACGAAGCAGATGGAACATGAGGAGGGTCAGTCCCAGAGCGCTGCCAGGACCTCCCTCTCAAAGCTGGAGGACTCTGGCTCCAGGACCTCTTCCTCGTGGTTCTACAACACATTGCAATTTAGATGACACACAAATTGTAATCCAACCAAATGCTTTTACACACCTGTGGGTGTAGCAGAAGGGCCAGCATCCCCTGAAGGAGCAGGAGCAGCAGGAGCAGGAGCAACAGGGAGGGCTGAAGGCAAATCCAGATCTTAAAGAACATTGTACAGCAGTTATATTTGAGCCCAGTACATTTACTGCAATATTATTCAAACTTTTACTATTATAATACAGCATATTTAATGAGGCACATATGTTGCCAATATCATTTTCCAGTTTCATCAGCTCTTTGATAACTTCACACACTCACAAGAAGCACAATTTTATTTTTTATAGCTTTGCACTATAGATTCTAGAGCACAGCTGATTGTGTGAACATTTCTTTGAGGCTGTGGGACAGTTAAATAGTCTGACATTAGATTGTAGTCATTTCGCTGTTCGAGTCAGTAATTTAAGTTTTCTATCTACGTAATGTGATCTCAAATGCATCAAAGTATTTTTAAAGTCTCATTTCAGGTGGATGAGATCTCTTGTTAGCATTAGCTCGTAGCTTAGCTCTCTGCTAGTTGAGCAGAACAACAACAACTAACTCTTCTGACAGCCCTGCTGCTGCTTCTTCTGGCCCCTTCATATAATGTGTCCCTTCTCTTCTACAGATAACTCTGAATAAACACATGAACTCGTCAAACACAAACCAGCGCAAATTATTTTGACCGCATCAACTATCAACACGTAGATTGTAATCGTCTCAAAGTTATAATAACTTACCCCACAGTCCAGTCTCCTCTGATCCTCCTCCAGGCTCATCCTTCTGGTGTTCCACCAAAGTTGAACAAATCTGAACTTTTCTGCGACGAACAATTTTAACGCTTTGAAGCTTCTGCCTGTCAAAGCGTCTAGAGCGGAAAACGGCAAAATGCACCTCTGCGCCGCGCGCCACGCCGAAAAAGCAGGAATCGCGTTTACATAGACTTTAATGTAAACTGGACACTTTGGCCGCCGCGCTCTGGAAGAGTCTTGTAGTTTTTCACTGTTTTGCTCTGGGCGCGTTGAGCTGCTACGCACCGCGCATGCGCGCATGCGGGTCAGTTTGGATCGGCCGAAAACCGGCAATTACGACATGGACCGGCCGGTCACCGATTCTGGCCGATTCAGCATAAAACCGGCTTTTTAAATCGGCGGCGGATTGATCGGTGCATCTCTACTTAAAATAGATGTTAACTACAACAAAACCAAGACTAACGAGAGATTACATTAATTTTTGACAAAAAAAAAAAGAACATAGAACAATCTCAGGTGAATCCATGGGTTTATGTCATGTGAAAAATGGTCTTTTTAAATCCTTCCTCTGTGCACAAACAAAAAGATTGCTTTGGACCAGTAGCTGTGCATTTATTTATTTAAACTGTGTGTGTTTTACCTTTAAACGCACATAGGCACCACACAAAGGGTTCATGTTGTGCTAATAATGTGAAATCGCCAAGTTACGGATGGATATTTCTCGCTTTAAAACTAGCATGAATGAAAAGGATAAAATTATCAATTCATTTTCCACAATCACAATCGCATCCCGAGGCTAAACACCGATACCTGCTCAGCTCTGCTAAGCAGCACCACTTCTAAACTTCTCTACTCCATCTACGACGCAATGGCAGCTTGTAAAGGGCCTTGACCTTGTCTTAACTACAGATTGTAACATTACCAATATGAACGTTTTTGACCCTGCACTTTGAGATGACTTCTGTGTTAGTTTGATTGGAATGTTCTCTGTCATAAACATGTTCAATATCAGTGTGTAAAAAGATTTATCAGTGATCTTAGCAGTGAACAATTCCTTGAAACACTGAAATTCTCACTTCTTTATCATCATCACCTGATATCACCCTGGCTCAACCACCCTGAGTACCTGATTAGCATCTAAATGTCCTGGTCCTGGTCCTCTACCTTTCCAGGGGTTCAGTATTCCATTATAGATACCAGGAAGATTAAACCTTAGCCCTCCATTTCTGTTTAAAGAAGGTCTTTCTTTTTTAACAAAAATAGCTTCCTTGACTCCTCTTTCAAACCATCTTTTCTCCCTGCTTAAAACCTTCACCTCACCGTCTTCAAACGAGTGATTAGAGGCTTCAAGATGGAGATGCACGGCGCTCTGTGGTCCTGAACTTGTATTTCTTCTGTGCTGATAAAGCCTCTTGTGTAGAGGCTGTTTCGTCTCACCTATGTAACGTTCTTTACAGCTTTCTTCACTGCATTGGATTGAATAAACTACATTGCTCTGTTTTTGAGTCGGCAACTTGTCCTTAGGGTGAACCAGTTTTTGTCTTAAAGTGTTTCCTGGTTTAAAATAAACAGGGACTTTGTGTTGTCTAAAAAATCTCTGCAGTTTTTCCGACAGGCCAGACACATAAGGGATAGAGACACCCTTCCTTCTCTGTTCAGTTTCCCTTTTGTCCTGCTTCTTGGTTCTCTTCACTCTGTTGAGAGCCCAAGCGGGGTAACCACAGGCTGAGAGGGCATTTCAGACATGTTTTTCCTCTTTCTTCTTGCCCTCTGAGCTGGTGGGCACACCTTGAGCTCTGTGTTGTAAGGTTCTGATCACACCCAGCTTGTGCTGTAGTGGGTGGTTGGAAGCAAAGAGCAGATACTGGTCCGTGTGTGTAGGTTTCCTATATACTTCTATTTGGAGTTTCCCGTCCTCTCCTCTGATCGTGGAACAATCAAGAAAGGCCAAGCGATTCTCCTTAGCGTCTTCTCTTGTAAACCTGATATGTGGGTCCACAGCATTGATGTGATCAGAGAAAGTTTCCAGCTCTTGTTTCTTAATTGTTACAAAAGTATCATCGACATAGCGGAGCCACAGTTTTGGGGCTATGCCTGAGAATGAGGACAGTGCCTTCTTCTCAAAGTGCTCCATGTACAGGTTGGCCACTATGGGAGAGACGGGCGAGCCCATGGCACAGCCATGAATCTGTCTGTAAAATTGTCCCCGGAATTGAAAGTAGGTGGTGTTCAGACAGATGTCCAACAGTTTGCATATGTGTTCAGGTGTCAGTTTGGTCCTTTCCTGTAGGATGGTGTCTTCCTGCAGTCTGATCCTCACCGCTGCTACTGCATCAGAGGTCGGGATGCAGGTGAACAGGGACACAACATCATATGAAACCATGAGGTCATCTGGGTCCAGTTGGAGATGTTTCACTTTATCCACAAAGTTGTGCGTGTTTTCCACATGATATTCCGAATTCCCCACAAGCGTAGCCAATATAGTTGTTAAATGCTTGGCCACATTGTAAGTGATGGAATCTGTGCTGCACACTATGGGTCTGAGTGGAACATCCTTTTTGTGTATTTTTGGAAGGCCATAAATGCAAGGCATGGCTTCCCCAGGATACAGTCTGTAATACAGAGGCCGGTCTATCGCTTCCTCTTTTTCCAGCCTTTGTAAACAGTCTATCACTTTCTTCTTGTAGCCACTGGTCGGATCTCTTTTCAAGCGTTCGTATGTGGCCGTGTCCTCGAGGAGGGTGTGGACTTTGGCTTCGTAATCAGCTGCGTTGAGAATCACAGTGCAACGTCCCTTGTCTGCTGGGAGGATGTTGATGCTATGATCTTTTTCTAGTGCTGAAAGTGCTTTTCTCTCTTCAGATGTGATATTTGAAGGCGGTGGTTTGGCACTCTTCAGGGTCGCTGTGACACGTAACCTCAGGTCTGCAGCCTCCGATTCAGTCATTTTGTTGTTCCTAATTGCCGTTTCAGTGGCTGTGATGTAGTCCTCTGTAGGGATGTGTTTAGAGGTGACAGAAAAGTTGAGCCCTTTAGAGAGCACCTCCTTTTCTGCCTGTGTCAGAACACGATCTGATAGGTTCTTAATCCAATTATTTTTGCTGGTCGCTAATTTGTCTGTCTTTGTCTGTCTACCTGTCTGTCTTTGTCTGTCTACCTGTACAGATGTATAAAGGCTGGATATAGTGAGGTGAGGGTGCCCTATAAAAGGAGGGTCTGAGGTGAGAGTGCCCTATAAAAGGAGGGTCTGAGGTGAGGACGCCCTATAAAAGGAGGGTCTGTGGTGAGAGCGCCCTATAAAAGGAGGGTCTGAGGTGAGGGCGCCCTATAAAAGGAGGGTCTGTGGTGAGAGCGCCCTATAAAAGGAGGGTCTGAGGTGAGGGCACCCTATAAAAGGAGGGTCTGAGGTGAGGGCGCTCTATACAAGGAGGGTCTGAGGTGAGGGCGCCCTGTAAAAGGAGGGTCTGAAGTGAGGGTGCCCTATAAAAGGACCGTCTGAGGTGAGGGCGCCCTATAAAAGCAGGGTCTGAGGTGAGGGAGCCCTATAAAAGGAGGGTCTGAGGTGAGGGTGCCCTATAAAAGGAGGGTCTGAGGTGAGGGCGTCCTATAAAAGGAGGAGGGTCTTAGGTGAGGGCGCCCTATAAAAGGAGGGTCTGAAGTGAGGGTGCCCTATAAAAGGAGGGTCTGAAGTGAGGGTGCCCTATAAAAGGAGGGTCTGAGGTGAGAGCGCCCTATAAAAGGAGGGTCTGAGGTGAGGGTGCCATATAAAAAGAGGGTCTGAGGTGAGGACGCCCTATTAAAGGAGGGTCTGAGGTGAGGGTGCCCTATAAAAGGAGGGTCTGAGGTGAGGGTGCCCTATAAAAGGAGGGTCTGAGGTGAGGACGCCATATAAAAGGAGGGTCTGAGGTGAGGACGCCCTATTAAAGGTGGGTCTGAGGTGAGGGCGCCCTATTAAAGGAGGGTCTGAGGTGAGGGTGCCCTATAAAAGGAGGGTCTGAGGTGAAGGCGCTCTATAAAAGGAGGGTCTGAGGTGAGGGTGCCCTATAAAAGGAGGGTCTGAGGTGAGGGTGCCATATAAAAAGAGGGTCTGAGGTGAGGACGCCCTATTAAAGGAGGGTCTGAGGTGAGGGTGCCCTATAAAAGGAGGGTCTGAGGTGAGGGTGCCCTATAAAAGGAGGGTCTGAGGTGAGGACGCCATATAAAAGGACGGTCTGAGGTGAGGGTGCCCTATAAAAGGAGGGTCTGAGGTGAGGGCGCCCTATAAAAGGTGGGTCTGAGGTGAGGGTGCCCTATAAAAGGAGGGTCTGAGGTGAGGGCGCCCTATAAAAGGAGGGTCTGAGGTGAGGGCGCCCTATAAAAGGAGGGTCTGAGGTGAGGACGCCCTATAAAAGGAGGGTCTGAGGTGAGGGCGCCCTATAAAAGGAGGGTCTGAGGTGAGGACGCCCTATAAAAGGAGGGTCTGTGGTGAGGGTGCCCTATAAAAGGAGGGTCTGAGGTGAGGACGCCCTATAAAAGGAGGGTCTGAGGTGAGGGCGCCCTATAAAAGGAGGGTCTGAGGTGAGGACGCCCTATAAAAGGAGGGTCTGAGGTGAGGGTGCCCTATAAAAGGAGGGTCTGAGGTGAGGGTGCCTTCTACGAATTTTATTTGACAAAACTGATCTGGGTCTAATTGTCATGTCACAGTGAAATGGTGACAACGCTGGATGCGAGTATTGTTAAAGCATTGTTGAAACTGTCAACCATCTGAAACAATGTGACCTGTGAAGAAAATGTTGTTTTTAATTCATTGAACTAACTTATATCAATTGTGAAGCTTTAATAAATGTAACCTTTTGTATATTGTCTCTGTCCAATGCTTTATGGAGCGGGGTTAAATCATGAATTTGAAAATAGGGCGGTGTTGTTCTATATGTGAAGCCAATACTGTGAGTACCACTCGTAATGCTACATCTACACAACCTTTAACTGTGCCAGCAAGTACAATTATTACTATGTTTGTGAGTTCACAAAGTCTCAAGAATCCATCTTGTCAGGCTCCTGTCCTTAATTTTTAATGGTCTGAAACACCAGTGCTGTGCCACAGGACCAGAGCCAACAGTTTAGATTTTCAAAAACATGCACATGGAGACGCTTTGTGCGTTTGTGGAGAGAAAAATGTCTGTGCTTTTCTTTCGACTGGATTTTACAAACGTTTTGTTTCTGGACTTGTTCCACTGTTGTGACGTATCAATCTGAGCCAGGTGAACCCTCCTCTGTCCAAGGCAAAAACAGACCTAAACCCATAAAGTAAACCTGACATGCAACTCACAGCTCCTTTTATCCCATGTTTATCCTTTATTGGTAAAAGTACTACTTAAATTCTGATAAAGTTTACAAATCCTCTGCATTACTCCCATGTACATTCACAACCAGATCAAACGCTGTGTTGTGTATCCTGTGGTCCAGCCTGGCAGCGTTTCTTGCGTGTCCATTTGACTCCAGCGTTGGTCTAATCTGGGTCAGCGCTCTTAATTATGTCTCCCTGTCTCTCTCACACACGCTATCGTCGCTGTCTAATTAAACCGTGACAGCACCGTAAAGCTAACGATCGGCAACAAGCGCCAATTAAAACCAAACGAGACCCATTCCCTCCAGGGCCGCACTTGAAAGACGAGTGTCCAGGGGGCGCCGATGGACAGGAAAAGCACAGACAGAGAACATGGAGGTAATTAACCAAGTATCCGCTTGGATCTGAACATGAAAATGGGATGGGGAAAGAAATGTGTTGATGTTACTAATGGCTGGAGGGGAATGAGGTTATGAAAGGAGTGAAACCAGATCTAAACCAGGACTAACTCACACTGGGATGAAGGAAGGCTAAAGTGACACAAACCTACGCTTTACCAGATTTATTACATGGTTAAAACTGGGTTAAAAAAGGAATACACCAGGTCTCATTTTAGGACTAAACCAGGACTAACTGAAACTGGACAAAACATGCTGAAGCTTAGATATTTCTGATCTAAGATTCAGGACTAAATTATGTCCAAACCTAGTACAAAACCAGGACTAAACTGTGGTCAAATGCTAAATATAGTTCTGGGGTTTGTACCAAGTGTGAACGCATCCTAAACCAGATCCAAACCTACTGAATCCTGAAGCCTTTATTTTTTTTGTACATCCAATATCCACAAACAACTCGCAATGGTACTATTCGATCAAAATCTATAGATTCTGAAGTAAACACAATATTGACTTAACATATTGTAGGTCACATCAGGCTTAAACAACATCTTGAACAGGACTAGACGACAGATTGATGTTAAAAGCATAATGTGGGACTGAATGACAGAGTTAACACAATGCATTAAGGACAAACACAGCTTAACAAGCAATATGGTCCGGCCCACGGCCCAGTTTAACATGATGGGCTGGACCATGTTGCTTTGTTGGCTGCATTTTTACCGGCAATTAAACCAAAAGTACAAAACCATTACGAAATTAAGAGGGTCTAAATCTAGGACTGAATTTGGACTCAACCAGGTCTAAACATAGGACTGAACTAGGCCAAAACCAACGACTAAACCAAGACTACAGGAGGCCTAAACCAAGGACAAGAGCAGAAATAAATCAAGATGAAAACAGGTCTAAACCGAGGATTAAACCAAGTGTAAACTAAGGCTAAAGCTATAGCACTAAACCTGGAATGAAACATGTCTTTACCAAGGACTCAAACAGTACTAAACCAAGACTAAAACAGGCCTTAACCCAGAACTAAACCAATAATAAACTAGGTCTAAACTTAGGACAAGGGCAAGTCAAACCATGGATTGATCTGAGACTAAAGCAGTATTAAGGGTTAGGGTGTAAAAATATAACTAAACCCGCTATCAACCAAGTCTAAAATTAGGACTAAAAGAAGACTAAATAGGTCTAAACTAATACAAACCAATACTGAACCTCGCAGGACTTGACTAGGTCTAAACCGTGACTAGATTCTTCTCTACGTCCCGTGCACAGATGGATCCCAAACGGAGCAGCTCTTGAGGTGGACTTGAGTTTGTTGAGCCTTCTCTCGTATGTGTGAGGCCTTCAGAGACTCTGAGCCACTCCCACTCCCACACGAGACAGATGTTTCCTGTGATGAAGCCGAGTGAAGAACGTACGGTTTATTTAGTCAATCGACACAACGCGCCTGAGTCCACTGGGCAAACATGGAGAAAAGTGTGTGAGATTGAAACAAGTTACACTCTGTGTTCTCTGCTCCTCTGACCCTCTCCTCTGTGTTCTCTGCTCCTCTGACCCTCTCCTCTGTGTTCTCTGCTCCTCTGACCCTCTCCTCTGTGTTCTCTGCTCCTCTGACCCTCTCCTCTGTGTTCTCTGCTCCTCTGACCCTCTCCTCTGTTGTTGTTGTTGTTGTTGTTGTTGTTGTTGTTGTTGTTTTATGGCGGTTAACATCCGAGTGTTGCATTACCGCCAGACTTTATTCCTTAGACTTTGTCGTAGTCCTAAAAGTTCTTCTTCCAGTGCCTTGACTTCCAGTGCTTTGTCCTCAGACTCTGTTGTAGTCCGTAAAAGTACTCCTTCCATTGCTTTGGTGTTACAAAGCCCATGAGGTTATGATATGTCTTTGTGACTAGAATAGTTGTTGTTGTTTCAGAGACCAACCGGCTTTATTCCAGGGAGACCCTTCTTCATCTTCCTCTCCTTCTTTGACGTTCGGTGCTTCCACCGTACAGCTTTATTCTTTAGGCTTCATTCTATAGGCTTTAATATTTCCACTGATGTCGCTGCTTGGTAGCCGTGCATCTACGAGACTGGACGAGGACAGGAGACCACCCCCACCCCCATCTCGTCACTCTGATCACTCTGACTCCCCAAAAGCAGACCCCCATCACTCCGACTCCCATTTAGCGCCTTTAGCCTGTTTTCTATATCTGCCCAATCAAGCTCCTTTGTTCCAAGGAATCTCCCTGCAGCTTTAGCAATGATCCTGATCCTTTCAGTTCTGCTTTGAGTATGAGCAGCACAGTTTACAACATCCACCATAAAGAGTACAAAATCCTCTCTATCCACAACCAGGGTATTCTCATTAATTCTGGAACCTGCACACTTGGGACCTCCACTCTTGAAACCTTCACACTTCTTGGGAGCCACGCTGGCCTTTCTCATTTCGCCCTGGCTGGGAGCAGCGCTGGCTCCTCTCTCTGTATTTACTCTAAACTCATTACTTGAAACTTTCTTGACTGCATCTGCATAGGATATACCTTGAAAGACCTTTATTTTATGCACCTCAGCAGCTCTTTTGCTAAACCTGCATCCCCCGTAGGCAGAGCTATGTTCTTCCCCACAGTTACAGCACACTTCCCATACTCGTGATCTCCTGCACATTTACCACATCTTTGCTTCCCTCTACAGACCGCTGCAATATGCCCAAAGCGCTGGCACTTAAAGCAACGCAGGGGCGGTGGAACATATGGCCTAACGTCATGGCACATGAACCCAATGAACACCTTACTAGGCAGGCACCTCCCTTCAAGTGTTACCATTACCGACAAGCTGTCACATCTTACCCCAGACCGGGTCACCTTCAACCGCCTAGCGTCCACCACCGTAGCTCCAGTCAAATTCTCCTTAACTTCATCCACAGACGTCGCCGTGGGGACGCCTACGATAACTCCTCTGACCATGTTTCTTTCAGCATCAGACACAAGAATGTCCTTTCCACCCAGACGTTTAGTTCCAATTGCCTTCCGTTGCTGAGCCGCGTCCTTGCACACAACCAGCAGCGAGCCATCTCTAAGGACACTCGCACTCTTGATCACTCCCACAGCTACAGTTAGGCTCTTTGACAATGCCACTGAATTCCACTCCTTAAAGGATGCACTATCCTGTGCAAGCGTTATGATCACCTTACAGTCTCTGCTCTCACCCCGGATATCAATAGCTTCAGCCTCATCCTGCTGCTCATTCCCAGAACCTTCGGACGAGCTAAGGGACTTTTTACGTTTCCGGGCACGTGCAGCCAGAAAAGGCTGCTCCTCCACGCCGTCCAGAACGTCTTCGACCACCGATCCACTCTCCTCCGCCATCTCCCGTCTCTCCCAGACAGGGTCACCTTCAACCGCCTAGCGTCCACCACCGTAGCCCTCTCCTCTGTGTTCTCTGCTCCTCTGACCCTCTCCTCTGTGTTCTCTGCTCCTCTGACCATCTTCTCTGTATTCTCTGCTCCTCTGAACATCAGAAGGCTGAAATATGAAATAAGGAATTAATATAAGATTCATAAACATTCCAGAACATGTTTGTAGAAGTCTAAACTTTAGGGTTTAAAGCTTTTAGACAATGGAAATTCTATTCCATCTACATTTTTGCAACTTTCAGCCCAATGTCCAATGTTTTTGTAATCGGAAATATAGCAATTTTAGAATTTTTACAATTCTAAACAAACATTCTACATACCCCACACTTAAAGAACCTCTCTTTAACTTGTTCTACACATATTTGTCAAAAAGGTTTTCGAAAGTAACCGTTTTAAAGCTTGAATTATGCATGACAGGACCTTTTCACCCGTGTAGAACCTCTTTTATGGTACATATTGATCCAACAATGGTTTGAAATTTCCTCTCCAACACAGAGGTTCAAATGGATCTTGATGTTCTTCAGAGTGGGCTCGGATCCCTGTAAAGAAGGGCTTGGGCTGGCCCTGGTGTTCACATATGAAAAAGGCTGTTTAATAGAACACAGATATGGAAATGCAGAGAGGATTTAACCCCGGTGTGGAGATAACCTCGGGGTTCACTGCCCACTGAGCAGAACTGATACATTTATATGAAGTCATTAAGAGAAGGAGACAGGGCGAGCTGGAAAAGTTTGATTTGACATAGTTGTTACTGATTTAGACCTGGTTGGGTTCTAGTTTTGTCGTGGTTAAAGGCGCAATGGACGATTTTTCGGCGATTTGAGAACGCAGGCGGAAGTGCACATGCCACTCCCCCGTGCACATGCCACTCCCCCGTGCACATGCCACTCCCCCGTGTGGACTGATACAACACACACGTGCGTTTGTTTATTAGCGCAATGGAGCGCATCGCATCTCTCGTCTCCCGTAGATTTCTGTCCACTTAAGCGTCAGCTCGAACTGTCTTTCTCCGAATTGTCTTTCTTGTCTTCATTTTGCCCCGTACACTGAGGGAACTATATTATGATAGATCCATGCGCTTAGGCACGCGGAAACGTGGGGACGAGCCGCACGCGGCTGCAGGTGAGCGGTAGGTGCGTTTTATGATTGATACGTGGCAGGACAAATGATTTATCCACGCCACGAGGAAATATGATTAAAAATTTGCTGAAAAAAAACGTCCAACACAGCACAACTGATATATTTAAATAACCCTTTTTTTGGGGACTGCTTGGGTAGAGGCTTGTTAGAAAACATCACATACAAATTAATAGTGAAGCCAGTTCCCATATTAAGTATATATCATGTTTATTTCATGATTCATTTATCTGCTCTCCTCACCACTGACTTGTAAAAGAGGATGTTTTAGTGTCACTAGGTTCTTACAGAAGCAGAATATATCATCCTAAAGTTAGTTCAGATTCCATGGCTCAGATGCCGTTTTACGCGCTATAATATTATAAATAAAACAAAATGTCTTTTATTGAGGCTTTGGCCTAAATGCGGTCAATGAGTTGTTACCAGCCCAAACCCCATGGATCTGTTATCTATTCATTCATTCTTTCATTTATTTATTGGGAGCAAACGTTTTTGGAAAAAATACAAGGAACTGACTACAAAGTCCCCCAAATCTTACTGGTGGAACTGCAAAAGTTATCCATGTGCAGTGTCAGTGGAGTGTTGAGGTCCAAATATATAGTTCTGAAAGTGGGATGATGTCAAAAACAGTCTATAACACCAGTCCAATATTTCTGAGAGGACAATCCCAGAACACAAGATAGTGGTTTGTCTCCTGGAAACCACAGTTTCTCAGCCTTCCCTTGTGAATAATGTGCAATTTGACATGGTGTTATTAAAAATCGTGTTCCGAAAAAATCCCCCCCCCCCAATACGTGATTGTTTTGCTCTCCACAAAGGATTTTTTCAAAATATCAAAGCTTTTCCTTTTTGTTATCCAGACCTTAAATGTCAAATCTCTGCTGTTCGGTGTAAAACTTTGATCATAAGAGTTTAACATCTTTGATTATATTTTTTGATATAATGTTAATCCTTTTTTCAGTTTCAGACAACAAATTTGGATGAGTTCTCCAGTTTATCATTCCAGGGGTATGACTGTCACTATGGGAACAAGAGGTCATGTGTTTAAATCTCGGAAAGTCGGAGGAGCCTTAGACCAACCAGTGAGTGTTGGCTGGATTGTAAAATTGATTTCAATGGGTTGATTATGCCATCTGGCAAAAGTGGCTCGTTGGTCTAGGGGTATGATTCTCGCTTCGGGTGCGAGAGGTCTCGGGTTGTAATCCCGGACGAGCCCAAAAACAAACTAGGTGGTGCGGTTTAGATAAAACATCTTTTAATAGAATCTTAAATGCTTTTGTAGGTCAGTTGAGGCCTTGAACTGAATGCAAATGTGTCTCGTTGGTCTAGGGGTATGATTCTCGCTTCGGGTGTGAGAGGTCCAGGGTTCAAATCCTGGACGAGCCCGTGCTGGAGATCTTGTATTCACTGACTGTTGTTTCCCAGTGTTTGTGGGTTTTCAGTCAGAAATTTCTACTTTCCAATACAACCAAACTGTCTTGCACTTTCCAGCAATGAATAATCCCACCTAACGTAAATCTATCATCAATGTTATACAAATTAAACGACCAACCTCTTTACTGCAAGATGATCAAATCCGCTAGTTTTATTTGTGGCTGTAAGGTTAGTGGTTGAAAATTGATTATTCGCCTGGTGAAGGCGTACCAAAAAGCAAAGATTTAAGTTGTACCTATGCATTTTGTTACTCTTTCAGGCAACAGGCTTTGAAGTCTGCCACCTACATATGCTGATATAAGAAGATTGAAAATCAGTTGTCTGGTTAGTGCACATTCAGCGCACAATCTATACAATCTTAACTCTTTAAAAGTCCCCTCATGTCAGGTAAGGGTTGATCATGTTAGACCAGATGAAGCTGTATTGTTATTTACAACTTCATTTAATGGCAAAAGCAAAACATCAGACACATTCATTTCCATGATATCGCTCCTGCCAACATGGCGTCTTCAGCTAATTTAGTCACTAATTTATTGGTGCAGGAGCTCTGTTGACTTCTGAACATGCTTTGGTAACTTTGGGATATTTTTCTCATTTGTTCTAATTAAAATAATGCTTTATTTGGAAAACTACACCTCCATTTCTAGTGAGGTATTTTGGCATTGGAGCGCCTTCTACTGGCAGCAAGGGGAATGAACAATGAAAACATAATTATATGAAGCCTTTAGGCAACGTTTCTTCTATGCTAATTGAGCCATGTGTTTAATATGACTAGTTAAAGTGCAGAAAGATAATTTTAAATGCAGTACTTCTAGCTTAGTCTCAATTCATACTATAGATGAGTCAGTGTGAGTGTTCCATCTTGAAGAAATTATTCAGTTGTCATTTGGACACTGTTTTTAGTAAACCAAGTCAAGATTGTGATTGTGGTGAGTTTGGGTTTGTGGTTTGGACCAGCATAAATCCTGCTTTAGACCTGCTCTTGTCTGGTTTCTCTGTCCTGGTCTTTGTTTGGATCTAGTTTCATGCTTCAAATGAAATCTTGTACATTTCCCCTGCAGTCCCCATCTGTGCACATCACTCCATGAAAGCCCAGCAGAAGAATGAGCTGCTCCTGGTGGAAACGCTATAGCGGCAGAGAGCCCAGGTGCATTCTGGGTAGTGTAGTAGTGTCTCACTTATCACACAGAGAGGAAACAGCTGTTGTATTCAGGCTCCAAGGGAAAATCGGGAAATGTGACGCTCGCCTGACAAAATGCAGAAGCGTTCAGGGATGGCAGGAGGAAAAAAACATGATGAACCAGAGAATTCATATTCATAAATAACAAGTGGTCCTGGTTTAGACCTGGGCTAAGTCCTGGTTTAAGCCCTGGTACATTTTGGGTTAAATGAGGGACAAATAGTTGTTGTTTTTTTACTCAGGAATAAATCAGGGCTACACCAAGGACCAAAATCAACACTTAACAGAAAATGAACCCAGATTTGTCAAAGACCCTCACCAGGAATGGCCCAGGTGCAAAACAGTACTAAACTTGGTCAAAAATAGGTCTACACCAGCACTATACACAGGTTGAAACGTGATTAAAAAAAATAAGTAAGTCAAACAACAACGAATCAAGTTTGAAATGAAGATAAGTTTGTTATCTTAAGTTCGGGAGAAGGGCCACGCCCCTTCCTACGGCTACACTATTTAAGCATCCAAATCACATCCACTTGTGTTCATGACGTCATGCCCCTCCCTCCCTCTTTTAATTATTCTAATGTATGTCCTGGATGGAGGTATCGAGGCCCGGGAGCCTTCAGCCCTCATTGCAAGAAGCCCCAAAACGGCATCAACTTCTGTACATTTGTCTTGTTCATTCTCGCCTGCCAATAAACACTTTGCATCGTAGCTGGGGTCGTGGTCCTTGTTAGTGAATGCATGATAAACAAGGACTTGACTAGGCTCAATCGTACGAAAAAATCCTTCACGCAGATTGGTCGAATTATCACAACAGTAGAAGAAGCCGGTCTGGGACGAGCAGGTGGGTCACAACCGACCGTTCTCACCCTGGACACGGACAATTTGAGCCACTCCCCTCAGGCAGGAGGCCATTCCTCTCAGGCAGGAGGCCACTCCCCTCAGGCAGGAGGCCACTCCCCTCAGACAGGAGGCTTTGCTCCATCCGGACCAGAACCTCTCGACCCAAGAACAGTTTCTTTTCCTCTTCTTGTTGGACTCATGAACACTTCTTAAACACTTTCACTTCAACCATAATTGAATCACTCACTGCACTGTTCACTTTCTGCACTACATATGTCAATTCAACTGTAAATTTGTGTACATGGTAAGCCAGTTTTTATTTGTATCTTTAATCTTATAGCCTATTTTAATTTTTTTTTATCCTATAGCATATTTTAATTGTTTCTCTTTTTGGCTTTATATAGGTTGTTTTATCATTGTTCATTGTTTTATGTTGCACTGAATCACCAAAGCAAGTTCCTATGTGTGTGAATTCTGTTAAATAACAATAGCAATAAACCTTTCTGATTCTGATTCTGAAACCACAATGCTGCTCTGTAATGGGGTCCAGTCCCGCCTGGGAGCCCTAAATGCCATGTGCCCATTTACCACCGGTGCGGACTGCAAACAAATCAGCGGGAGCCTAACAAGATGGATTCTCAAGAGTTTGTGAACTCCTAAAAATCAGGAGAATTCATCTTGCTGAGAAGGTTAGGACTATGAATAAACACAGACGCTAAGGCAATGAACCATGCAAATCCAATTTATAACAATTCCAAACCGAGGCCAACGCAACACTAAAGATAAAGTAAAGAAGACCTAAATTAAGTCTTAAACTAGTCTCAACTGGGACTATAGACCAAGAATTGAACAGGACTGCATCAGGACTAAACCAGGGAAAGTGCTGATTGGCTCTCTCCCTCCCTTTCTCTCTCTATTGCTCTCTCTCTCTCTCTCCCAAACCTCTTTCTTGTCTTTTCTTTCGTTCTCTCTATTGTTCTCCGCTTCGCTCTTGACAAACGCTGCTGAGAAATAATTAAAATGCAGTGACTGATGAAACAGTTGCAGCTCGGTCTTGTCCTTGAAGGGTCGGTGTGTTTCCGGGGCCTAGAAAATCAACTTAAATCCTGCCGAGGCTCAGATCGCAGAGGCACTGGTCTGTGGAGACTGCTACCTGTCAAACACAAAGCCCGCTAGAGGTATTTTTGCAGCTGAGCTTGGGTAGGATTGTGTCAGAGGGATTTGAGGGGACTTGTATAGGATCTTCAAGGACTTTTCCAGGTGGTTTCCAAAGGTGAGTGACAGCAGACGGCATCAGGACTAAATAAGAACTAAACCAAGTCCAAAGCAGGATTAAACCAGACCATAACAATGAATAAAGTCAAGACTAAACTATACAATTTGGTCCTGGTTTGAGCCAAGTTTGGACCTTCTTAATAATTACATTTTCTCTTGTTTATACATAATTAATACAAAATGCAACTATACCTGGTCTAAAACAATACTAAAGCAGGGCAAAATTCTGAATCAGAATTGGAAAAGGGTTTAGTGTTATTCTCAGTGTAAATAATTCACAAACTAGGAACTTGCTTTGGCATTAAGGTGCAACATACAACAAAGACTAATAATTGGAGCAAAGAGAGTGACTTCTAAAGGTGATGGAATCAGGACTAAACCAGGACAAAGTGAGGACATAATATACATACATATACATTGTATATATATATATATATATATATATATATATATATATATATATATATATATACATATATACATATATACATATATACATATTTGAATTCATATAAATACTATAGAAATCTACTGTCAATTTGGACCAAACCAGGACTTGACAGGATTATTCTTGGCATGTAATAAACTAGGACTATACCTACTTTACCTTTTTTATGTATTACAGGCAAAAATTATTATTTTTTGTAATAATACAAAATAAGAGAAAAGGCATGCATGATGTAAAATGCTGCACTTACATACATGTATGCATTAACACATTAAAGGCGGTATGGACGATATTTCAGCGATTTGAGAACGCAGGCGGAAGTGCACATGCCACTCCCCCGTGCACATGCCACTCCCTCGTGTGGACCGATACAACACACACGTGCGTTTGTTTATTAGCACAACGGATCGCATCGCTCGTCTCCCGTAGATTTCTGTCCACTTCTGCGTCAGCTCGAACTGTCTTTCTCCGTCTTCATTTTGCCCCGTACACTGAGGGAACTATATTATGATAGATCCATGCGCTTAGACACGCGGAAACGTGGGGACGAACCTGACGCGGCTGCAGGTGAGCGGTAGGTGCGTTTTATGATTGATACGTGGCAAGACAAATAATTTATCCACGCCACGAGGAAATATGATAAAAAATGTGCTGAAAAAAATCGTCCATACCACCTTTAACATACATAAAATATCATGCAAGATGTAAAAACAACATGCAGAAGCATTTAAACATACAAAAATACTATGTGCATGCACATATGCATCCTTGTATACTTATTATAAACTCTGCATGCACATGCTTATACTATGCACGCATGTACAGTATAATATACTGTACATGCGTGCATTATTCATACACATAAGATCAAATGACATATAATACTACACCTCATATTTTGCAATTCTGCATCAATTTACAAATATTTACAAGCTATATTTGGATTTTCTCCCAACAACAATTTTTAAAAAGATTTTTAGAAGACAAAATAAATGTTTCCCCCAAAAGAATAATCAGTTGTTTTTTTAAATGAAACATCTAATTAATATTATTTAATGATGTGCTTTTTTTTTTTTTTACAAAAGGCAGACACCTCATATCAATAGCAGAAAAGGTGATCAGCAGATTCCAACTCTGTAAAACAAATATTGCATATGTCTGACTCTTCAAGACGCATATTTAAGCATTTTTGGCAGGTAAAAAGTAGAAAATATTTTTTCTTCCTTTTTAAAAAAAATAGGTTTTCCCATTTTCTTAATGTTTTATAGGTTATTTATGATTTAAATTTGAATCTGGGTTACAGATTTCTCCATAAATTGCAGTTTACTATTTGTAATCCAATAATCTTCCATCTTCACCTACAATATAATTAGTACAAATAATGTTCCCAAATTAAGTGTTTTCCTTCAATGAATATGTTTGAATTGAGCCATATCATTTGTTGCAATATTTCATCACGTTTTTCAGGAATTTTAAATTAGAACCAGCCAAAGAAACAGATCTTATTATTATTATTTTAAAGTCTGAACTCCCTTTATGTGATAAGTTAAATATGACAAATCAGTCTTCTTCAGTTGGGTTAGGGTTAATTTCATTATAAAACAATTACAAACAATGATATATGATTTTGTTTGAATAAAGGAAAACATTTGTGTGATAATTGGGATTTTCATGTATTTTTTGCTCTAGGGCAGATTTCAAAGAGAAGCATAACGCCTCGATTTGTTCATTTATCACCAATTACATAATCATTATTTATCATTTATCTTTAATCTTTTTGGGTTTACTGTTAATTCAAATAATGTTTTGTTCTTAAGACTTAAAGGAAGCTGTTAGTTTGCTTAACTGGTTAAATTGAGGGAAGTTAAGTGAAAATTGATGAGATATTATCTATACAGAATTATTAACTCTGAAATGATGGGTGTTTTATTGAATATCCTTTTAGCTGCTGTTTAACGCCGCACTGTGGATAACATTACACCATTCTAAAAGTGTGCTGATGGATGATTAAGTTTAAATCAGATTGTTGATTTGTTGGCCTGGTTTATGATTCATATCTCTGTAATTACTGGGCCTATCCACATGAACAAAAAAAAATTGGCACTAGGTTCAACATTTTCTTTGCATAAAATAAATAAAGACGTGATTGTAACGTTCAACATTTGAGGATTTTGCTTATTTGCTTTAAAAACAGTTAATATTCCATAGAGTTACTAATTAGTAATCTGAGATTATGAAGTCTAAATCTAGTGAAGTGAACGGGGCAAAAGCCAGAATCTCCTGCATTGAACTTTACCATAAAATATCTAAAAAGTAAATTCATAAAATGATTAAGCTGGTGAAATAGTGCACCTAACTTAACCATGACACCATGATTTTATTTGTCTAAACTATAAATACATCTGGAATAGATTCTTACAAAACAAAAATTAGCAATTAAACCTAATAATACAAGTTTTGTATCCTTTCAGGTCTAGTCCAGATTTATCCTCATTTCAGTTGAAGATGCCTCTGATGTCTCCACTTGTGTAGTTGTGTTGTGACTGTGCTCTGTGTCTGCTCTTGTGTAATGGATCCAGCGGATCCAGCGCGTCCCCTGAGAGCATCTGTTAGCATTGATTAACCGTTAGCCGTTAGCTTGGGAAAGACAGCGTTTGAAGCTTTTATTTGTTCGTTAATAATTCAGAGCGCAGTGGATCTGAGAGGGCCCATTCATCATGTGTAGAGGAGACTGACGGAGCACGCCTGGTCCGTCCCTGTTAGCGTTTAGCGGCTAACATCGACGTGAGCGGATCAGACAGGGGTCAATTACTTAACATCCACTGTCAGCCTCAATAGAGAGTGTATTTTAATGGACAGAGCTAGAGTAAACCATGCTGAGGAGTAAGGACCAGAGCCACAAGAAGAAGCAACGGTAACAAATCATTCTAATTAAGACAATTAGGAATTTGCAACTTTGATACTGGTTCACACTTATAGTCCTGCAGATTGTGTTGTCTGTGTAGCACTTGTGGTTGGATGAATGAGCTTGAGAGAGTGATATGTTCTGCCATGTAGGCACTGAAATACAAGAGGCAAATATATGACCACACCATTCACATCAGAGCACACTTTCTACGACCTGCGCGGCCCCCGAGGTGCCTCTTCCTGCCTGAGTGTCTGGGCCTTTGTATCTGCTTCTTTGCACATTAATATAGAAATAAAATGTTCTTATGTGACAATAATGTGATAGTAACAAATTAATGAAAACTCTTAGGTGGGTGGTATCTTCTAATGCATTTCACTTCTATTAGAGCATTATTAACTGTGCATGCTTATTACTATTAGTCCCACATCTACACTGATAATGGTAATTGGGCTGCTGCTGGCCATTTGGGGCCCCTAAGCAGACATGCTCAGTGCCCCCAGGTCCACAACCTCCTTCAAGCGTGTAAACATACATAAGGATATGACAACCTAAAGGTGACTATTTCTGAAACATTTTGTCATATATATGTAATTTAATATATCTTGTATAAATCACAATCCTAATGGGAGTTATTATCAATTCATTACTCTTAAATTGTGAGGCCTCCCACAGTCCCTAAATACCTTTGCTCCGCCCCTGCATCAGCCTCACCTGAAGCCTTTCTCCTAAACACTACGGGCTGCAAACTATTGATGTTTTCTGTTGCATTTATGAAAACATAATTTTGTAAGTTCAAACAATTTGGCTTCGTGCCCAGCTCGACTCATCAAACATCTGGTTTCATTCGCTCTTTTTCACGGTTTCTAATTGAATATGAGGCCAATTTTGCTCATCCAAAGATTGTTTCGCTCCTTGTGGGTTGTAAAGTGCGTTCACCTGCGCCACTGATCTGTCTGCGTCAGCTTGAACTGTGGCTTGTGGAGCTGCTCGTGCACATAGTTTTTTAAATGATTCAAAACTAAAGACAAAGTAGGCCTACTAAAGGTCCCATATTCAACTGTAACTGTAATTTGCAGCTGTTTGCCATTCGGTCCAAACTCCAGCTGATGCATACGTGTTATGTGCGGAATGAGAACTGGTCTCAGGATGCATTCACACTTCATTCATGTATATAATGTGCACATGTATAATAATGTACACTTGTCTTGGTCCTGGTTTGAGCCTAGTCCTGATATAGATGTTATTTGTGATTAGTAAGAGTCCAACTTCAACTGTTTTTTTTAAAGAAGCTTATAATCTATGGCAACTGTGGATCGTTATATTTTATGTATTCGGCCTTTTTTAAGTTTAAATATTTGAGATACATTTTGAGCAGGGCTTGATTTGAGCTGGAACAAGCCGAACGGGACACAGCCCCTGCCATGGTGCGCTCCGGCAACGGTTTCCTTGATAAAAAGAAGAAGAAACATTAACTGGGGCAAAGCTTTCGATCAATGAAAAACAAGGTTCAATTTAATTTATTTTTGTAACGCCCAAAATCACAGCAGTACTTGCCTCGGTGGCGAAGGTGGCGGTAATGTAACACTTTAACACCAACGAAGAAGAGGAAGAAGAAGAAGAAGAAGAAGAAGAAGAAGAAGAAGAAGAAGAAGAAGAAGAAGAAGAAGAAGAAGAAGAAGAAGAAGGCGGCAAATGCAACTTTGCAGTTCATTAAAAGCATCAACAACAAAAAAAATAAACACATTTAACCGTAAATGCTTTGATTCATTACCTGAATGAAATGTATTAGACAGGAACAAAGCCTCTCACAGTGTTTAATGAGACCTTGGACTGAACCAGAGAAATGGACTTAAGATTATATTACCCACACGGGGCTTACTCTGTCATCTCAATTTAACACCTCATTAATCCTAGCAACAAATTAATACTGCCTTTGTTTACTCTGACTCAGAAAAGGTCACATGTCTTTACTCTTTAAGAAACAACGCTGTGAAATTAATGACATAAGTTTTTTGTTTCAAAGTTTTTCACTGAAACGTAGAACTCACGTAAGGAATCGGATCGTAAAAAAGGATGGAAATGGACTAATTCAGGGGTGCGAAACGTGCGGCAAATGTTTCACACCCCTGCAAAACATTTCAAATTTGTAGAAAAAGCTTCAGTTGTAGTCATCTGGACTCCGTTAGAAAAATTAGACATTTCGACTCTCATCCAAGAGACATTGTCAATAAAAGAATTTAGGTCGAAAACTCCGATATTTGTACTATTTCTGTTTCTGTTGAAACAAACAACTCTTTCCACTTCAGGAAGGCTCCGCCCAATGGGCTGGACTTACCACAGAATAGTACAAATAGCGGAGTTCTCGACCTAAATTCTTTTATTGACAATGTCTCTTGGATGAGAGTCGAAATGTCTAATTTTTCTAACTGAGTCCAGATGACTACAACTGAAGCTTTTTCTACAATGGAACACGCCTGGACGAATGAGGAATTACACCGACACATTTCAAATTTGTATTTATCATGTATCAAAGTTTTTATTCGTTTTTATCACTAGAACTACGTGTCCCACAATTCTTTGCAGCCGGCGGCCCTCCCCTGCTGGAGTAAGTGCCGAGGCAGGTCAAGCACTTTACAGACTTGAGCAGAGGTCTGAGAGAGGAAAGAGACGTGTAGTTTGGGGAAACACGTGGAAGAAAGAAAGGAGTCGATTATGGGATGTTAGAGCTGAGATGTAAAGTAGCGGCTTAAAGCACCTAAGTGAGTTTGACACCCCTGGTCTAAATCAAATTGAATCAATGGAAATAAATTGTTTAAATTGACAACAGTGTTTTAGTGAAATTGGGTCAGATAACACAATAAACTACTAAAATAAATACAATTAAACGTTTTAAAATTTACAATTTGAAATTACAGACGTCTAATTTAAAAGATCTGAGCCACAGATACACCAAAACTAATATAATTAACACTTTAAAATACCTTTTGAACTAATACAGCAACAGTACGCCATTTCTATTCCATTTGCACGTCACCAGCCAGACACTTAAATCCACTTTGCCTCACAATGCCTTCAAGCAAAACTTATTTTTCCTTTTATTTTTACCAGTACATTTGCCTCAAAAACAGCCAAAGCCCACACTGTTTTCCCACAATGCGCCTCACTTAGAGGGGATGAATAGTTAATAAAGCTGAGAACAACAATAGTTACTTAAAGACTCATAGAATATTCAAAATGTAGCTCAGAAAACACGCAGGAGGGACGTGTGATTAACTGTCGGGGGAACACAAGAAAGAAAGAGAAATAAATAAGTGAAAGATTGTGTTTCAAATGTCCCAATTCCTCTGGATTTGGAGAATTATTCCAGGGCTGGCACAAGTCCCACTACGTGAACCATAGTCTTATAAAAAAAACTATAGTTGTTTATGGGCAATAATAAGGCTGGAACTAATGATTAGTTTCGTAGTCGACAAGTCAAATAATTATTTCTATAGTACATTTTTTGAATTTTCTTTTAACCAAACATAAGTTAAAATGTGTTAACGGAAGGCTTCTAGATAGAGAATATTTATGAATTAAATGTAATATATTATATATATTTTTAAATATATAATAATGTTTGATTAAATAATAATGCTGTATTTTTTAAAGATGTATTTTAATAGCTGACTAGTCACAATAATTCTGATTAAACGTTGCAGCCCTAGCTAATATGTTGTTATAGTACTCATGAAGAAATACTTTATAGCAGCCATCTCTTAATTATAATTCAAATTATTTTTTTGGAACCACTGCGATTCCCTGAGAATGTTCTGGGAACCAAAGTTTGTTATTTCTCATATACCAAAGGGGTCAAGAGCACATATTGTGGTTGACATCTTGGGTTATCCCATTAAATATAATAATTGTAGCTAACACTTGAATTATTTTATAGGCTCCACAAAGCTTCTCACAGCACTACACTGCAGTCATTGTGAGTCACTCCACACTCTACAAACTACTTCTGTAGCCACAGCTGCCCTGGTGGAGACTGATGCCTGCTCATTTGCACCATCAGCAATCAAGATTCTTTTCTCATGCATCATATTCATAGGAAAGGTAACTGCTTATGCTAAATAAATATAAAGCTGCCTAATCACTATTTTTTTTCATTTTTTCACTGTTGCTGTACCCTTCTCTTTATTTTAGATTTAGAGTTGGTTCACTAACCCTTTTCCTGACATAGACTGACAGATGTGCCCTGTAGGTCTGATGTTTGTCCACTTTTACCTAATGTCATGACATGACTTATGTGCATGTGTTTAACTGTGCAGAAGGCAACTTTATCCTTGCTAGATTTACTTAAATTCACAGAGCCAAATGAAAATAGCAAGAGAAGAGCAAAAAGTGTGTGGAATTCTGTGTGCATGGGGCAGCCACATTATCAATGCCGTTTTAAATACATCATAACTCAAAAATGATGCTCAAGGATTATTGACTACAAATGTAAGAGATAGCTTTGCTCCTGGAGACGTCCAGAGCCTGTTTGGTGCATTTCCCTTTAAAGAGGATTAAGAGGACAGTGTAGCAGGAAATGGGAAGGACATGCAACAAATTGTTGAGCGGGATTCAAACTCACAAGGTTGCAGGCATATGTGCTATCCACTGGACCATGAGCAGGACTAAACACAGACTGTCAGACGCTGAATGTGTAAAAGTCAAATCTTTCTCGTGAACGACTCCAGCAGCTGTAGGAAACAGAACAGAACCGAGTTCTCCATAAACTGGATTTTACAGTTGAACAATTTTTAAACAACTGTCAACCACAGACATGTAGACCACAGACATGAAGAGAATATTTTAAGAGCAAAGACTAAACAATCATAGCAAATAAAACCACGATAATAAACAAATGTTTAGCTAACAAAGTCAGCGCACCTAGCATTAGCTGTTTCCCATCCAGAGTAAAGCCACACTTACAGCAAAGGGCTCAAAACGATGAGAGCATTGTACTTCTAGTTTAGATGTTTTAATATTGTAAATAGCACCTCAAATTGGATTCATAATGATGATTGTGGATTGGGCTTTCTTGACTTGGAAAGGAAACTCCAATAAAGACATGAAGGAGAATGATGTAGTTAACTTTAGCTTCACGACAGGTGAATACTTAAATGTATTTGTCCTGTTGGCTAGTCTCCATGTTTATATCCTTCTTCTGGGTCAGTAATCTCATCTTCTTCCCTCTGCGTTATTTGAAACTGCTTTAGCAGTATCGCTGATGTTTTATAGTTGCAGTTGTCATGTGTTTTGTTGTTTGTCTGTTGAGCAGACACCCTTTTGAGTCACAAATAATTTGCGCTGTTTCCACTCTCAGTTTTACACTGCACCACTGAGCACCAGCTTTAATGGAAATGCTACCAGGGCTGAGAGGGCCCACGAGCAGAAAGGCGAGCCGAGTAGGTACTAATGGAAAAGGCCCATCAGAGTCATGTTGGCTCCTGCATGAGCCACGCTGCTTTAATCCCAAACTCATAGGCGGTGCCACCAAGTGGCTGGAGCCACCCCTAAAATCTGATTGGCTACCCTGCTGGCCTACCAACAGGGAATTTGGACTGCCATTACAAGAGCATGCATCACACAGGTATATCAAGTGCCCCATCAGTAGGTGATTGCTAGGTTCAATTCAATTCAATGTATTTTTGTAACGCCCAAAATCACAACAGCGGTTGTCTCGGAGGGCGAGAGTCAAAAGCGTTCATAGGGACTTGGCAAAGTCCCAGGGTCCCCTGTCCTTAGACCCTCCTTCTCGGCCATGAAAAACTACAAAACCTCCTTGGGAAAAAATAGAAACCTGGAGGAGTTCCACAGTGAAGGAAAGATCCGACTCTTTCAGACGGACAGGCGGACGCAATATATGCTGTGGAGCTGGATCCACTCAGGAGGAGAACCAGTTCTTCCAGGCAGATGAAGAACCAGTAAGTCAGAGCTGTTCCCAGTGGATGTTGGACACTGCAAGGGTTGCTCTTTGTCACCATTCATTGTTTTTATGGACAGAATTTCTCAACGCAGAAAGGGGTCGGAGGGTGTCCGATTTGAGGACCACAGGATCTCATCTCTGCTGTTTGCAGATGATGCTGTCCTGATGGCTCCGTCAAAGTTTCCTCTGCAGGGCGGCTGGGCACTCCCTTAGAGATAGAGTGAGGAGCTCAGTCACA
This sequence comes from Eucyclogobius newberryi, assembly GCF_026437365.1. NCBI lineage: Eukaryota > Metazoa > Chordata > Actinopteri > Gobiiformes > Gobiidae > Eucyclogobius > Eucyclogobius newberryi. Next base: position 2,488,260 of record NW_027315823.1, read on the forward strand.
CAGGACAAGCTTAAAGTAGAACCGCAGCGGTGGCTCGAGCACTTGCTCCAGATGCCTCCTGGACGCCTCCCTGGGGAGGTGTTCTGGGCATGTCCCACCGGGAGGAGTGCCCTGGAGAAGATCCTGGACACGCTGGAGGGACTATGTCTCTTGGCTGGCCTGGGAACGCCACGGGATCCCCACGGAGGAGCTGAAGGAAGTGTCTGTGGTGCGCAAAGTCGTAGCAGGGACTGGGATTGCTGCCACTGCGACCCGGACCCGGATAAGCAGAAGAAGATGGATGGATGTTTGAAGGACTATCGAACAATACCGCTTTCTCCTGAGGTATATATCATATCATATAAGTGCGGGCTCATGTATGTACAATGTTTTCTTTGTAAATTTTGTTGGAGCGGATTTTATTCAGGAGCTCTCTATAGCCCAAAAACTACGGTACTATAGATGTAAAAGATGTAGCTACACTGCTAACATGGCGTGCTAGCAGCTGTTTATTGTTTACATATGGACGCTCCTTCTCCTGATCTGCATGCTGTCCTCTCCTCTTCTCATGTGTGATTAGCACCAGCCGTTGTTTCTTCTTGTGCTATTTGTGGAGACGTCTTGAGCATCTGGTGCTGACTCAGCTCCTCACAGCCCTCTCAATGTAAATCCGATGCACAGCGTGAGTTAGCATAATATTAGCTAAAATGCTAACTGGAGGCTTAGACAGAGATCCACAGTGTACTGTCTGTGTGTAATCAACGTCAGGACAAGTGGAGGCAAAACAGGACTAAGCCAGGATTTGACAAATCCAAAACTATAGCATGGATTTAAATATTAAACTATTTCGCTTTTCGTTTGTTAGGTCCCAAAAAGTAATGTTTAATGGTCCTGTACCTGATATTTCCTCTAACAGCAAGAGAGGGAATAGGATTTATATTTTTTAAGATAAGATAAAATAAGATAATCCTTTATTGTCCCACATGGGGAAATTTCATTGGTGCAACGCAGGTAGATACAGAGGTAGATACAGAAGAACAGATCACTTATAGGAAGTCTGAAAAACACTTTCAGTAGAAGATCTCCTATAAATAAATAAAAACTCCCATAGACAAATAAATACATAAATACCATTGCATGTGATCCCGACAGTAATTGCACATGAATATGTGTCACGACAGCACATAGATTGCACATGAATTTCACAGTAATTGCACATACGACAGAATTGCACATCAGTATTAGGTTAGGTCAGTATTGCGACGGGATAACGTGACGGGTAAGACGACTGTTCTCCGCAGTTTCATGAGTTCCTCCTTTGTGGAAACGCGGTACGGCGCCGGCCGGGGGGCGGGGCCGGAGCCGGGGGGCGGGGCCGGAGCCGGGGGGCGGGGGCGGAGCCGGGGGACTCAGAGCCAAGACACATCGCCACGACACGACGAAAACACTCAATCCAGCCGAACAAAGTCAAAACAAGTTAATTTAAAGCGATTCCAGTGCGTGTCCCGATCGTTCGTGAAGTTCCTCTTTCATATAAACGTGTATATCAACGTGTACCGACGACACGCCGTACTTTAGCGCGGCCGGAGGGCGCGGGGGGGGGGCTGGTGGGCTCGCTCGGAGCTAGCTCACGTCACAACAACACAACGAACGCAACGAAAAACGCTCAAATCCAGCCGAAAAAAGTCAAAAACAGTTGAATTAAAAAACTATTCCAGCGCGTGTCCCTATCGTACAGTAAAATAGAAAAAATATACTAACTATATTTACAAAATATAGGAGATAAAGCACAATAAGTGTGAGAAAGAAGAGAGAGCGTTTACACCGGGCTGCCAGCTGTACCAGCGCCTTATGACGTAAAAAAAAAAAAACTGCAATACCAACTTGTTTACTTCTCACACAACCTTCTGTACCTCCAAATTGACTTTCAAACATCAAAGCGGTGTATTTTGTCACTGCAAACCCAACTAATTCCAGCCCTTATCAATCTCACATAAAAGGTATCACATTTTGTTGCGGACTGAGGAGAGATTAATCATAGGCAACACCAACAAACTGTATCCTTGCTAGTGGTGGATGATATACTAAAAAAATATCATCATTATCTTGGAGCCAGCACACAGTTTTGATTTGATCACGATTCATGAAGGCTACCTTTACGCTGGCTGCCCACAAGTCTGAGGTTCACTAGTCCGAAACAGTGAGCCTGCACAGCGGGCTCTCCTCGCGGCTCGTGCGGCAGTTAGGGACCGTCTCTAAAGTATGTAAAGTTGACGATCTAGGTTGGCTGACTTGAGAGCTATTGAAAAGAATCCTTGATTTTTTAAGAAAAATATTCTTTAAAAATCTACAAAGGGTTAATTATTTTTAACCCAAAAGGACTATGGCACCTAGGATTAGCTACTTGGATTCATGCTCAATGTTGTTGTTTTTTTTTAGTATAAATAGGTTTGATATTTTTTAAGACAACACATTTTTAAACAAACACACACGCAATCGTAATTAGAGACCGCACCGTGCAAGCGAACCTTCGGATTAGCGAACCTTCGGACTAGCGAACCTTCGGACTAGCGAACCTTCGGACTAGCGAACCTTCGGACTCGTGGGGGGTAACCTTTAAGTTGTAATTTAAAGTAGATGGTTGTTCTGGGAATTCATACTTCACCATGATTGGTTACTTAATTTAATCGGTCACTCAATCAAACCCTAAGGGAGGTTGACCAATAGGAGAAGTGGGTCGGGAAAAGTGTCATTTTAAACTATTTTCAGCAGTCAATATGTATCACTCAATTACGTAAAGTTCAGTCATTTGTTTTGTTACTGGAGCTAGTTTGCTAGCGTTAGCCTCCGGTGAAATGAGTTCACGTGTTTGCACGTGAATGTTTGATTATGATTGTGACTTTTTAACCTGTGTATTTAGTGATTTATTAATTTATATTATTGTATTGTATTGTATAGCACTCTATTAGTGAACTTTGGCTTCAGACTCAAAGCCAAATTATTGAAGTTCCTTATTAAAGCTAATTAGCTGCTGAATGTAATGTGCACTGATGCATTATATGATTTCTGGTGCAGAATTTATTGAGATTTAATCATTTTAAATTTGTACATGAACTGAGTTTGAGACTATGAATATTTATTGTTGAAGGTTACTTCTCATGTAGGCCAGGTTCTATTTCATTTCATCCATTTATCCAAACATCTGTCATCATCTCTTCATCCATCCAGCCGGTGATTCTGAACTTTTGATGGCGAGCTGCCCAAGATCTCGAACCAAAACATTAGTCCACCACATTCTACAGTGTGGTAGGAGGCGCAGTTGCCTCCTCCACTCCAACTACACCCAACAAAGAACTCTGGAACATTCATAAATACAAACATTCAGGATTCACTTGGACAACAAACAATAATACATTTGAATGCTTTGATATAACTACTATCAGCCAGTTAACCTCTATAGACTCTTTCTTGAAAGTAAATATTGTATATAATGTAAATATCCCTTGTATGACTTCCCAATACAACACATCCGGCACCATATTATTGTGTTTTAAACTCTTTCCCTCCCTCCATGAGCTGAACCAAATCTTTTGGTATTAGTCCAACTTCTCCTTTTTACAAACTGTAATTAGTATATGCTACACTTGGCCTGCCGATACCTGTCAACTGCCTCGGGAGTCCTACAAGCCAAAGAGATAGATGATGCTGTCCTTGAAACCTTCTGTCTTACTCAGCATGTGAGAGGCCCCACGCACAGCAGAGTGGCCCCACCCACAGCAGAGGGCACACTCTAGATCTCCAAATTACAAAGGGGATTAATATTTTAAATGTCAATGTGGTCGATGTTGCTCTGTCTGATCATTTCTGTATCTTCTTTGACCTGTCTGTTTTTCCCAAACCTCCGTCTGGTCCTGCAGTTGTTCGGAGGAGACGCATAAATGACACAGGTGCACTGTTTATGGAAATGATAAACTTTGAAAATGTTTCATATTCTAATGTAAATGATTTGTTAAAGATCCCATATCATGCTATATTTCCCATTTCGTAGTCTACTCTAAGGGTATATTTGATGATAATAAGTGTTGTGCAACACCCATAACATAATAGTTATGGGTAAACAAATATCACCCATATCTTGGATCCCGCTCACAAACCCGGAAATGCACACGGCTTGGTTTGAGATCCGCCCCCACCCTTGCGAAGAGCGATCTGCCTCCCCCGCCCAACCTGTGACGTAGTCTCAGCGTGGAGACGTGGGAATGTGAACAGACTGAGGCGTTGCTACACAGCGCATGGCACAGCGACACACGGGAATGCCAAGTTATCAAAGAATAAAAGCAACTAGATAATTTGCAATGGCAGGGGTCAGGGCTAAACATGGAACAGCCTCCTGCAGGTGCCCAGAGTCAGGACTAAACATGGACCGACCTCCTGCTGGTGCTAGAGTCAGGGCTAAACATGGAACGGCCTCCTGCTGGTGCCAGAGTCAGGACTAAACATGGACCGGCCTTCTGCTGGTGCCAGAGTCAGGACTAAACATGGACCGGCCTCCTGCTGGTTCTGAGTCAGGACTAAACATGGACCGGCCTCCTGCTGGTTCCCAGAGTCGGGACTAAACATGGACCGGCCTCCTGCTGGTGCCCAGAGTCCGGACTAAACATGGACCGGCCTCCTGCTGGTGCCAGAGTCAGGACTAAACATGGACCGGCCTCCTGCTGGTGCCAGAGTCAGGACTAAACATGGACCGGCCTCCTGCTGGTGCCAGAGTCAGGACTAAACATGGGGAATCTGTGTTTCAGTTTCATGCAGCTAAAATCTGGAACAGTCTTCCTGAAGATGTGAGACAGGCCTCAACTCTAGCAATGTTCAAATCTAAGTTTAAAAAAAAAAATCTGATTACTGTCATGTGTTTTTCCTGTTGTGTGAAGCACATTGAATTGCTTTGTGTATGAATTGCGCTCTACAAATAAACTTGCCTGGACTTGCCTTGCCTTGCCAAAACCCTGCTGACAGAGGGCTCAGCCAGACGTTCCCAACAGACCTTCACAATCCGCTTGGGTCTGCCAAGTATGTCCGGCTTCCTCCTCTTCCAGAAGATCTAACTCACCACCAGGTGGTGGTAGGCTGACAGCTCTGCCCCTTTCCTCACCCAAGTGTCCAAGACACATGGCCAGAGGTCAGATGACATGACAACAAAGTTGATCGTTGATGTCCGGTCTTGTCCTGGTGCCAGGTGCACTGATGGACACCCTTGTGTTTGAACATGGTGTTCAGAGGCGACTGTTGTTGTGATTTTGGGCCTTACAAAAATAAATTGATTTGATTTGATTCATAATGGTCAGTCTGTGGCTAGCACAGAAGTCCAATAACTGAAAACTGCTCGGGTTCAGATCGGGGAGGCCGTTCTTCCTGATCATCTCTCTCCAGGTGTCACTGTCATTACCTATGTGGTCGTTGAAGTCCCCCAATAGAAAGATGTCCCCAGTAGATGCACTGTCCAAGGGGACTCCAAGATAGCTGAATTATCTACACTGCTGTTTGGCCCAAAGGGCTTCAGATCTACTCTTGGTCTGACCTGTCACCTACGACCTGGCCTTGGGTGACCATACCAGTGGCCGGAAGCCCCTGACTACATAGCCCCTAGGATCATTCGGGCGTTCAAACCCCTCCACCACTTTAAGGTGGTAGTTCAAGGAAGGGGCAAAACGTAGCTCAGGTCAAGTCCAATGAACTACTAAGCTCCATCACATCATCATCACTTATGCTCCACTTGTTCAAACACAGACTTCTCTTATCAAAATCTATCTATTTCATCTGGATTGTATCTGGATTTTGTCAATACACCCGAAGCAGAGTCACACCTGTGGAAACTAGGTGAGCCAGGTTTAGAATATCAACTTTACAGGGATTCAGCCTGTTTTCATCCATGGCTGTCACAGTGACACTAGAACACTAGAAGAACTTCTCAGCAGGCCCTCAGCATTCCGGTGTCATATTGCCTATTACAATTGTATTTCATATTTTATTTTATCCCATTAATGTATTGGTAGGCTATGTTTGTATCTACAATGCTAACAAACATAATATTAATATCCACCGTGAACAGTAAATGGCAATTTATCAGATTTTGGGTTGTACATGGATGATCTTGGTACAGTGTGTAGGTGAAGAAGGACCTAATGTTTGAGAAGCAATCTTCTGCCAAACCAGGGCTGAATCAGTGTTAAAACAGGGGAAAAAATTGCACTTCCTGTCGAGCGGGAACGCCGTTCTCTTGTGGAGAACGAGAGAAAACTCTTGCCACTAAAATATGCAGTAAAGTAGATTGATTTGTGTAAAATGCGCCGATTCTGTGGCCCTGAAAACACAGTCATAGTGTGTGTAGAACTTATTTTCTTTCCAGGTTTGTAGCCCTATGTTAACTAATACAACCGGAAGGAGGATTAAGTTGGAGGGAATAAGGTGAATAGGGGCAACAACAAAAAAGTCAAGTACCGAACCAAGTCTAAACCTGGACAAATACTAGGTTGAAGCATGACTAAACCCAAAACAAATCAGGACCATGATTAAACCATGAATAAATCTGGACTACATTAAAATCTTTGCTGGCATTATTCCTGATCAACACAATATTACAAACTGTTTCTGTTCAATGTTTTCAGTATTTCAAATAAAACAGATGAGATGGTTGTTGAACATGTGTGTTTTATCTCCTGGCATATTAAAATAAAAATATGAAATTGCCCTCCGAGGTCACCGCTGTTGTGATTCTGGGCGTTACGAAAATAAATTGAATTGAATTGAATAATGCTATTATATTTGCAACACAACCATTTTAACTTTGTTTTTTTTAAGCAAAGCAAAAGCAAAGCAAAGCAAAAGTACTCAAGAGCTTCTTTAATAACATACAACATACAAATAATGCAGGATAAGTATTCTTTGAATTGAATTTGTCTTAAGTAATACATTAAATAACATTATTTTACTCTTATATAACTTGGAATTGAAAGACGGGTCAAATGCAGAAGACATTTATCCTTACAGTTAACTCTATAATCTTTAATAACTTATTGTGTGAAATAGTATATAAGAGTGTTTGTATGACATCATGATCTCTTATAGAAAAGTCCCACTCCTTCACTGTATGGTTTGGCTGTGATAAAAAAAAAAAAAAAACACTGTGTTGAACTCCTCTGTCAGCGCTTTACAGAGTCTATACCGTGACCTGCGGGCCAGCTCAGCACTCGTCAATCACATGCGTATGCCCGATAAATAACTATAATTAAAAAATACTGCTGATTGCATAAACGGGGTAATCCATTAGGGCGGCGCTGGTGTGCATGCTGACGGCTGTCTGAGTTATGGGCCTTAAGCAGAGGGGCTTCCTGCTTGTGAGTGATTTTGAGCGAGACTGAATCTGAAAGGCTGGAGGTAAATATTAGGTGGGATAACTTATGTACAATAAGATGAACATTTAAGGAACATTGTACATTTACTCGAGTAAACTTTGAATACAATTTGTACTTCCCGGAGTAGTTTTCAGACCCCAAACTTTTCCTCCTACACTGTAACAGTCTTTTACTTGAGTAATACTATATTACTTGATAATAAAAATGATGTTAAAGGGGCATGGAGGGTATTACAAAAAGTGATGGGAAAGAAAGCACAGAATATAAATAAACGAAATTGATGTCAAAGATAAGGCTAATGAGTTTAACTTATATTTTGTAAAGATAGGACTCAATCTTGCTCAGAAAATTAACAAATAGGCCAATACAGAGGTCAGGAGAGATGACAATAAAATACTTAATTCTACATACTTAGATAATATCACAGAAGCAGAAATCCAAAACCTCTAAGTCATATTTACAACCAGTTCATCACTTTTGGGCTTTTCCCGAACAGAATGAAAATCTCAAAAATAATTCCAGCATTTAAATCAGGCGATAAACACTGCCTAACAAACGACCAATTTATTTAAGTTCACTAATTTGCTAAAATATTAGTTACAGACTAGACTCATTCATAGATAAAAAGGATTTGTTAAATGGTTCCAGGAAAAAAACGGTCCATAGCTTTAGCACTTACACAGATAACAGACCACATCAACACAATGATTATCGACCTCAAAAAGGCCTTTGATACCATAGACCACATGTGTCAAACACAAGGCCCGCGGGCCACATCCGGCCCGCCAGACATTTTAATCCGGTCCGCCGAAAATTTTGAATTTATATGTAAAAAAATTAATTAAAATGCAATCGATTCATAGAACCGTAGTTACATCTGTAACCGTTTTTATCGCTAAAACTACACGTCCCACAATGCCGCCGGTCGCCGCCCCTCCCCCGAGCGGCTCTGCACTGCTGTGTGTACTGCCGAGGGAGAAGTGCTGAGAAGTAACGACGCGCGTTGCATACTTTGAGCACTTTTGAGCAGAAGTCTGAGCGAGGAAAAGAGACGTGTGGCTTTAGGAAACACGTGGAAGAAAGAAAGGAGACGGTTTTGTGGACGTTAGAGCTGTGCTAAAAGTGGAGCTAATGTGGAGCTAACAACAAGAAAACTAACTTCTGTGATGATGCTCTGTGAGGAAAACGGTGTCTATCATGCCGCGCTATCAGCTCACACGCCGCACCCCCGTGTCTGTGCTCCGGAATGGTGATGTCGCCCTCGCCTAAACCGCACGTTGTCTCACCCATGGCTTTCTTCATATTAGCAGCGTTTGTTGCGCAAAATTACATCAACCCATTGCATGTCGACATTCCACAGTTATTGAGCATTTTTCCTTAATCTGTGTGATACGCTCTGCTGTGGCATGCAGGATCGCACGGCGCAAAACAAAACTAAAGTTTAGTGCCGTAAAGTGTGGGCTTTACGGCTGTAAAATGTCACGATCCATTCATGCGTTATACGGAGGTGAGAGACTAATAATAAGCTTGAAATGTATAGCGCTGATCAAACCCGATTTCCGATCACATGATCGGATCGGGACATCCCTACTCCGAACACCATCATCTGCTCCACATGCGCCTCTCTCGTGGACCCCACCTCCGGACGTCTACACATGAACACCGACCTCTACACCACAGCAATTGGACCCACGCGCTCTCCTTTTTGCTCTTCACCCGGACGCTGCCTCACCTTGCAGTTCCCGCCAAGGCACCGCTCTCCGCCTCGGCCGGCGCGCTGCTCCGTGCGCCTCTCCCGTGCGCCTCTCCCGTGCGCGTCTCCCATGCGCGTCTCCACGCAAGCTGACACCAGAGACCGGACAGCGGCCGGGCTGCATCGGGCTGAAGCCAGAGGGCATTTATTTCAGACGCTATGACAATAAATATCCACTTGTCGTCAGCCTCCGCATTTCCTGATTCCCCGTGTGGAACGCTCTCAGCTCCCCTGGTGGCGGGAGTCAGGTTGTATAATTCATCCATCCATCCATCCATCTTCTGCCGCTTTATCCGGGGCCGGGTCGCGGGGGCAGCAGTCTGAGCAGGGACTCACAGACTTCCTTCTCCCCAGACACTTCCTCTAACTCCTCCAGCCGAGAGACATAGTCTCTCCAGCGTGTCCTGGGTCTTCCCCGGGGCCTCTTCCCGGTGGGACATGCCTGAAACACCTCCCGAGGGAGGCGCCCAGGAGGCATCCGGAACAGATGCCCGAGCCACCTCAGCTGGCTCCTCTCGACGTGGAGGAGCAGCGGCTCTACTCCGAGCTCCCCCCGTGTGGCCGAGCTCCTCACCTTATCTCTAAGGGAGCGCCCAGCCACACGGCGGAGGAAACTCATTTCGACCGCTTGTATCCGCAATCTTGTTCTTTCGGTCACTACCCAAAGCTCATGACCATAGGTGAGGGTAGGAACGTAGACCGACCGGTAAATAGAGAGCTTTGCCTTTCGGCTCAGCTCCCTCTTCACCACAACAGTCCGATGCAGCGACTGCATCACTGCAGCCGCTGCACCGATCCGCCTGTCGATCTCACTCGTGAACAAGACCCCGAGATACTTGAACTCCTCCACTTGGGGCAAGGACACCCCACCCACCTGAAGAAGGCAAGCCACCCTTTTCCGGTCGAGAACCATGGCCTCGGATTTGGAGGTGCTGATTCTCATCCCAGCCGCTTCACACTCGGCTGCAAACCGTCCCAGTGCATGTTGCACTGGGACGGTTTGGGACTTTGATGGAGCCATCAGGACAACATCGTCTACAAACAGCAGAGATGAGATCCTGTGGTCCCCAAACCGGACACCCTCCGACCCCTGACTGCGCCTAGAAATTCTGTCCATAAAAATTATGAACAGAACCGGTGACAAAGGGCAGCCCTGGCGGAGTCCAACATGCACTGGGAACAGGTCTGACTTACTGCAGTGAACACAGCTCCTGCTCCGGTCATACAGGGACCGGACAGCCCTGAGCAAAGGGCCCCGGACCCCGTAATTAATGAGCTGAAAACACGGATATTTGTTTTGGAATCTGAAAAAGTTCTTCACGATACCATTCCTGTGTCAACCGACGGTAAGAAGAGCACACTTTTTACAAGAAAAACTGCTACTTTCAACCTAAACCGCAGTGACTCTGTGTCGTTTCCAAAACTGTCTAAAAACCAGAAAGACCAGGCTGTTTCTTGGAACAAACTTGGAGCAAAGCCTAAACGATACAAAGATAACGTGAAGTCGCCTAAAATACAGCTCACCAACAGATTTTTACCACTTTCAGAGATGGAATTAAATGAAAAAAGGAAAGATGACGTGGCCAAAATACAGCGAGGAGGATCTGTGCCAGGAGCCAAGGTCACGAAGATTGTTTTAGTTGGGGACGGCGCGATAAGTCACGTGACGCATGAAAAGATAAACACACATTCTTTTCCAAGCGCCACTGTTTCTGAGATAACGTCACTCCTTCCAAATATTATGGCTAAGCATGGAGGAGCTAAACAGCTGATTGTGCACGTGGGTGCAGTGGACATGCGGCGGGAACAGACTGAAGTTTTGAAAAAAGACTTCTTGAAGTTATTCGACATGCTTGATAAAATGGAAATCAAAACATTCATAAGTGGACCTCTTCCAAACATCGACAGGAGGATAAACAAGTTTAGCCGGCTTCTTCACCTGAACACATGGCTGTCCAAAGAGTGTTCCCCGAGAGGACTACACTACATTGAGAACTTCTATCTATTCTGGAAACGAGAGGACCTGTTTAAGAGAAATGGCCCCCACCTATGCAGAGGTGGAGTGAGGGTGCTGACAGAGAACCTGCTCCACGCTCTGAGGCATTGGACTGGGCCTGGACAGGGTCCTGAGCAGATAGTTAGAGAAGAGAGGAATGAGAGAAGAATTCCTGCTCCATCAGCCAGAGACCGAGCCAATGTTTCAACATCAAAAGCACCACAACCTCAGCCTCCACCAAAGGATTCATCAGCAGCTGCTCCACCACCACCAGCAAAGGATTCATCTCCAGCTGCTCCGCATTCACCTCCACCGCCTCCAACAAAGGAACAATCTTCAAAGGCCTTGGACCCATCTGTGACAAGCCCAACAACATCCCTGTCATCGCCCCTGCCTTCACACCAGCCCTGGGTTCCCCATGCAACATCTACTCCCACTAAAGATTCATCATTCTCCTTCTCATCTCCACTCTCACCCATGGGCCTTCCCAGCCATTTTGAAAGTCTGATCAAATCAGGCATTAAGATGGCTCCACTCACGCCCAATATAGCAAGGGCTATGTCTTCCCTGCACAAGCCGACTACACCAACAAAAGCCCCACCACCCATCCCCCCTCGCCTCTCACCTGGTCCCAAACTCTCCTTGGCTACAAAAGCCCCACCACCCATCCAACCTCGCCTTTCACCTGGTATCTCCCATAGCTAGGATGCACTGGGTCTCAGCGTTGCCGGGACTTATTGTCACATTAAAAATCAAACCAACCCGGGGCCCTATGTAAAAAGAGCCCCCCCTAGTGCTATTTCTGTAGTCACATCATCACAGAGATGGAAAAACAAAATGCGAGTCAGGCCCAATCTGAGAAATGTGATTCATATTCCCTGTGAAAAGATAAAGCCCAGTCTCACTGAAACTAGTCTGAAACTTGCTGTGCTAAATGTCAGATCCTTATGTAACAAATCTCTCTTAATTAATAATTTTATTTCTTCTTATAATCTTGATTTTATGTTTTTAACTGAAACATGGCTTGACAAAAACACAGGAAATGTAGTTCTGATAGAATCTGCTCCACCTAACTTTAAGTTTGAATCTGAAACACGAGAAAACAAAAAAGGGGGTGGAGTCTGTGCTGTCTTTAGAGATGAAATAATTACCCGCAGGTTGTCTTTTGGGGTGTTTTCATCATTTAAGTATGTATCCTTTAAAATGGAGCTAAAACGGTCTCCATCCATTCTCTTCATTGTTTTATACAAGCCTCCCCAGCACTGCCAAAGTTTTATTGATGATTTTACTGAGATGCTTTCAGTCATATGCACAGACTTTGATGGTTTGGTCATTACAGGTGATTTCAATGTGCATGTTGATAATATTTGTGACAGAAACGCTAAAGAGCTTGATGCTGTCCTTGAAACCTTCAGTCTCACTCAGCATGTGAGAGGCCCCACCCACAGCAAAGGACACACTCTAGATCTCATAATTACAAAGGGGGTAAATATTTCAAATGTTAATGTGATCGATGTTGCTCTGTCTGATCATTTCTGTGTCTTCTTTGACCTGTCTGTTTCTCCCAAACCTCCGGTTGGTCCTGCAGTTGTTCAGAGGAGACACATAAGTGATGGCACAGGTGCACTGTTTATGGAAATGATAAACTTTGAAAATGTCTCATGTTCTAATGTGAATGATTTGTTGAACTCTGTTACATCTAGTGTTTTGAATGTTCTGGACACCATCGCCCCTATAAAGGCTAAAATGGTTAAAAATAAGCAGAAGGCGCCGTGGAGAAATGATGATTCGGTCAGGGCACAGAAAAGGGAGTGCCGCAGGGCCGAACGGAAATGGCGCAAGTCAAAGCTCCGGGTTCAAAAAGAGATTTACAAAGAAAAGCTGAACATGTACAACCTAATCTTATGTAGAACTAGGGAAAGATATTTTTTCTGAAATAATTGGAAGCTGCAGTAACAACTCGCGTGTCCTGTTTGCCACAGTAAACAGATTAACAAACCCTCCAGCTCAGCTGCCGTTAGAACTCATTTCCACATCCAAGTGTAATGAGTTTGCATTATTCTTTAATGACAAAGTTCAGGGCATTAAAAATGCTATAAATCCCACAATGCAAAAAATTACCCTAAAACCACCAAGACACTTAGAGCTAACTCACTTTGCACCAGTAACTGACAAAACTGTCCATGAGATCATCACCAGTCTGAGTTCATCTACATGCTGCCTTGATGTGTTACCCACCAAATTTCTAAAGTCTGTGCTGAACAGTTTGTTAGCACCACTCACTCACATAATTAACATGTCGCTTCAATCTGGAACATTCCCAATGTCTTTGAAAACTGCGGTCATAAAGCCTCTCCTAAAGAAGAGCAGTCTTGATGCCGCAGTACTGAGTCATTACCGGCCCATCTCTAATCTACCATTTTGGGGCAAAGTCCTTGAAAAGGTTGTTTACCAACAGCTCACAGATTTCCTCTTAATAAACAACTCATTTGTTGTTTTTCAGTCAGGTTTTAGACCTCATCACAGCACTGAGACTGCTCTTGTCAAGGTGACAAATGACATCCGCCTGAACACTGACACGGGCAAAGCCTCAGTCTTAATTCTGTTAGATCTGAGTGCTGCTTTTGACACTGTCGATCATGGGATCCTCTTACAGAGACTAGAGGACTGGGTGGGCATCACTGGCACTGCCCTAAACTGGTTAAGGTCCTATCTGGAAGACAGGAAGTACTTTGTTGAAATTGGTAGCTGTGTCTCAGACCACATGACCCTGACCTGTGGAGTGCCCCAAGGGTCAGTCCTGGGTCCCCTTCTGTTCAACCTCTACATGCTGCCGTTGGGTTAGTTGATACGCAGTGAAAATGTGTCCTATCACAATTATGCAGACGACACTCAGATCTATGTTTCACTATCGGCAGGTGACTATGGACCAGTAGATTCACTCTGTCACTGCATCCAACAGATCAGTGTGTGGATGCAAAACAACTTTCTCCAGCTGAACTCAGACAAGACTGAATTAATCGTTTTTGGCCCACAGAAACAAAGAGAAAGTGTTAGCGGTCACCTCCAGAGTCTCACTCTAAAACCTACAAACCAAATTAGAAATCTGGGGGTAATAATGGACTCATACTTGAAGTTTAATAGCCACGTCAAATCAATAACATCAGCAGCTTTTTACCATCTAAAAAACATTGCCAAAATCAAAAATATACTGTCAAAACCAAATTTAGAGAGACTTATCCACGCGTTTGTCTCCAGTAGATTAGACTACTGTAACGGCCTGCTCACTGGTCTCTCCAAACAAGCTGTAAAACAGCTGCAGTACATCCAGAACGCTGCTGCTCGGGTCCTGACCAGAACCAGGAAGTATGAGCACATTAGTCCTGTTCTCAGGTCTCTGCACTGGCTCCCTGTGGCTCAGAGAATAGACTCTAAAGCAGCTCTGCTTGTGTACAAGTCTCTCCATGGCCTAGCACCAAAGTACATCTTGGATATGTTAGTGCCATATGAACCATCTCGGACTCTGAGGACCTCAGGGACCGGCCTCCTGCTGGTGCCCAGAGTCAGGACAAAACATGGGGAATCTGCGTTTCAGTTTTATGCAGCTAAAATCTGGAACAGTCTTCCAGAAGATGTGAGACAGGCTTCTACTCAATGTTCAAATCTAAGCTAAAAACAGTTTTGTTTAGCTGCGCATATAACTGAAAGGATTTTTTCTTTGCACACTTCTCTTTTGTTTGTGATTTTATTAGTTTTGAAAATCAGTTGGATTGATAATTTTTAATTTAGTTAATTTTATTGTATTTCTGTAATTTCTTTGTGATTTCAATGCATTTTTCCTGCTGTATAGCACTTTGAATTGCCTTGTGTATGAAATGTGCTCTACAAATAAACTTGCCTTGCCTTGCCTTGCCTACTCCCGGAGCACCCCCCAAAGGACACCCCGAGGGACACGGTCGAAAGCCTTCTCCAGATCCACAAAGCACATGTGGACTGGTTGGGCAAACTCCCATGAACCCTCGAGCACCCGATGGAGGGTATAGAGCTGGTCCAGTGTTCCACAACCGGGACGAAAACCACTCTGCTCCTCCTGAATCCGAGGTTCGACTATCGGTCGGATTCTCCTCTCCAGTACCTTGGAATAGACCTTACCCGGGAGGCTGAGGAGTGTCATCCCTCTGTAGTTGGAACACACCCTCCGGTCCCCCTTCTTGAACAGAGGGACCACCACCCCGGTCTGCCAGTCCAGAGGCACGGTCCCCGAACGCCACGCGATGTTGCAGAGACGTGTCAACCAAGACAGTCCTACAACATCCAGATACTTTAGGTACTCAGGGCGGATCTCATCCACCCCCGGAGCCCTGCCACCGAGGAGTGTGCGAACAACCTCAGTGACTTCAGCTTGGGTGATAGATGAGCCAGCCTCCGAGTCCCCGGTCTCTACTTCCTCTTCGGAAGACGTGACTGAGGGATTAAGGAGATCCTCAAAGTATTCCTTCCACTGTCCGACGACATCCCCAGTCGAGGTCAGCAGGCCTCAACCCGCACCGTAAACGGTGTTGGTGAGACACTGCTTTCCCCTCCTGAGGCGCCGGACGGTTTGCCAGAATTTCTTTGGTGCCGACCGATAGTCCTCCTCCATGGCATCCCCGAACTCCTCCCAGGCCCGGGTTTTTGCCTCTGCGACAGCACAAGCCGCGGCTCGCTTGGCCTGCGATACCCGTCGATGACCTCCGGAGACCCACAAGCCAGAGTGGCCTGATAGGCCTCCTTCTTCAGTCTGACGGCATCCCTTACTTCCGGTGTCCACCACCGGGTTCGGGGGTTGCCGCCACGACAGGCACCGGAGACCTTGCGACCACGGCTCCGAGCAGCCGCATCAACAATGGAGGCGGAGAACATGGTCCACTCGGACTCAATGTCCCCAGCCTCCCCCGGGACATGGGAGACGCTCTCCTGGAGGTGCGAGTTGAATACCCTACTGACAGAGGGCTCCACTAGACGTTCCCAACAGACCCTCACAATGCGCTTGGGTCTGCCAAGTCTGTCCGGCTTCCTCCTCCGCCAGCGGATCCAACTCACCACCAGGTGGTGATCGGTTGACAACTCTGCCCCTCTCTTCACCCGAGTGTCCAAGACACGCGGCCGGAGGTCTGATGATACGACAACAAAGTCGATCATTGACCTCCGGCCTAGGGTGTCCTGGTGGCTAGCACAGAAGTCCAATAACTGAACACCGTTCGGGTTCAGATCGGGGAAGCCGTTCTTCCCGATCACCCCTCTCCAGGTGTCACTGTCATTGCCCACGTGGGCGTTGAAGTCCCCCAGTAGAACAACGGAGTCCCCGGTCGGTGCACTGTCCAGTACCCCTCCCTAGGACTCCAAGAAGGCTGGGTACTCTGCACTGCTGTTCGGCCCGTAGGCCGCCACAACAGTGAGAGACCTGTCCCCCAACCGAAGCCGCCACAACAGTGAGAGACCTGTCCCCCACTCGAAGGCGGAGGGACGCGACCCTCTCGTTCACCGGGGTAAACTCCAACATGTGGCGGCTGAGCTGAGGGGCTATCAGCAACCCCACACCAGCCCACCGCCTCTCCCCGCGGGCAACACCAGAGAAGTGGAGCGTCCAGCCCCTCTCGAGGAGATGGGTTCCAGAGCCCAAACTGTGCGTGGAGGTGAGGCCGACTATATCTAGTCGGTATTGCTCAACCTCCCGCACAAGCTCAGGCTCCTCCCCCCAGCGAGGTGACATTCCATGTCCCCAGAGTTAGTCTCAGTGTCTGGAGATCTGGTTGCCGAGGCCCCTGCCATCGACTGCCGCCCAGATCTCTCTGCACCGGCCCCTTATGGATCCTCCTGCGGGTGGTGGGCCCACGGGAGGGCGGCCCCACGTCGCTCTTTCGGGCTGTGTCCGGCCGGGCCCCGTGGGGTAAGACCTGGCCACCAGACGCTCGCCATGGAGCACCCATCCCAGGCCTGGCTCCAGGATGGGGCCCCAGTGATGCCGATCCGGGCGACGTAAACTGCCTTGTTCGTGTTGTCATCATAGAGGGCTTCTGAACCGATCTTTGTCTGACCCGTCACCTAGGACCTGTTTGCCTTGGGAGACCCTACCAGGGGCATGAAGCCCCCGACAACATAGCTCCCGGGATCATTCGGGCACTCAAACCCCTCCACCACGTTAAGGTGTCGGTTCAAGGAGAGGAGGTTGTATAATTCAATTCAATCTATTTTCGTAACGCAATTCCAGCAGTTTCTCATCTTCACATTTGCATACTAGCTTGATGCCACCTTGAGTCTTACTTTATCTCTTGCTTTTCACCATGTTCGCCTGCCTTCTCACACATGCTGATGAATGGATCGTCTCATTATTTGAGAATGCAACATAAACATTACGTACATTTTCTTAAAATCACTTTTAGTTAATTCCTTAATTAGTTATAAATCATAAATCCTCTAGATGTAACTAAAATTTGGCTTCATCAGGATTATTATGCAAGACTAAATCTGTCCACTCTACCCACTCATGTTAACTTTCAGACTGCATGGGGCACAGGCCGAGGGGGCGGTGTGGCAGTGGTCTCACACTCAAGTCTACTCTTGAGTGCTAAAACTAAAAATGCATTTTGCTAATTTGAAAGCCCCATTTTATCATTCACTTGTCCAAATTGGAGAAACCAAAAAGGTTCATTCATAGTTATCTACTGACCTCCTGGTCCCTATTCTGAGTTATCTGACTTAATATCAATTCTGGTTCTGTTGGACCTCAATGCAACGTTTGACACCATCGACCACAACATTCTTCTGCAGAGGTCAAAATGTGATGTAGGTAGCCCTCAGCTGGTTTATTTATCAGATAAGTTCCATTTAAAAAAAAATCTAAACCAGAGTAACCTACAGTGTGCAACAGGATTCAGTACTCGGGCCAGTTCTGTTTACTTTATATGCGGCCCGTTGCCAGAAAGCATGGTATTAACTTCCACTGCTATGCAGATGACACGTAGCTGTATTTATCAAGTAAACCTGATCAGACCGATCAAGAAGACAGACTTAGACACTTAATTATCTGCAAGGTCATTGTACTAGGTGGGACTCTTTGTCTGAGCTGTTCTACTCTGTAAGAACCCTTGGAGTCTTATTTGACTAAGAGCTCTCATTTAGCTAAAATCAGAAACATCTTGCCAAAAGTGATGCTGAAATATGTTTGATACATCTAGATCAGCCTACTGTAACTCCCTTGCAGCGTGTCCTAAAACCACTATTTCACATGGGAGCAGACATACAATGAGCCAGGACACTTACTAGATCTGATTGCAAACCACTCTGAGGGAACCCTTGTCTGTTGCGGCGACTGGAATTTGCATTTTCAGTTGACATTGGATTTCTCAAACTCACAAAGTACTGGCAAATCTATAAATAATACATTTCGCAAGCACTATCCTCTGCTTCTTCCTACTTTTCCTATCAACAATATTTAATATTTTAGTTCACCTGTAATCAGTTTATTGCTGTTCACATGTTTTTCTGCTTCTTCCACTCACCTCTGGTACTGTTTCAGACCCATCTGATGCTGCACCTTAGATGCCCCATCTCACAACCCAGACCTGTAATGCCGGATCGTGCCTAGAGGAATGCTCTCCTCTAGATGAACTGCTCCTCATGTGCCTGGATGAACTCTCTTATCTAAAAAATTAAACATGTCAGTCCTGAACCATCTGCTGCCTGTCTGTCCGTTGAATTAGAATATCTCCTTCACTATGGTTCTCCCCATAGGGTTTTTTGTGTTTTTTTCCTTGCCAAGAAGGGTCTAAGGACAGGGAATACTGGGACAGTTATCAATTTGCTTAATCTTTGTGAATATTGTTTAATCTGCCTCTCTATTTTGCTGTCGCCCATCGAGGCAACTGCTGTTTTGATTTTGGGCGTTACAAAAACGTATTCAATTGAATGTACCCTTTGTTAATCAATGATAAATAAATGAAAAACAAATAGGAAAACAAATATAAAGTGGTTTTAATCGTAGGTCTCGTTTTTACACTATAATACTGTATAAAGTAACATTACATTACAAAATACATTTCAGTGCAGGTATTCAGTATTCAGGTCCTGGTTCCCCAGACTGGTTGACATTTCCATACACTTCTGTTAAAGTCTGCATTTCCATGCACAGGTCCTGGTTTGCAGGTGTCTGCCACGTGAGCAGTTGACATCCCCCAAAGAGAACACATTTTTTCTCAATAAATAAAATCAAAATCTCCCCTTAATAATATTTTTTAATCATAAGGCTGATCTCAGCAAGTTTGTGTCACTGTGAGACATGGCTAAAGCTTAACTAAACAGGACACACATTTTAAGATAAGATAAGATAATCCTTTAATATCCACACAAGGGGGAAATTTCGTTGTTACACTGCAGTAGAAACAGGAGGAAAGGACAGATTATAAGAAGTTTCAAAACAATCATTAACAAAACTCCTCTCCTATCTTAATAGGGAATGGAGGGGGGGAAATAAAATAAAATAGATAATAAAAATACAAAATAAAGATGAAAATCAGACAACAATAATAAAATAATTATAATAGAATAAAATAAATAAAATAGAGTAAAAATAGCTAGCACAAGACTAGGTAATACTATTAGCAGGTAAGTAAACTGTATATAAACAAAATAGATCACTCTTATTTACAGGTATTGGTTGATTCAGTATTGCACATGAATATGATGGTATTGCACATGGTTACATCAGTATTGCACATGTTCAGGGCTAGCAGTGTTTGTTATAAAGTCTGACAGTAGCAGGAAGGAAAGATCTGCGAAACCTTTCCTTCACACTGCGAGGGTGGATCAGTCTCTCACTGAAGCTGCTCTCCAGAGCGGACAGAGTGTCCTGCAGGGGGTGAGACTCATGGTCCAGCATAGATGTGAATTTAGCCAGGACCCTCCTGTCCCCCACCTCCTGCACCGAGTCCAGAGCACAGCCCAGGACGGAGCTGGACTTCTTGATGACTTTGTCCAGCTTCCTCCTCTCCCTCTCTGTGACGCTGCTGCTCCAGCAGGCCACACCTACAGGAGCTGATGCCACCACAGAGTCGTAGAAGGTCTTCAGGAGTGGCCCTGTCACTCCAAAAGACCTGAGTCTCCTCAGGAGGTAGAGCCGACTCTGGCTCTTCCTGTACAGTGCGTCTGTGTTATGAGTCCAGTCCAGTTTGTGGTTCAGATGAACACCAGGTACTTGTATGAGTCACTCTCTCAATGTCCCGTCCCTGGATGTTCACTGGTGAGGGGGCAGTGGGGTGGCGTCTGCGGAAGTCCACCATCATCTCCTTGGTCTTCCCCGCGTTGATGAGGAGGTGGTTCCGCTGACACCAGTCCACAAAGTCCTGCTCCAGTCCTCTGTACTCCGCATCATCGTCGTCCGTGATGAGTCCGATGATGGCAGAGTCATCAGAGAACTTCTACAGGACACAGCTGTCCACAGCTGTGTCCATTTTGATTTCTCCTTAGATTTGTCTGAATTTGTTTAACTTCTCTGTTCCTTTATGCCATGTTTTGACATCTCTTATGAGAGTTAGGATAATTTAAGATGAATTATGCACTGGAAATATAATATTTAAGGTCTTGACGAGAGTGTCATGCATCAATAAACAGGAAATAGCTGACATGTTAACTTGGAAATGTGGCAGTTAATCAGACTTTTTTTTCTCAAAATTTACATATTTTTGCTGTTTCCTTTTAACAGCCCCCTTTGATCACTTTGCGCAGTGGAAACACCAAAGAACTGCACTGCTTTGAGCCGTACCGCTACAATGGAATTGTGTATTGAATACATTAGACCTACATTTTAGGTCTAATGTGTGTGCTAAACCAGAGCTTCCCACAATTTTCAGGCCGGGCGGGAACCCCAAACTAACATGCAACGGACTCAGTTTCAAGTAATTTCAAGGGACCAATTGTGTTAAATCAGGTTTAATGTTGTTTATTTTAATAGTTCTTTGTAATGTGTCATTGTGGGTCAAATACCAGATTTTGGGCAGAATTAAATGTTTTTTTCTTCCAATTACAGTTAAAAATTAAAATCAAATTTTGCGAATTGACAGTTACTCTTACTTGAGTTGTACTCTCTCTGGGAACTCCAGCTTCTTCCCACCGTCTAAAGATGTGCATGTGTTAAGTAAATTGGCAACTCCAAATTGCCCATAATGAATAGTTGTCTGTGTGTCTGTGGGTTTTTCCCAAAGCGTAGGCGCCTTGCCTTGACTTGCTAGGCATCCACGTTGTCCCAAATCATGTTCCAATGTTCATGTCCATCATAGGCATGTGTCCTCCGTTTTGTTAGCATGTTAGCAAGCAGAGAGCAGCAGACTGGAACAGAGTGGGTGAAGAGAGGGACAACAAAACACTGCCATGCACTCAGTTTTGGTTGATTCAATCTGAAATTAGGGAGCTTGGGCAAAATGTGCATCAGGTTCTCGTTAAATAAAATGTCCATTCAGTTCTACAACATACTCTTATGTACAAATACCGGTAAATTCTGTATGGCTGCATAAGTACGGGTTTGACAACATTGCTCAAAATCCAATACTGAACCAGAATTAGCACTAGACTAGCACCAGCCAGTCTGAACCAAGACTAACCCTGATCTAGGACTAAACCCGGACTAAACCTGAATCAAACAAAGGTGAAACTTGGACTAAACTTTATATATTTTATTATTTGGAAGTTTAGCTGCAGGCCGGATCCGATGGTTTTGAAGGCTTAATCTGGCACACAGGCCTGAAGTTGACTAGGACTGAATTAGATGAATAAGTTGGAATTTATTTTGAAAGGAGAACCATTCTTCATGCATTAGAATCAAGACACTACCACCAAAATATTTTTCTTTTCCAATTTCCAAATTACAAACTAAAGCTAGCTGTTTCCATTCCCAAAGAGGCTTATTTTCATGTCAAAGGTAAGCATCTAAAAGCATGTGACGTTCCATAAAAGTAGAGCAACATTTACTGTACATAACTCGTTCAGCTCAAAGTCATTGGTATGCAGACGCTTGAAGAAGTACACCAAAAGTAACTGATGACGACTTGCTCAAATGTTAATAATTTTTCCAGTATTGAGACAGAAAACGTGTATGAGTTCGCTAGCTAATCATTCCAGTGGTATGACTGTCACTTGGAACTGCCACAACAAGAACGAGAGGTCCCGAGAGGTCCCGAGAGGTCCCTGAGGAGTCCCGAGCGGTCCGGAGAGGTCCCGTGTTCAAATCTCAGAATGTCGGCAGAGCCGTAGACTGAGCAGTGCGTGTTGGCTGTTTTAAAATGGATTTCAATGGGCTGTTTTCAAGTAGAATATGGCAATTCACATATGTGGTTTGTTGGGCTAGGTGTATGATTCTTGCTTCGAGAGCTCCGAGGTTCGAGGTTCAACTCCCGGACGAGCCCATTAATTGAGCAGATAGTCTTGTTTATTTCTAAAAGTTTATGTAAAAGAAAAAAAGATCAGTTGAGGCCTTCCAGTATGAAGGAAATATATTTATCTAACAAAGGGCAAAGGTGAGGGGTATGATTACCCCTGGACGAGTCCATGCGCCAAGCCCGGTTTCTTCTGACTCTTGCTTCCCAGAGTTTGTGGGTTTTGAGCCAGAAAAACATTTACTTTCCAACCTGACAAACCAGACTTGCACTTTCCAGCGATGGACAATTCCCTCCTAACGCAATTGAGTTGAAACAACCAACAGTTCGGGTCTCTTTAGTGCAAGAGCAACAATGAATATGCTGGAAACTATTGTATCATATTTGAAGGTTAGTGGTTGAAAATGTCATTTATCCCAACTGGTGAAGGTGTACCAAAAAGCAAATACTTTTCTTTGTTGTAGCTATACTTTTTGTTCTTCTTTTAGTTCTGAAGGATTTGTTCATAGTACATTCTAAGTCTGATTTATGAACCCCCCTTAAACTCCCAAAAATAGGACTTTTTCAAACATCATTTTACAATAAGATCTAGTTTATTGAAATACTAAATAAGATACCCAAGACATTTATAAATTTGATTCTATGTCTCAACAAAATAAACCCACAAATTAAAACCTAGCCTCTTCCATTTGTGGCAGTATAGCCTGCAGGCGGGCTCTACCACTGATCAGACTTGCTATTGGCTGGCGGTGATGTCAACCAGTCATAAAATCGCTTCCTTTCTTACCTTTTTGCCCTCTGACCTTTCGCTCTGCAGCTGTACATTTAGTAGTGACCATGTTGTCTTTCATAGATCTGAGCCATGAAGCTAGTGTGCACTGCCTTGCCTTGCTTTGCCGGACCGTTCTTTTACCCTGTTCCCAGTCCAACCATTCTTTCTGGATTTTGTGAATGACATGAACTGTTTGTGAAATGAACTGTGCTTAACTTAATCCAACTGTAATGTCCATCCAGAAACTGATTTATTAATAATGTATAAATAAACATATGTATTTTTGCTAACTTATGGAATCAAGTCTCTGCCTATCAGCAACGCACCTACGTGCCTTATATTTAGCTGATCCTGGGCCAACTCCCAGGTGACGTTGTTGACTTTTATAGACATTGGATGGTTTAATCTGGTTTAGCCATTATGGACAAGAAGAGCTAAGCTAAGCGACCCTCGGAATACCACACAATCTATATTTCCCAAAGAAAATGTTTTGTTTCAGAAGAGCTGGAAAGCCTGTAATGTCCATCACACACAGCTGTCATGAGGAACATACTATATTCTTGTTATCTTGCGTTAGCTCTGTTTTCTCCTCTCTCTGAAGCCCATTAGAGCCTAAAAGATAAAGATCGGTGATAGCTATCTGTGTAATGGTCTCAGGAAGCATTAGCACATTACCCTGTTAGCGCATTAGCCTGTTAGCACATTAGCTTGGTTGGCCAGGGCCATTATCTCACAGGAGAGTTGTGTTTATGAGCAAGCATGTGTCCAGTGTCCGCCAAGCAACTGCAGCTACAACAATTATATGTGACACCACTCTACTCTGAGACACTAAGAGATCTCAAGGCTCGACACCTGAGATCTCTCGGCTCGACACCTGTGTTGTTACGTTACGATGCTTAACCAGTTCATATGCTAAAGTCTAGAAAATAACACCTGGAGAGCACATTGAATTTTTTCATCATTAGTTTAGAAAATCAGCTTCTGAGTGGTTTTCGTCCTGGTTGTGGACCAGCTCCATCGGGTGCTCGAGGGTTCATGGGTGTTTGCCCAACCAGTTCACATGTGCTTCGTGGATCTTGAAAAGGCTTTCTACCGTGTCCCTCGGGGTGTCCTTTGGAGGGTGCTCCGGGAGTATGAGGTCCAGGGCCCTATTCTCAGGGCTGTCCGGTCCCTGTATGACCGGAGTAGGAGCTGTATTCGCATTGCCAGCAGTAAGCCAGACCTTTTCCCAGCACATGTTGGACTCCGCCAGGGCTGCCCTTTCTAGAATTTCTAGGCGCAGTCAGGGGTCCGTGGGTGTCCGGTTTGGGGAAGATTGCAGACAATCTTGTCCTGATGGCTCCATCAATCCCGGACCTGCAACATGCACTGGGACGGTTTGCAGCAAAAGTGTGAAGCAGCTGGAATGAGAATCAGCACCTCCAAATCCGAAGCCATGGTTCTCAACCGGAAAAAGGTGACTTGCCCTCTCCAGGTGGGTGGGGAGTCCTTGCCCCAAGTGGAGGAGTTTCGGCAACGTCTCACCGGAAAGAGGCCCTGGGAGGACCCAGGATACGCTGACCTCAGAAAGCATCGGGATCCCCTCGGAGGAGTTGGAGGAAGTGTCTAGGGAGAAAGAGGTCTGGGATTCCTTGCTTAGACTGCGGCCCTTATGACCAGGCCCCGGATAAGTGGAAGAAAATGGATGAATGGATGGTTTCTGATCCTGAGGTTCCTGTACAGGCCTTACTGGCAGATGACAAACGGTCATGAGGATTTTGAAAATCCCTGGCTGTTTGCGAATTTGGAATGAGCTAATCAAAACGTAACACAGACAACACAATAAACAAAGATGTTAGAATTTTAAGCTAGTTCGCTTATGACTAAGGTTTTTTAGCAAACAGCAGGAATTGTCAATGCTCAAGCTCAATTTAAACAATTAGAACTAGAATGTTGTATGTGAATGGGAACATAATCCAATTTTGTTTCACATTTTCAGGCTTTCTCCTTTATTTGTATCTCATTACAATGATTTGTGTTTGAGTCATCACTGTAAACAACATCGCTTTGCGCTTTGTCTTCCTCAGCAGAAACAGACAAACATCATAGAACTCTGCTCTCCCTTCCACGGTAAAAGCTCCTGCTCCTTTCTCTTTCTTTCTTTTCTGATATACATCTTTCGTAATCACTCCATTCTTCATCTGCTGCTGTTTAATGTGTTTAGGCCGCTCCAAAGTGCTCTCATCAGCACAATCACTCCGTCGTTAACCCCTCTACGAACTAACAAGGAGATAATTATTCCCTCGTCCCAGCCACACAAACTGAGACTAATTTAGACTAAATTATGTTTTTTTGGAGCGGCCATGATATCGCCGCGAAACGTCAAAAAGCTAACCATGTGTCAATGAACACTGGAAGACAATGGAAGACATAATTGATACTCTGGAGGCTGGAGAACTATTTTGTTCAAGTATTTCAAAGCCTATATGACAGGTTCTCATGATTTTCTATTCATGACTTTGTTTGGTGAGCTAGTCCCTGGTCAATGTCTAGTCCTGGGCACAGTATTAGTTTGACACGTTTTAAAGATCGGTCTTGGCCTTGTCTCGGTCTCGACACTCAAAAGTCTCTGCCTTGTCTCGGTCTCGACACTCAAAAGTCTCTGCCTTGTCTCGGTCTCGACACTCAAAAGTCTCTGCCTTGTCTCGGTCTCGACACTCAAAAGTCTCTGCTTCGTCTCGTCTCGGGACCCTGTGGTCTGGGGTAGGGCTTGGTTTGGATTAGTACAGTCTTGACTACTGCACTACCTCAAACTATGTCATCAAAATGCGCCATTCCGTCAAAAATGCTAGCACATTTTTCTAATAGGTTAAACAATTATTTGACAAACCATATTATCAGGCATTATTTGTCAAATCATAACTTTTGAATGATGTATATGTTTTTTGGCTCTTGTTTACAGTATAGCTGCTAGATGAAGTTGTGGAATTACCTCTACACTGTGAGAAAAAATAATGTTAACCAACGGTAATGAGCTGTCAGCAATATTTGCCTGTAGTATGCAGTCGATTCATGGTATTTTACAGTATTTTTAAAATAACTGCTCAGTACTGTATAAATGTTACTGTGCTTTACCAATAAAAACAAATATTTTACAGTTTATTACCGATGGATCTTTAGCCATAACTTAATGACATCTATGCGTAGTCTTATTTAAAGCAATTTTGTGTAGCATTTTGCACTATAATTCAAGCATTTGTTTGGTATTAAGGGGCTTAGTTAGCAGAAAGTAGAACCAAAACACTCTGCAGTATTCCTCCACGTGCTCCTCTCTTCAAAAACTTAGTCTGTCATGTCCCACGACCTTCCCTCGGTTGCCACTGGTTTGCGGCAGTTCCAATGAGAAGTTCTATAGGAAGTTTACAGCTGTTTTGTGTTGGCAACTATAGCTAGACATGAATACCCAGAAACAAAATCTTGTCAAGAGGAATCAGCGAGGAGGAAAAGCAAGCAGGACCGCACTATGCCTTCTCCTGTGGATCACCGCCGATCTCGAGTCTCTCACCTGAGCCAGTTTTAGTGAACCAACAGCTCCAAGGGCCACGTCTCATTTAAGGCAGTAAAACAGTAGCAGTCCATCCTGATTTAATCATCAGACTTCTTCTCTTCCTCGTCTCTCTGAGCGTTACATTTAATTTGATGGTGCAAAAGAAATACAAATGTTTAGCCTATTGTATTGTCAAGTTTTTTGTTTCTGAATTAGACTACAGCTTTGCACTCAAAGGGACAGGCAGCAGGAAAGAGAGAGAGAGACATTACATTACTGTAAACATGCACACAGTAGAGTCATTACAAGATCTGGGGAAATGCACCAGGTGCTCAGAGATTTGAGTGTGTACTCTGGCGTCTGGCCTCTCGGCAACCACAGGATAAGTGGGAGGGAGGGGCCAATATTATCTCAATATTACCACCAAGTCACTTCATTAAGAACATGAGCTACAACATTTAAAAACTGTTAACTTTTCTAACATGTGAAAATACAGTGTTGCAATAAGAATAAACATTTGCTAAAGGTCAAGGGATAAAGGTTATCTTATTTGCATATACATATGCCGTTTAGAAAAGAAAAATATATAAATCTGCATTGTCACACTGTTATTGGTTAATCCCCCTGTCACCCTCATACATGTTTGAGACTGAACAATAGGTTGTGTCTGTGTTTAAGCTTGGATAATTAAAACGATCATTAAACCCTATCAACCAGCAAAATGTGATGCTTCAACGCTTGTAACGCTTGTTTTGCTGGAAAAATCCATGCAAATAAAAATCCACTTTAAATGCAGAAGACCTATTGAAAACATTAACCTCTTTGATGATGAGTTACATAAATCCCCATTTGAAGTCTGTGAAGTGTTTGATCAAGGTGGCAACACGAGGATTGACAGTAACAGAGTACATACGGACTTCCCACCTTTGATCTCTTTCCCTGGTTGATGCTAATCAAGTGTCCACATGTCAAACGTCTGCATGTCAAACGTCTACATGTCAAACGTCCTGCCACTTTAACTACAATTTAATCAATCACTCACTGCACTGTTCACTTTCTGCACTACATCTGTAAATCTAACTGTAAATGTTGTGTAAATAGTAAGTTTATATTTATTTGTATCCTACCGTCAAATTAAATAGTCTATTGTTTCTTTAATCCATACCCTTTTTGATTTTATAAATGTTGTTTTATTATTGTTCATCGTTGTATGTTGCACTGAATCACCAAAGCAATTTCCTATGTTTGTGAATTTAGATTTTGTTCATTGGCAATGGCAATAAATCTTTTATTTTCTGACATGGTGCAAAATATACACATTTGTTGCAGATCATGTTACAAATTGTACACATTTTAGGCTAATATACTTTTTATTTTTTATTAGGAATCAATTTTCCTAATATTTGCAACAAAGTATAGAATTGTGAATATGTATGTCAAGATTTTTAAATTAATCCATTATAGTGATAGTGATAATATAATCAAATCAATAATAAAATTTTATAAACACGTTAATTTCTGCTCACTATTTTTTGTAATGTAAAATTAATCATATAGAAAGTTTGATTTCATAAAGTAGGTCACATAATTGAGTAGTGCCAATGTGTTTAAAATGTAGCACTTCGCTGTAGACTGTAGATGTAGACCTTGTTGTTAGTTAAGATAAGATATTCCTTTATTGTCCCACATGGGGAAATTTCATTGGTGCAACGCAGGTAGATACAGAGATAGATACAGAAGAACAGATCACTTATAGGAAGTCTGAAAAACACTTTCAGTAGAAGATCTCCTATAAATAAATTAAAAAAAAACTCCCATAGACAAATAAATAAATAAATACATAAATACCATTGCATGTGATCACGACAGTAATTGCACATGAATATGTGTCACGACAGCACATAGATTGCACATGAATTTCACATGAATTGCACATGAATTCCAACAGCAATTGCACATATGACAGAGTTGCACATCAGTATTAGGTTAGGTCAGTATTGCGAGTGTTCAGTACTAACAGTTTTTGTTATAAAGTCTGACAGCAGCAGGAAGGAAAGACCTACGGAACCTTTCCTTCACACATCGAGGGTGGATCAGTCTCTCACTGAAGCTGCTCTCCAGAGCAGAGAGAGTGTCCTGCAGGGGGTGACACTCATGGTCCAGCATAGATGTGAATCTAGCTAGGACCCTCCTGTCCCCCACCTCCTGCACCGAGTCCAGAGCACAGCCCAGGACGGAGCTGGACTTCTTGATGACTCTGTCCAGCCTCTTCCTCTCCCTCTCTGTGATGCTGCTGCTCCAGCAGGCCACACCGTACAGGAGGGCTGATGCCACCACAGAGTCGTAGAAGGTCTTCAGGAGTGGCCCTGTCACTCCAAAAGACCTGAGTCTCCTCAGGAGGTAGAGCCGACTCTGGCTCTTCCTGTACAGTGCGTCTGTGTTATGAGTCCAGTCCAGTTTGTGGTTCAGATGAACACCCAGGTACTTGTATGAGTCCACTCTCTCAATGTCCCGTCCCTGGATGTTCACTGGTGAGGGGGCAGTGGGGTGGCGTCTGCGGAAATCCACCACCATCTCCTTGGTCTTCCCCGCGTTGATGAGGAGGTGGTTCCGCTGACACCAGTCCACAAAGTCCTGCGCCAGTCCTCTGTATTCCGCGTCATCGTCGTCCGTGATGAGTCCGATGATGGCAGAGTCATCAGAGAACTTCTGCAGGACACAACTGTCCGTGTCATGTCTGAAGTCTGCAGTGTAAAGGGTGAAGAGAAAGGGCGCGAGGACAGTGCCCTGGGGCGCCCCCACACTGCAGGTCCGAGTGTCAGACACACAGTTCCGGGCTCTCACAAACTGGGGTCGGTCTGTGAGGTAGTCCAGGATCCACTCTGCCAGGTCATACTCCACACCAGCCGTCTCCAGCTTGTCCCTCAGGAGCAGCGGCTGGATGGTGTTGAAGGCACTGGAGAGATCGAAGAACAGGATCCTCACAGAGCTGCCAGGCTTTTCCAGGTGAGAGAGAGAGCGGTGCAGCAGGGAGATGACGGCGTCCTCCACTCCGATGCCAGACCGATATGCAAACTGCAGCGGGTCCATGGCTGAGCTCACGGTGGAGCGGAGGTGGTCCAGGACTAGCCGCTCCAGTGTCTTCATCAGGTGGGACGTGAGAGCCACTGGCCTGAAGCTGTTGAGGTCTTTGGGGCGCGGTGTCTTAGGCACAGGTACCAGACAGGAGGTCTTCCAGACCTGTGGTACCACCCTCAGCTTCAGGCTCATGTTGAAGACATGCTCCATAACTCCACACAGTTCATCTGCGCAGGACTTAAGGAGCCTGGGGCTGATGCCATCAGGTCCTGCTGCCTTCCTCACTTTAATCCTCTTCAGCTCACTCCTCACCTGTGCTGCTGTGACAGTCAGTGGTTGGCAGGGGGACCGTGTGCTGGGGGGATGGGTGAGTCCAGGCGAAGTGGGGAGCTGATGGTCCGGGGCAGATAAGCGAAGAGGAACAGATGCAGGGCATTGTCCAGCTGTGGAAGAGGGAGCATGCAGCTGTACAGGGGGAGGGGCGGGTGACCGATCAAACCTCAAGAAGTGAGCATTTAAATCATTCACCCACTGTAGATCCCCCTCTGTCTGGGCAGGGGGGATTTTGAAGCCTGAGATGGTTTTCAGGCTCCTCCACACTCCCTGAATGTTCTTTTGCTGCAGCTGCTCCTCCATCCTCCTCTTGTAGCCGGCCTCAGCCTGCCTGATCTTCCTCCTCAGCTCCTTCTGCACAGTCCTCAGCTCCTCCTTGTTCCCTGACCTGAAGGCTCTCTTCTTCTCCTTCAGCAGAGCCTTCAGTTCACGGTTAATCCATGGCTTGTTGTTTGGAAAACACCGCACCGTCCGGGAGGGAACAATGTTCTCAAAACAGAAGTTGATGTAGTCCGTGATGCACTCTGTGATGGTGTTGATGTCCTCCCCATGTGGGTCATAAAGCTCAGTCCAGACAGTGGTGCTGAAGCAGTCCCTCAGAGCCTCCTCGCTCTCAGCAGACCACATCCTCACCTCACGGGACACCACAGGCTGCCTGCGCACGATGGGTTCATACACAGGCCTCAGATGTACAAGGCTGTGGTCCGAGCTGCCCAGGGGAGGGAGGGGGAAGAGGAATAAGCCTCCTTGGTGTTGGCAAAAAACTAGTCCAATGTTCTATTCTCTCTGGTGGGGCAGGTAACATACTGGGTGTATGTTGGTAGGACAGAAGAGGGAGAAGCGTGGTTAAAGTCACCAGAGATGAGGAAGAGAGCCTGTGGATGCTGTGTTTGCAGCCTACAAGTGCAGGAGAGCAGTGCTTCACAAGCATTTTCAGCATTGGCAGACGGGGTCACATAGACTGCGATTAAAATCACATGTGAGAACTCCCGGGGCAGATAGTATGGCCTCATGCCAATAGCCAATAGTTTGTACAGGGAGCAACATAGGAGATGGGACTTGGCCACGCCCACGGGCTTGAAGTAGGTGAATGAGCCCTGGACACTTTAAAGAAAGGCTCTGCTGCTTCATTTTTCACTTTCTGTTTAGTTTCAATGTGTAATTTCAAAAGTGCTGTCTTTGTAGAAGCCCCAGCCAACGTCTCAAGCTTGTTGCCTGTTCAATCCGTCTCCCAAGATGGCGCCGCTGAAGGCTGCCTCAGCCTTTCGGTGCTCTTTGTTTTGTCTGTTTTTGTGCGTAAATTGTGTGTCCGTGTGCTTTTACACTCGTGAAGAGCTCTTATCCATCAGAACCACAACTCCTACGGCCCTAGTTTCAGTTCCAGCTGCAGAAATGGCTCATATTTGGGCTAAATGTGAGAGATGTGTTATTCATTGTTTTATGTAGCACTGAATCACCAAGACAAGTTCCTATGTTTGTGAATTCTGTTCATTGACGATGGCAATAAACCCTTTCTGATTCTAATTCTCCAATAAAAGGTTCTTTGAAAAACAGCAAAACATGAAAGTTTTCTGTCGAACAGGCCTTTTTGTGAAAATACTGTACAATTGGTTATTGCACTAGCACATGAACTGAACAAAATGACTGACTTCAGTGAATTTGAAAACAATTTTGTTGCAGTGGAAATAGATGTAGAAAGGTTCTAATGATTGCTGATAAAAGCAAATAAAAATAAACTTAAAACACAATAAATCCTACACATTACATTGATGAATCCTTCAAAATGCACATGTGTGAAAAACAAATGAAACAATGTTCAGAGGAACTGTTCATCTGGAGTAGAGAGGTTTCCGCCAGTTGAGGACCATCAGGATCTACAGGTCGGCATCGGCTGTGTCTGAAACAGCACCGCTCCCCAAGAGGAGTGAAAGAAAGAGAAAAACATGTGAACAGCCAATGAACAGACACAGGTGAGCTAAAATATGAATTATTATTGATAGTAAAAGTAGTCAGAAGCAGAGGATAGTGCTCAAGCTGCCGTACTTCCCCCGCATAGTTGCTCCTAGGGCAGCTTAGATGGGAAAGTAGGATTTTATTTCTGTTCCTAACTGGCCTGACCATAAGCAATTTCAAAGAGGAACGTGCCTGGTCTTAATTGAGACTGTTTTGGCCTCTTTAACATGGACAGGAGCTGATTCCATAACACAGGAGCTTGGTAGTTTATTGCTCTACCTCCTACTGTGCTTTTAGAGACTCTTGGGACCACCAGAAGTCCAGCATTTTGAGAGTGAAGAGCTCTGTTTGGATGATAAGGTACTAGCATATTTGAGGTAGGATGGGGCCATGTCATTCGTGGCTTTGTATCAGGAGGAGGATTTCAAATTTGTTTCCAAACTCAACAGGAGCCAGTGAAGAGACTCGAGCACCGGCGTAATATGCTCGCTTCTTTTAGTTCCTGTTAGTAATCTTGCTGCTGTTTGTTTTGCACAAGAGCCCTTACTCCCTCTATAACGTTTACAATGTAAATAGATAATTACTTTCACAACCAAAACCAAAAATATATATGAATTACCTTGTTTTCCAAGCTTCACAATACTCCTCACATGAATTGTGCCGGCAAAAGAATACATGTGCTTCCAGATGAACAAATATTGCACAAAACAATGGCTGAGTAAAAACTCCTTGCAGCTAAATGCAGACAAAACAGAAACTCTGATTATTGCCCCTGATGATGCCATTCCAGGGATAAACCAGTACTTGGGTGTTTTAGGCCAGACTGCTAAACCAAGTCTTAGAAACTTGGGTGTTGTCTTTGACAAAGACATGTCTTTAGAGCTCCACTCCAAGCTGTTGACGAGGAACTGTTTCTTTCAGTTGAGGAAAATCTCTAAGCTCAGGAAAATGGTGTCTCAAAATGACCAGGAAGTTATAATTCATGCATTTGTGTCTTCACGTTTAGACTATTGTAACAGTTTGTTTTCCTGTCTTAACAAGAAGGAACTCTCTCGTCTGCAGCTGGTCCAGAACTCTGCAGCGAGGATCTTAACCCGCACAAATAGAAGGGCCCACATTTCACCCTCAAAGCCCTTCACTGGAGCCGGTCTCCTACCGGATTCAGTTTAAAATTCTTGTTTTAACTTTTAGAGCTTTAAATGGTCAGGTCCCATCGTACATCAGCGATCTGATCAAACCGTACGCTCCCTCTCGCTCACTAAGGTCCTTGGATCAGAAACTGTTGTTGGTTCCTCGCACCCGTTTTGGGACCAGAGGAGACAGATCCTTCCAGACTGTTGCCCCCAGACTCTGGAACGATCTTCCGTTCTCCCTACGGTCACTGGACTCAGTTACTGCTTTTAAGGGTCAGCTTAAAACCTTTTTATTTTAAATGCACTTGTTTTACGGACTGATTTTACTGTGTATTGTTGTATATGTATTGTTCACTGTAAGTTTTTTGTGTTTTTATTGTTTTATTCTGTGTATTGTGAAGCACTTTGTGACTTCTGTCTGTGAAAGGTGCTATATAAATAAAACATTTTACTTATACTTTACTGTACATTTTGCCATTAGCTTGCAAGAAGGTTGTTTTGACATTTCCCAGTAGAAATCTACATACATTTGCACATATATATTATAAAAGCAGCTGTTATGGTCAAAATGAGACTGCTTATAAGCTGTAATGAGTCTGATTCTAATTGCATAGCATTTTATTCTCGACAACATAGGAAGTGCGTTGTTAGCATGCTAATGTGTGTTAACTTTAGTATGACGGTGATAATATCTTGAGAGAATGGCTAGCGATGCTAAGCTAACCTACTACCTACTGAACAAAAAACATTCAGGAGAGACACGCCTGGAAGCTAACTTTTCTCTCCCATAAATAATTCTGTGCCCTTTTTTTTTTAGACGTAAATAAAATATGCAAACTTAAGCAAAGAACGTTTTTGCAACTTTTCAACTAAAACTTGGATCCAGGACTCTTCAGATCAGCCTCATCGGTGAATCAGTGCAACTGCCCTTTCTATCTGAGGAACGCCTCAGAGCCAAGGAGAACGCAGATCATTGAACCTGATCCAGTGCTTCTTCAGCCTGATACTATCCTGTCCGTGCCCTGCCCAGCGTGTGGGCCGAGCTTCCACAGTCTCTCCCAGCGTGACCCCTGAGTGACCCCTGGAAGCAACAAAGACCACACAGGCCCATCTCCTCAGGATCACAGCTCCTGCTTCTGGACGTATGAAAACGCATGTATTTCACAATCCGGCTGATGAAATGATATAGAATCAACATTAACACACAACTAGATCTAGAATAATCATATCTATTGGCTCCATCTGTTACCAACTAATTTGCATATTACATATTCATATTCTGTTTAATCGTTTGGTCAATAAATCTTCATAAACCACATTTGGTAAAGTGTTAATTCAGTTCCAGAAAAGGGGTCAATGTCACGGTTATGCAAAATACTTTTTCATTAAACTACTTCATTTAGATGTTTTATTATAGAATTGTTAAATGTTTAATACAGGATGGTGCCCCACATAACTCTAATAAACTCACTCACATGCAGTGTGTCATGTTTGAAATATTGATCCAATTCTTTAATCGATATCAACTTTGAATCTCACCCTCTTTCATAAGTGG
The DNA here is from genome assembly GCF_026437365.1 of Eucyclogobius newberryi. NCBI lineage: Eukaryota > Metazoa > Chordata > Actinopteri > Gobiiformes > Gobiidae > Eucyclogobius > Eucyclogobius newberryi. The sequence goes on from NW_027315823.1 coordinate 2,523,152, forward strand.
GAGGACATTAATAACGTAAATAAACGTAAATAAAACAACATCATAAAAGCAACGCACTTTGCATTCCGCAGGCTTTGTGAGATCTTGGAAGTCTTTAGACAGATTTAAATATCTACTTTCTCTTTTCATGCTTTGAAAATTACGTAACATTAATATGATCAGTGGAACCATTTTCAAAAGTTGCATACATTAAAAAAACAACTGATCCAGAGTATACCAAGTGTGTATTAATTTGAATAAAATATCACAGCCCCTTCTTTAAACCCTGCCTGTTTTCCTCTTGACACAAATAGCTTTAGGCACATCTCAGCTCCTAGACACTTGTCCTTGCTTCCTTGTTTCCTTGTCATTACTGCAGTTTATAATTACTCACTCCACCTCAAGGTCGCCAGTCCCCTCCCGCCAAAGTTTGTTGTTTTAGCATCACTTTTCTCCTAAGTTTCTCGTTAACTGGCTCTGGGATAGCTCTGTCACGTAGCGCTGGCAGTATGCTAATGCGGCTAATGCGCGGAGGTACGTGTAAGCTAATGGCTCATCTGCATATGCTGCTCCTCATCTGGAAAGACTTGTCTCGGGAGTGGCATTAAAAGTAAACAGTGTAAGAGAGAGGGACTAAATGAGCACAGGACAAATGGGGAAAGTGTTAGTCATGGTTTAAAAGATTAAGAAAAGAAAGGTAAATGTAGTGTTGCGATTGCTCTTAACTCTGTCATTATTATGGTCTGTGATCTGTAAAAAATATTGTTTATATGCACCAGTCACTCTAAATATAACTTCAAAGATAAATGAGAAGGGAAACTAACTAAGTTACTCCAGGTTCCTCGATTGCACGGCATACACAGGGCACTCACGCCAACAGCGATAAATGTCTTTCCTGAGCCCTGTTTTCTCTTGTTGTTTTCCTGTGTTGTGGCCAGCTCTCAACAGGAAGTTATCAAATGGAGGGAGTAATAAGGAGTGTGTTTTGTGCTTTGACCAATTCCTTTCTTCTTTCAAAAGGTGTTCACTGTGGCTGTCGCCTTTGCAATTCATTCATTCATTTTGTTCCGCTTATTCCTGTTAGGGGTCACGGGTGACTAGAGCCTATCCCAGTGACTTTGGGCCTTAGGCAGGGCTCGACGCAAGATATCGTCTTTGCGTTATCGCTCTGAATGTGCATAAAGTTGACTTCAGTGCAACTCCGCTGTGCTCCTGTCGCGTGGGTTGCACTGCGCTTGACGTCACCTCCGTGAGACTGCGTCTGAAATGACTGGGAGCTGCTCTTGCAAGTCGCTCACGTCGCTGCTGGTGTGAGTGCACTGATACAACTGCCACTCCGAGGCAACTGCTGTTGTGATTTTGGGCGTTACAAAAACAAATGTAATTGACTTGATAGCTGGACCGCACGTGGAATTAAGTGCTGTGAATCGTCACACCTCAGCTCCACACAATGTGTTTGTTGGTGGGATATTTTACTGATGTTTGGACTGTATCAAAGGAACTGAAAGGAACAAAATATTATGTTTATCTGCACTAAACAACAAGCCCTGTTCTTGAGTAAAAAACTGCAGAATTTGATTCCTGCAGCAAGAATGAAGAGACCACTGACTGACCAGCCCCTGATCATTAACAGCATACAGCGCAAAATCAGTGACAATTTGGGGCGGTACATCTCATAAACAGTCTTTATTTTGGGACAATCCTTTTATCCACAGTTACAAGGACAAAAAGCTGATGAACAACCCTACATCTCTAGTTTTAATATTGCGGATTACCACAATATTTCTGTTGAATTATTTTAGAAGCAACATAAAATATTCCTGACAACAGTTTTAAGATTTAGTTTTTCTGTCCACATGGCCCAGTGTCGCTCACAGAGGCTGTGCTGCAAACGACCGCAAACTGGCTGAAGAACTTGCGACCATTTACTCAAGGGTTGAGGCCCCCCCCATTACTGAGTCCATCCTCACCTCCTCCATCACCGTGTGGTACACTGGAGCCACAGCCAGGGACAAACAGAGACTACAGTGCATTGTGTGCTCTGCTGAGAAGGTGATCGGCTCCAGACTTCCATCTCTGCAGGACCTGTACGTCTCCAGGACTCTGGGACGAGCAGGTCTGATCACAGCCGACCCTTCTCACCCTGGACATGGACTATTTGAGCCACTCCCCTCAGGCAGGAGGCCACGCCCCTCAGGCAGGAGGCCACTCCCCTCAGACAGGAGGCTATGGCCCATCCGGACCAGAACCTCTGCTGTTGGACTCATGAACAGTTTAAAACACCTGTAACTTTAACAATAATTAAATCAAATCAAAAACTACTCATTTCACTGTTCACTCTCTACACTACATATGTAAATCTAACTGTAAATGTTGTGTACAACATTTATTGAATTAAATTGAATGTGTTTTTTAATGCATGCCTTATTTGATACATCTCGCTTTCATTATTGGTCATTGTTGTATGTTGCACCTTGACAGCAAAGCACTGACCCCCCCTCACTCACAAGTGACCAGACATATCAGGAACAACAATCTCAAATACAAATACAAGGTATCAACACAACACAATTATCAACACAAGGAAAACAATTCTTACAAGGTTTTATCATGTATTTTTTTCTTATAAAATACTTATTTGGTCTTAATGCTAAATTAACACTTTTGAGCTTTTTTCAGTTGCGTGCAGTGACATTTATGGAGGGGCATGTTCATCAATATTTACAAAAGTGAGTTTGGAACGCATGTAGGGCAGGCACCTATCCTCCAGAGTTAAACTCACAAACCTGAAACAACTGCTGAGCAGAGTAAGTAGAAACAATATTAATTGATAATACTTTCCCGATAAATTCATTACAAAGATTAGACATTTATGTTGTTTAATGCCTGTCTGTATTTCTTAAACACCTAATCATTAGAAACGTGTTCACGCCTTAACTACAAAGACTTGTTGAAACTTGCTGTTGTTGCTTCACTTCTCCTCTGCACATGCGCAGGACCAATTTAAATATAGCTGCTTTTTTTGATTGCCCTGAGCGCACGCCACTGCTATAGCTGTATTTGGCTTCATTTATAATAGTTTGATGAATATTACTAAGAAAATCCTCTCCCTCTGAATTTCAAAAGCACTCTATTCAGAAATGTCACAATGTGTGACATTTTCTCGATCTGTCTGGCTCCGAGAATCTTTTGTGCTGTTTTTAAGTTGAATTAAATCCTTGCTAGACTTGTTCTGCTTTCAAACCACAATCATTACAACAGCGTAGCTTCATTAGCAGTAGGAGGCTATTTTGCCTTGTTCATTTTTAACTTGTCCAATTCCCTCTTCAGCCAGTAGTTGGCACTAAAACGAAGTTATAAGATAAGATAAAATAAGATATTCCTTTATTGTCCCACATGGGGAAATTTCATTGATGCAACGCAGGAAGATACAGAGGTAGATACAGAAGTGCAGTGGGAAGCTGCTTTGGTACAAACAAATATATATATATATATATATATATATATATATATATATATATATATATATATATATATATATTTTTAAATAGTTCCAAAGCATGAGATGCCTATCTGAAGATACTCATAAGTGCATTTAAAGACTGATAACAATACACATTTCACAAAATGTGTCCATTAAAGAAAATGGCGTACATTTTAAATAGTTTTAAGTTAAAACGTGAATAAATCAAGTTTGGTATTAGATATGAACAAAAATTTCTGTACAAGAAATCACAATCTTGTGAAGTCCACAATTTTATTGTGACCCCATCCAAAACCAAGTGTGTCCCAGTTTTTAAATTTGAAAATCTGGTCACCCAAGCCATGATTACTTTTTGAATAGGAGCATGATTACTTTCTGAATATGTGACATCAGACGAGCACCGTGTGATCATCCCTGACCAATCAGTGTGATACCAGCTAGAGCGAGTGAAGGAGCCCGGCAGGCTGAGAACAACGCTGGGCGAAACCTTAACCTTTGAGTATTTAAAAAAATATGTTGTGAGTTTGAATCTTAACTCTGACAATGTACTGCATGTCCTCCCTTCTCTCTGATTCCCCCATTTAATGCTCACCTTTCCTAATTGTCTAATTAAGAAATTGTTAAAAACAATAAATAGAGTCAAGAAGGAGCTGTTTGATTACTCAGAAAAAAACGACATATTCATCACTCGTCTCAATGGCAGGGAAAACGTATTTGGAGAAAACAATGTCCCTTATAAATCTATGGATGCAAATGGCTTAAGTTATTTTAGGTCCTCTTATTCCTGGTCTAGTCTTGATATACTCCTGCTTTAGCCTGGTTTTAGGACAACGGTAATCCTATAGTCCAGTCTGTTTTAGTCTTGCTTTAGCCTGGGTCTTAATCTTGTCCTTTGGTCCTGGTTTAGTCCTGCTCAGCCCTCTTTGCATACATTCTTGTTGCTGCCCTGGATCTTAGCCACTGCCCTATTTAGTCCTGCTTTAGTCCTTCTTCAGCTCTCTCTGCGTACATTCTCGGCTCCTGTCCCTTGCTCCACCGCACACGCTGATCCTACTCCATGTTCGGCTCACATTTACATCAAACTTTAGCCCAATTATCTCCCTCCACCGCGGCTTCTCGCCCAACACGGCAACGCTTGGCTGCCTTGGTGACACGGGGCAGGTGCCACCAAACCCCCGGGGACAGGAGTCATGGGACAGGCACGTACGGGCGGGTGCAGAGGTGGATCCATGATAATGTCTGAGAGAGAGGAATATGGAAACAAGGAATGAAAGGTGTAAAGGAGTGAAGAAGAACGTGCACAAAGTCAAAAGGTTGTTTAGGGGAGCGACAAAGGTTTATTGCCATTGTCAGTGAAAATGAAGAAACATAGGAACTTGTTTCGGTATTAAGGTGCAGCACACAACAATGAAGAATAATAATAGAAAAGTATATCAAATCAAATAAGGCATGCATAAATTAACAATTTGCTGAATATACCTGGAATCAGTATGCACACAAAATGTACTGATAGTCGGAAATAGTGCAAAAAGTGAACAGTGCAATGAATAGTTATTGGTTTGAATAGTTGTTAAAGGAGCAGGTGTTAATTCAACAAGTTTTCCTGGCCGAGAAGGGTCTAAGGATATTTGTCTAAGGACACGAGATGCTGGGATTTTGCCAAGTCCCTATGAAAATGGTTTAATCTGGTTTTCAACTACTGTTGTGATTTTGGGGGTTATAAAAATAAATTGAGTTGAATTGAATTGGAAAAAATAATATTTTAATTGTCATTCTCTGACCCTACCACCTAGGATTAAGTTAGTCAACTGGCCTACTATGTGTTGTTGGTCTTTTATTTCCTATAACACAGCCACAGTATAAAACCATTTTCCCTACTCATTACAAACTCCTCTGCTCACTGCTCTTTAGGAGTCTTGAGACGGACCGGAACCAGCGCAAATGCAGCGATCTGTGGCACAGGTGCCGTGCCTCCTGAGCAGGGAACAACCTTCAGCCTTTGGTCCAAAGACCAAACCAGAACTCACTAGAGAGCATCGTCTCAATGTGTGGTTAATGCCGACTTGCTCAAACCCGTTGTCTCTTTACTCAGCCTCTATCACCCCCCATTTCACACTCAGTTGTACTGTTTAATAAAGCCTACGGCAAAATATCCTAAAAAAAACAACAACAAAAACAGAAAAAGATAGTTATATTTGAGAAAAAATTCTAGCAATGCTGTCATTTAGCAAGGTAGCAACAGTTGTCTTTATTCTGTTTTTGATATAATTGCACATCTTAGTGCTGCCAAATCAGGACCTCCAAGTGATTTAATCCAGCCCACGACCCATTTTCAAAAATTGCTTTCTTATTTAATTCTGGGTTAGTGCTAGATTAGACCTGGTTTGGTATTGGGTTAGATTCTGGCTTAGTTCTGGTTCAGACCTGGTTGGTACAAGTCTAGTCCTACTTTAAATCTGGTTCAGTACTAGAATGTTTGCTCTCACAAAAATGTAATCAGTAGTTATTTTATTAACTCATTTCATTGAAACATTGAGGGATATTATATATATATTTTGTGCAACCTAAAATGTTGTTGAAGTTGAAGTGTGGCCCTCGACCACGTTGTGGTCCTCCGGCCCAGAGGCCTTGGCCCTCGGGAAAATGAAATTGAATCTTCATGTTGTAAATCTGCCATACATGTTTGAGCAAGTGTTCAGTAAACATGCAACTTGCCAGCACAGTGGGTGTCTGTCTTTATTACTTATCTATTTCCATCCTCATATCTACTATTAATCATTTGTGACACATGGGAATATCCCGAGTGTAGCCTATTTAAATATCTTTCCTTCCTCGTTATGAATCCGTGCACATTGACATAAAAGGCGCTGTCACTTCTACATTTCCTAATTTCTCCGCAGCTCTCGCTCTCCCTCTTACACCAGTTGCTCGCTCGGATTCTCATCATCTTCTTATCGTATTTGGCAACCTAACCTGGTTCGGAGCAGGTTATGAGTTCAGGGCCTGTTGCCATAGAGATCTCCCTCCATAGAAAGTGAACTATCTTCCAAACACCCCTGAGTTAACCCCAAAGTTACCGAACTAACTAAACCAGAGTCTAGGCCTCAGGTTTAGCTCTTCTTCTGTCCTTCCTCATTCAGAGCTAATTTAGTGCTCCTTCATTAACAAGGATCACGAGGACCTGAAGTCTCATTTATACAACTTTAGATGGAATTCTGAGTAAAAGTGCGCATATGTGTAACAGAGTTTTGATATGATCACGGTTAAATCCCAGTAAATTGGGAAGCAGCACCATCTTCTGAAATATAATGTATTTCACTTGTGTGTTTGGAAAGCTAAACTGGTCATTGTATGTCGAGTTATTCTTTCTGTGTTTTACTTTGTGTTGATTTATTTTACATTATTATTATTATATTATTCATTTATTTGACCATGTTTTTCTGAATATAACTTATTTGTTTTTCTGTGTTTTTGCAGATGAGATGGAACACATGGTGAATGTCCACGACACAACAACTGTTTTCTATATCACCTTGTGCCGTTATTTAAATGTAAAAGTGTGAAAAATATTGTTTGGTAATTTCTTTGTTTTGAGATAGTTGATTTTACTGTGTTGCACTGCCAGACAAATTAGTATTTGACATGATATGATGAATTGCCATTGGTCATATTAAGAGTATTACAATCCTGTGTTATTGCATTATTACAACATTGTAATAGACATTAAAATATTGTCATATATATGTCCAGAGTTTGTTTTTTATATCATCTTGTGCTGATAATAAACTGCGGTCACACCAAACCCAGCCACCTCTGTGGGCCATTGAAAGAAATTACACCCCAGGCAAGACACACCAGTCTCATATGGACAAACACTATTTTCACATTTATTCTCTCTTCGTAGATCACCTTCTGGTTAATCTCTAAATCCTTCACAGGCAGGGTTCAGAGTTCATGGACTGGGTGGCATATTTAGAATGTCAAGTTGAATTTATAGATTACAAACTCGTCATTGGAAGTCACATATGTATTTCGTTTGTACGCATGCTTTATAAATGAGACCTCTTGATTTAGTGCTTTCATGGGCTGTTGCCAGTCAACAGAGGTCAAATCTATTGATCAAACATCACTACTGAACTAAAACAAAACTAAATTGGAACCAAACCGTGACTAAAACTAATACTGAACTCGGACTAAACCAAGACTGAACTAGGACTAGTCCAATACTAAACCTGGACTGAAGTAAGACAAAACCAATTAAATTAAACATTGACTAAACTTGGACTACGACACCAAAATTGAACCAGGACTAACAGAACTAAAACAGAATTAAACCAAGACTGAACTGGGTCTAACCTAAGACTGAAGTTAAACCAAAACCAGTAGTAAATGAAAAAGCCAAACAAAATCAGTATTTAACAGTCAAAAATAGAACTAAACCAGAACTGTAACAGGCATGTCTCTCGCCAACATCCAGGTCCTCATTAGTCCTGGTCTTTGTGTCAGACCAGGATTAGTTCAGGATTAGTCCAGGTGTCTATCACACGTTATGAAGCCTTTTCCAGTTCTAATCCTTAAGAATGATTGGTCTATTGTTGGGTGTGCGTCAGTAATTGTCTTCCCTGCGCCGAGCTGCTTTGGTCAGGAACCTTTTGTCAGCGCTGGAAAAAAAACACACATTATGAAGGGTTATTACAATATGAGGATTAGGATTGTTCAGGCTGCGAAGGTTTAACAGGGAAAGAAGATTTAACAGGGACAATTAGTGAGGACTACAGGGCTGAACCAGGACTAGAGCAGGACTAGAGCAGGACTAGAGCAGGACTAGAGCAGGACCGAACTAACACTAGAGCAGGTCTGAGCCATGATTAGAATGGGACTGAACCAGGACTAGAGCAGGACAGAACCAGAACCACCGTATTTTCCGGACTATAAGTCATTTCATTGTTTTGGCCGGGGTGCGACTTATACTTTTATACTTATATACTTATACTTGTATGTGATATTATTTGTTCTTTTCACTCAACTGTGACCCTGTGCAACTTATGTTTTTTTCTTCTCTATTATGCATTTTTTGGCTAGTGCAACTTATAGTACGGATAATACGGTAAAGAGCAACTGGAAGTTGCCAAGACTGTTGTGAATTGTGTCCCCCTTTTGAATCTGTTAGTTAAAGATGGTATGGAGGATGTTTGGCTTGGTAATCAATTTGAAGACATTCCTCCTCTTATCAGTTGAAATACTGAATCAAGAGTTATGATACTCTAAAGAGAGTACTCTCTCTAAAAACAAAGACAAATGTGTTTAGAATGTACAGCTTTTAACAGTTATGACAATGCCTTGACCTCAACTCCACTTACACACACACAGTCAGCCCAGATGCTACATGTTGTTCAATTGTATTCTTGTCATAAGTAAATCGTAACATGAAGTGAAATTGTTAAAGTTTGGTAAGTATTACAACCAACTTGGCTTTGAGTATGTTTTCCCCTTTTATTAGAAATGCAGACTTCTCTGTGAAGAGTGTTGAAAAGACTGCAAGCAGCAGCAGCAGAGGTGAAAGTAAAACCACTGCTCCACTAGTGGAAGCAAGGTAATGACCTCAGCAGAGGGCCACCATCAAAAGCATATGGCACACTTCAGTGTTTTACTTACTGGTTATTATAGTGCTAATTACAGCTATTTAAAATACTTATCCTTTACCTTTTTCATTCTAAGGTGTTGCAAGATGTACAACAAAAGATAAAAGATGTGGCATCTCTACACCATAAAAAAAAGAACTTCAAAGCAGTAGTGCACTTGAAACTTGTGTTGGTGCTGGGGCACCTGACAATAATCCAACAGTAACTTCAGCAGCAAAAAGCCAGGACCACAAGTGACTGTTTAACATGTAATTGTAAAAAGGTAATAGCATAATTTAAACCATGTGGAATTTTTTACTATTGTGACTATTTATTTTAAGTGTGTATTGTATTCATAACTATAATAATAATACTAATAATAAGTAATTGTTTTGCAACTTACTTACAAATGTGACTTTCCTATTTGTACATTTTGCTTTGTACATTTGTACATTTTTCTGATGATGATTCTTACTAGTACAAGTACCGCAAGGTTATTCATGTCTTATGAAAGAGCGGGACATTCAAGGTTGATATCGATTAAAGAATTGTTCAAGATTTCAGATATGACACAATGCATGTCTGGGTATGTTTTTTATCATATTTTAAGTATTTGAGTATTTTGGGGCACCAGCCATAGATTAGGCATTTAACAACTCTATAATCAAATATCTAAATTAATTGATTTAATTACTCGTTAATCTGAAGTTGTGTGAGAACGTAACTGTGACATTGACCCCTTTTCTGGAAATGAATGAACACTTCACCAAATGGTTTAATTTATTGACCATATAACTAAAAAGATAAGTATGAATTTGGAATATGCTAATGAGTCTATAACAGATGGAGACGCAATACATGATTGTTCTAGATCTATCTAGTTGTGTGTTAGAGTTAATTCTAAGATGATATCATCGGCCAAGCTGTGAAGTGCATTTATACGAACGGAACCAGAAGCTGTGATCCTCAGCTGGGCAGAGCAAACCCGCTCTGGAGCAGATTTCTTATTTATGGGAGAGAAAAGTTAGCTTCCGCGGGTGTGTCTCTGTGAATGTCTTTGTTCCCTAGCTTAGTTTAGCATTGCTAGGCCAGAGATTAGCCCTCATCTCCCGAGATCCTTTTGGACCTCCTCTGAACCCCTGTGGGGGTTGGGTTTTGGCGCCATTGTTCAACCAATCAGCACGCCAAAAGACGATTTGGAGTAATAAGATAAGATAAGAAATTCCTTTATTGTCCACACATGGGGAAATGTCATTGCAATTGTAATGCAGCCATTGTTCAGAACTAACATTGGGCCACATAGTTACAAAGGTGATATTTTATCCTCGGGCACCGCGTCGCAAGGTTTCAGTGTTTTCTCCGCGGGCACCGCGTCGCCATGTCCCAGCGCTTTATCCCCGTGCTGCATATTGCCAGGTCCCAGCGCTTTGTCCTCGGGCACTCCGTTGCCAGGTATCAGCATTTTATCCTCGGGCCCCACGTTGCCAGGTTCTGGTTGTTCCTCCTCGAGCCCCGCGTTGCCAGGCGCCAGTCATTTCTCCTCTGGCACCGAGTTACCCGGTTCCACTCCATGTTCCACTTCCTTTCAAGCCCCGGGCTTCTAGGTCTGCCCACCGCCAAGCGTTTTGCCAGGTTCCACTCCAGCCTCCTCAAGCTGTGGGTTGCCTTCTCCCTCCAATCCAGAAGGACCCACCGGTCTCCGCACCAGAATACTTTCAACCTCACGTTTTATGTCCCGGTGGACCAATTAAATCCCAGGTCAGCTCTAGCTGGCTACACTCTCCACCGCGTTCCAACTTCTTTTTGGCCCCAGATACCCCTTCAACTCCAGCTGAACTGTTCTTCATCCATCTTGAAGCACTATCTTGAGCGGTTCCAATTCCAGTCTAGCAGCGATTGAAGCATGTCCACCTGTCCGTCCCAGAGTCAGATCCCTCCTTCACCGCGGAACTCCTCAAGGACTCTACTTTTTTTTTTTAGGATTAAACCTTGACAAAACCAGAACTATACAAGGATTAAACCAGGAACATAACAAAAGAAGTGAATTCAAGTAGACTAATACCTGAACTTAACTAGGTGTATGTTTTGGCCTAAGGTGTAAATTAAGCGTAGACAAGATCTAAAAACCAAGGCCTACGCTAGGACTCAACTAGGAGTACACATACAGACTGACCCAGGTCTCAATTTTGTTGGTTTCAGCTCCATTTGATCTTGTTTACTTTTTAACGCCATGAGGTTTTAGAGAAAAACTCCTGGTGAATAATCCAGGCATGTCGCTTTCCCTCTGCACATGTTCTGCACTCCCAACATATTTATTATTGACATTTTGTTTAAACATGAATGAATCCAGAAACAGACCCGTTTGTTCAATATTTCAACTGTCCCTCATGTTAACCGCACAGCAAACAAGAAGCAATTTCTGTACTGAAAGATGCACAATTTGAGCACTGTGGATGTGTGTACTGGTAGTAGGATGAGAGCATATATTCTGTTCCTTGTGGTTGGAGTGAGAGTTGACACTAAAGATTATGTGGGCCAGTGACCTGCAAGGAGAATGAAGAGGCTGACCAACACCCTGGCGTTAGTCTTCAGTGGTCAAAAAGAAGAAGGGCACATTTCTTAATGTGAACAATAAAAGGCAGCGTATGTAAAAATTGTAGTAGCGTGCAAGTCTAGAAAATGGAGCAGAACTAGGATACAACACATACACCACACAAAGAGTTCAAAGTTCAAACCGACACAATATTTGGGTTGAAGGGCAAGCATGATGGACATTCACGTGAGAAGTTAAATAATTCAATAGAGGCATCCATTCATTTTTGTCCCCCCCACCTTGCACACTTCCTCCAGCTCTTCCGGGAGGATTCTGAGGCCTTCCCAGGCCAGCCGAGAGACATCCCTCCAGCATGTCCTAGGTTTTCCCTGGGCAGTGGCGGTCTTTGGGGTGGGTGAGGTGGGCAGCATGTGGGCATATTGAGTGTAGCGTATAGTATAGGCTCTGTCCCAACTACTCAGTCCCAGTTATTGAATGCCACTGCTTAATCAACCTGGCCAACCTAAGACTAAAAACATGAAGATGCTCAATCTTAGGGGCTGACTTAGGGAAGCACAGAGCAACACTCTAGTCCTCACAAGCTTTTTCCCACTTTTTTTATTTTATGAAGATAGACCTCATATTCACGGATCTGTGATTGTTTTTGCCCTTATTAAAAAATACCGTTCATTTCTCTACGCCGCGATCAAATCGGTTTACCATGGACCTTTCCCTGGTAATCCCATGAAATGGATGACTTAAAAGTGACACTAAAGTGTCAGTGGGATTGAGGAGATCCTAAAAATATTCCTTCCACCGTCCGATAACATCTCCACTTGTGCGCTTCACACTCAGCTGCAAACGTCCCAGTGCATGTTACAGGTCCGGGTTTGATAGGGCCTCAGGACAACATTGTCTGCAAACAGCAGAGATGAGATCCTGTGGTCCCCAAACAAGTGCCATGTTCATGTAATTTGTTTTGGCGACTATAGCTATTTAGTGGATATGGCCTTGGTTTGGTAGAATTTGGCTTTAAATGATATTCTTAACTCTACTATGAACACGATCTAGAGCCGATTTTCCCGGGTTCAGTCCTCGGAGATTTTGAAATCTTTCCGCCACAATTTAAAACCTTGTTTAGATATCTATTTAAAATTCCCTGTAATCACCGGTCTGCAGATTTTCCCTTTATTTTAAATCCAGACATCAAAGGCTGCATTTTCAAAGTCCGGTCTGGATCAGAAGAAGGAGAATTAAAGGTGGACTTTTGAAAGAGACCATTGTTATTCTTCTTTTCTTAAAGCTTGAACCTTATTCAAATGTAAATGTTCTTTAAATAGGTAGCTTAAAGATTTACTATGTAACTGTATTTACTCAGATGGGTCACAATATGACATTGAACTTATCTCCACCAAGACAATTGAGCTGGACTGGAAAGTAAGATTATTTATGTTCATAGTATGAGTTTGTTTTGATCAAATGTCTTCCTCCAACATTCTCTTTATTGCCGCGCTCTTTTCACTTCTTTTTCATCCCTCTCTGCAGATTTTCCCTTTATTTTCCCTTCCTTCTCCTTCCTCTATTCATCACCCCCTTCCTCCCTCTCTCACTTTCTCTACCCCGCTCTTCTTTTCCTTCATCCCTCTCTCTTTCTCAATCACATTAGTCCTGTTCTCAGGTCTCTGCACTGCCCCCTGTGGCTCAGAGAAGAGACTTTAAGCATCTCTTCTTGTGTACAAGTCTCTCCATGGCCTAGCACCAAAGTACATCTCAGACATGTTATTGCCACATAAACCATCTCGGACTTCCTGCTGGTGCCAGAGTCAGGACTAAACATGGACCGGACTCCTGCTGGTGCCAGAGTCAGGACTAAACATGGACCAGCCTCCTGCTGGTGCCCAGAGTCAGGACTAAACATGGACCGGCCTCCTGCTGGTGCCAGAGTCAGGACTAAACATGGACCGGCCTCCTGCTGGTGCCAGAGTCAGGACTAAACATGGACCAGCCTCCTGCTGGTGCCCAGAGTCAGGACTAAACATGGACCGGCCTCCTGCTGGTGCCAGAGTCAGGACTAAACATGGACCGGCCTCCTGCTGGTGCCGGAGTCAGGACTAAACATGGACCAGCCTCCTGCTGGTGCCCAGAGTCAGGACTAAACATGGACCGGCCTCCTGCTGGTGCCCAGAGTCAGGACTAAACATGGACCGGCCTCCTGCTGGTGCCAGAGTCAGGACTAAACATGGACCGGCCTCCTGCTGGTGCCCAGAGTCAGGACTAAACATGGACCGGCCTCCTGCTGGTGCCAGAGTCAGGACTAAACATGGACCGGCCTCCTGCTGGTGCCAGAGTCAGGACTAAACATGGGCCGGCCTCCTGCTGGTGCCAGAGTCAGGACTAAACATGGACCGGCCTCCTGCTGGTGCCAGAGTCAGGACTAAACATGGACCGGCCTCCTGCTGGTGCCAGAGTCAGGACTAAACATGGACCGGCCTCCTGCTGGTGCCAGAGTCAGGACTAAACATGAACTAAACATAGACCGGCCTCCTGCTGGTTCTGAGTCAGGACTAAACATGGACCGGCCTCCTGCTGGTTCTGAGTCAGGACTAAACCTGGACCGACCTCCTGCTGGTGCCAGAGTCAGGACTAAACATGAACCGACCTCCTGCTGGTTCTGAGTCAGGACTAAACATGGACTGGCCTCCTGCTGGTGCCAGAGTCAGGACTAAACATGGACCGGCCTCCTGCTGGTTCTGAGTCAGGACTAAACATGGACCGGCCTCCTGCTGGTTCTGAGTCAGGACTAAACCTGGACCGACCTCCTGCTGGTGCCAGAGTCAGGACTAAACATGGATCGACCTCCTGCTGGTGCTAGGGTCAGGACTAAACATGGACCGAACTCCTGCTGGTGCCAGAGTCAGGACTAAACATGAACCGACCTCCTGCTGGTGCCAGAGTCAGGACTAAACATGGACCGGCCTCCTGCTGGTTCTGAGTCAGGACTAAACATGGACCGGCCTCCTGCTGGTTCTGAGTCAGGACTAAACCTGGACCAACCTCCTGCTGGTGCCAGAGTCAGGACTAAACATGGACCGGCCTCCTGCTGGTGCCGGAGTCAGGACTAAACATGGACCAGCCTCCTGCTGGTGCCCAGAGTCAGGACTAAACATGGACCGGCCTCCTGCTGGTGCCCAGAGTCAGGACTAAACATGGACCGGCCTCCTGCTGGTGCCAGAGTCAGGACTAAACATGGACCGGCCTCCTGCTGGTGCCAGAGTCAGGACTAAACATGGACCAGCCTCCTGCTGGTGCCCAGAGTCAGGACTAAACATGGACCGGCCTCCTGCTGGTGCCCAGAGTCAGGACTAAACATGGACCGGCCTCCTGCTGGTGCCAGAGTCAGGACTAAACATGGACCGGCCTCCTGCTGGTGCCAGAGTCAGGACTAAACATGGACCGGCCTCCTGCTGGTGCCAGAGTCAGGACTAAACATGGACCGGCCTCCTGCTGGTGCCAGAGTCAGGACTAAACATGGACCGGCCTCCTGCTGGTGCCAGAGTCAGGACTAAACATGGACCGGCCTCCTGCTGGTGCCAGAGTCAGGACTAAACATGAACTAAATATAGACCGGCCTCCTGCTGGTTCTGAGTCAGGACTAAACCTGGACCGACCTCCTGCTGGTGCCAGAGTCAGGACTAAACATGGACCGGCCTCCTGCTGGTTCTGAGTCAGGACTAAACATGGACCGGCCTCCTGCTGGTGCCAGAGTCAGGACTAAACATGGACCGGCCTCCTGCTGGTTCTGAGTCAGGACTAAACATGGATCGACCTCCTGCTGGTGCCAGAGTCAGGACTAAACATGGACCGAACTCCTGCTGGTGCCAGAGTCAGGACTATACATGAACCGACCTCCTGCTGGTTCTGAGTCAGGACTAAACATGGACCGGCCTCCTGCTGGTGCCAGAGTCAGGACTAAACATGACCCGACCTCCTGCTGGTTCTGAGTCAGGACTAAACATGGACCGGCCTCCTGCTGGTGCCAGAGTCAGGACTAAACATGGACCGAACTCCTGCTGGTGCCAGAGTCAGGACTAAACATGAACCAACCTCCTGCTGGTTCTGAGTCAGGACTAAACATGGACCGGCCTCCTGCTGGTTCTGAGTCAGGACTAAACCTGGACCGACCTCCTGCTGGTGCCAGAGTCAGGACTAAACATGAACTAACCTCCTGCTGGTTCTGAGTCAGGACTAAACATGGATCGACCTCCTGCTGGTGCCAGAGTCAGGACTAAACATGGACCAGCCTCCTGCTGGTTCTGAGTCAGGACTAAACATGGATCGACCTCCTGCTGGTGCCAGAGTCAGGACTAAACATGGACCGAACTCCTGCTGGTGCCAGAGTCAGGACTAAACATGAACCGACCTCCTGCTGGTTCTGAGTCAGGACTAAACATGGACCGGCCTCCTGCTGGTGCCAGAGTCAGGACTAAACATGGACCGGCCTCCTGCTGGTTCTGAGTCTGGACTAAACCTGGACCGACCTCCTGTTGGTGCCAGAGTCAGGACTAAACATGAACCGACCTCCTGCTGGTTCTGAGTCAGGACTAAACATGGACCGTTCTCCTGCTGGTGCCAGAGTCAGGACTAAACATGAACCGACCTCCTGCTGGTTCTGAGTCAGGACTAAACATGGACCGGCCTCCTGCTGGTGCCAGAGTCAGGACTAAACATGGACCAGCCTCCTGCTGGTGCCCAGAGTCAGGACTAAACATGGACCGGCCTCCTGCTGGTGCCAGAGTCAGGACTAAACATGGACCGGCCTCCTGCTGGTGCCGGAGTCAGGACTAAACATGGACCAGCCTCCTGCTGGTGCCCAGAGTCAGGACTAAACATGGACCGGCCTCCTGCTGGTGCCCAGAGTCAGGACTAAACATGGACCGGCCTCCTGCTGGTGCCAGAGTCAGGACTAAACATGGACCGGCCTCCTGCTGGTGCCCAGAGTCAGGACTAAACATGGACCGGCCTCCTGCTGGTGCCAGAGTCAGGACTAAACATGGACCGGCCTCCTGCTGGTGCCAGAGTCAGGACTAAACATGGGCCGGCCTCCTGCTGGTGCCAGAGTCAGGACTAAACATGGACCGGCCTCCTGCTGGTGCCAGAGTCAGGACTAAACATGGACCGGCCTCCTGCTGGTGCCAGTGTCAGGACTAAACATGGACCGGCCTCCTGCTGGTGCCAGAGTCAGGACTAAACATGAACTAAACATAGACCGGCCTCCTGCTGGTTCTGAGTCAGGACTAAACATGGACCGGCCTCCTGCTGGTTCTGAGTCAGGACTAAACCTGGACCGACCTCCTGCTGGTGCCAGAGTCAGGACTAAACATGAACCGACCTCCTGCTGGTTCTGAGTCAGGACTAAACATGGACCGGCCTCCTGCTGGTGCCAGAGTCAGGACTAAACATGGACCGGCCTCCTGCTGGTTCTGAGTCAGGACTAAACATGGACCGGCCTCCTGCTGGTTCTGAGTCAGGACTAAACCTGGACCGACCTCCTGCTGGTGCCAGAGTCAGGACTAAACATGGATCGACCTCCTGCTGGTGCTAGGGTCAGGACTAAACATGGACCGAACTCCTGCTGGTGCCAGAGTCAGGACTAAACATGAACCGACCTCCTGCTGGTGCCAGAGTCAGGACTAAACATGGACCGGCCTCCTGCTGGTTCTGAGTCAGGACTAAACATGGACCAGCCTCCTGCTGGTTCTGAGTCAGGACTAAACCTGGACCAACCTCCTGCTGGTGCCTGAGTCAGGACTAAACATGGACCGGCCTCCTGCTGGTGCCAGAGTCAGGACTAAACATGGACCAGCCTCCTGCTGGTGCCCAGAGTCAGGACTAAACATGGACCGGCCTCCTGCTGGTGCCAGAGTCAGGACTAAACATGGACCGGCCTCCTGCTGGTGCCGGAGTCAGGACTAAACATGGACCAGCCTCCTGCTGGTGCCCAGAGTCAGGACTAAACATGGACCGGCCTCCTGCTGGTGCCCAGAGTCAGGACTAAACATGGACCGGCCTCCTGCTGGTGCCAGAGTCAGGACTAAACATGGACCGGCCTCCTGCTGGTGCCAGAGTCAGGACTAAACATGGACCAGCCTCCTGCTGGTGCCCAGAGTCAGGACTAAACATGGACCGGCCTCCTGCTGGTGCCCAGAGTCAGGACTAAACATGGACCGGCCTCCTGCTGGTGCCAGAGTCAGGACTAAACATGGACCGGCCTCCTGCTGGTGCCAGAGTCAGGACTAAACATGGACCGGCCTCCTGCTGGTGCCAGAGTCAGGACTAAACATGGACCGGCCTCCTGCTGGTGCCAGTGTCAGGACTAAACATGGACCGGCCTCCTGCTGGTGCCAGAGTCAGGACTAAACATGGACCGGCCTCCTGCTGGTGCCAGAGTCAGGACTAAACATGAACTAAACATAGACCGGCCTCCTGCTGGTTCTGAGTCAGGACTAAACCTGGACCGACCTCCTGCTGGTGCCAGAGTCAGGACTAAACATGGACCGGCCTCCTGCTGGTTCTGAGTCAGGACTAAACATGGACCGGCCTCCTGCTGGTGCCAGAGTCAGGACTAAACATGGACCGGCCTCCTGCTGGTTCTGAGTCAGGACTAAACATGGATCGACCTCCTGCTGGTGCCAGAGTCAGGACTAAACATGGACCGAACTCCTGCTGGTGCCAGAGTCAGGACTATACATGAACCGACCTCCTGCTGGTTCTGAGTCAGGACTAAACATGGACCGGCCTCCTGCTGGTGCCAGAGTCAGGACTAAACATGACCCGACCTCCTGCTGGTTCTGAGTCAGGACTAAACATGGACCGGCCTCCTGCTGGTGCCAGAGTCAGGACTAAACATGGACCGAACTCCTGCTGGTGCCAGAGTCAGGACTAAACATGAACCAACCTCCTGCTGGTTCTGAGTCAGGACTAAACATGGACCGGCCTCCTGCTGGTTCTGAGTCAGGACTAAACCTGGACCGACCTCCTGCTGGTGCCAGAGTCAGGACTAAACATGAACTAACCTCCTGCTGGTTCTGAGTCAGGACTAAACATGGATCGACCTCCTGCTGGTGCCAGAGTCAGGACTAAACATGGACCAGCCTCCTGCTGGTTCTGAGTCAGGACTAAACATGGATCGACCTCCTGCTGGTGCCAGAGTCAGGACTAAACATGGACCGAACTCCTGCTGGTGCCAGAGTCAGGACTAAACATGAACCGACCTCCTGCTGGTTCTGAGTCAGGACTAAACATGGACCGGCCTCCTGCTGGTGCCAGAGTCAGGACTAAACATGGACCGGCCTCCTGCTGGTTCTGAGTCTGGACTAAACCTGGACCGAACTCCTGTTGGTGCCAGAGTCAGGACTAAACATGAACCGACCTCCTGCTGGTTCTGAGTCAGGACTAAACATGGACCGTTCTCCTGCTGGTGCCAGAGTCAGGACTAAACATGAACCGACCTCCTGCTGGTTCTGAGTCAGGACTAAACATGGACCGGCCTCCTGCTGGTGCCAGAGTCAGGACTAAACATGGACCGGCCTCCTGCTGGTTCTGAGTCAGGACTAAACATGGACCGGCCTCCTGCTGGTTCTGAGTCAGGACTAAACCTGGACCGACCTCCTGCTGGTGCCAGAGTCAGGACTAAACATGAACCAACCTCCTGCTGGTTCTGAGTCAGGACTAAACATGGACCGGCCTCCTGCTGGTTCTGAGTCTGGACTAAACCTGGACCGAACTCCTGTTGGTGCCAGAGTCAGGACTAAACATGAACCGACCTCCTGCTGGTTCTGAGTCAGGACTAAACATGGACCGTTCTCCTGCTGGTGCCAGAGTCAGGACTAAACATGAACCGACCTCCTGCTGGTTCTGAGTCAGGACTAAACATGGACCGGCCTCCTGCTGGTGCCAGAGTCAGGACTAAACATGGACCGGCCTCCTGCTGGTTCTGAGTCAGGACTAAACATGGACCGGCCTCCTGCTGGTTCTGAGTCAGGACTAAACCTGGACCGACCTCCTGCTGGTGCCAGAGTCAGGACTAAACATGAACCAACCTCCTGCTGGTTCTGAGTCAGGACTAAACATGGATCGACCTCCTGCTGGTGCCAGAGTCAGGACTAAACATGGACCGAACTCCTGCTGGTGCCAGAGTCAGGGCTAAACATGAACCAACCTCCTGCTGGTGCCAGAGTCAGGACTAAACATGGACCGGCCTCCTGCTGGTGCCAGAGTCAGGAATAAACATGGACCAGCCTCCTGCTGGTGCCCAGAGTCAGGACTAAACATGGACCGGCCTCCTGCTGGTGCCCAGAGTCAGGACTAAACATGGACCGGCCTCCTGCTGGTGCCAGAGTCAGGACTAAACATGGACCGGCCTCCTGCTGGTGCCAGAGTCAGGACTAAACATGGACCGGCCTCCTGCTGGTGCCAGAGTCAGGACTAAACATGGACCGGCCTCCTGCTGGTGCCAGAGTCAGGACTAAACATGGACCGGCCTCCTGCTGGTGCCAGAGTCAGGACTAAACATGGACCGGCCTCCTGCTGGTGCCAGAGTCAGGACTAAACATGGACCAGCCTCCTGCTGGTGCCCAGAGTCAGGACTAAACATGGACCGGCCTCCTGCTGGTGCCAGAGTCAGGACTAAACATGGACCGGCCTCCTGCTGGTGCCAGAGTCAGGACTAAACATGGACCGGCCTCCTGCTGGTGCCAGAGTCAGGACTAAACATGGACCGGCCTCCTGCTGGTGCCAGAGTCAGGACTAAACATGGACCGGCCTCCTGCTGGTGCCAGAGTCAGGACTAAACATGAACTAAACATAGACCGGCCTCCTGCTGGTTCTGAGTCAGGACTAAACATGGACCGGCCTCCTGCTGGTTCTGAGTCAGGACTAAACCTGGACCGACCTCCTGCTGGTGCCAGAGTCAGGACTAAACATGGACCGGCCTCCTGCTGGTTCTGAGTCAGGACTAAACATGGACCGGCCTCCTGCTGGTGCCAGAGTCAGGACTAAACATGGACCGGCCTCCTGCTGGTTCTGAGTCAGGACTAAACATGGACCAGCCTCCTGCTGGTGCCAGAGTCAGGACTAAACATGGACCGAACTCCTGCTGGTGCCAGAGTCAGGACTAAACATGAACCAACCTCCTGCTGGTTCTGAGTCAGGATTAAATATGGACCGGCCTCCTGCTGGTTCTGAGTCAGGACTAAACCTGGACCGACCTCCTGCTGGTGCCAGAGTCAGGACTAAACATGAACCAACCTCCTGCTGGTTCTGAGTCAGGACTAAACATGGATCGACCTCCTGCTGGTGCCAGAGTCAGGACTAAACATGGACCAGCCTCCTGCTGGTTCTGAGTCAGGACTAAACATGGATCGACCTCCTGCTGGTGCCAGAGTCAGGACTAAACATGGACCGAACTCCTGCTGGTGCCAGAGTCAGGACTAAACATGAACCGACCTCCTGCTGGTTCTGAGTCAGGACTAAACATGGACCGGCCTCCTGCTGGTGCCAGAGTCAGGACTAAACATGGACCGAACTCCTGCTGGTGCCAGAGTCAGGACTAAACATGAACCAACCTCCTGCTGGTTCTGAGTCAGGACTAAACATGGACCGGCCTCCTGCTGGTTCTGAGTCAGGACTAAACCTGGACCGACCTCCTGCTGGTGCCAGAGTCAGGACTAAACATGAACCAACCTCCTGCTGGTTCTGAGTCAGGACTAAACATGGATCGACCTCCTGCTGGTGCCAGAGTCAGGACTAAACATGGACCAGCCTCCTGCTGGTTCTGAGTCAGGACTAAACATGGATCGACCTCCTGCTGGTGCCAGAGTCAGGACTAAACATGGACCGAACTCCTGCTGGTGCCAGAGTCAGGACTAAACATGAACCGACCTCCTGTTGGTTCTGAGTCAGGACTAAACATGGACCGGCCTCCTGCTGGTGCCAGAGTCAGGACTAAACATGGACCGGCCTCCTGCTGGTTCTGAGTCAGGACTAAACCTGGACCGACCTCCTGCTGGTTCTGAGTCAGGACTAAACATGGACCGTTCTCCTGCTGGTGCCAGAGTCAGGACTAAACATGGACCGGCCTCCTGCTGGTGCCAGAGTCAGGACTAAACATGGACCGGCCTCCTGCTGGTTCTGAGTCAGGACTAAACATGGACCGGCCTCCTGCTGGTTCTGAGTCAGGACTAAACCTGGACCGACCTCCTGCTGGTGCCAGAGTCAGGACTAAACATGAACCAACCTCCTGCTGGTTCTGAGTCAGGACTAAACATGGATCGACCTCCTGCTGGTGCCAGAGTCAGGACTAAACATGGACCGAACTCCTGCTGGTGCCAGAGTCAGGGCTAAACATGAACCAACCTCCTGCTGGTGCCAGAGTCAGGACTAAACATGGACCGGCCTCCTGCTGGTGCCAGAGTCAGGACTAAACATGGACCAGCCTCCTGCTGGTGCCCAGAGTCAGGACTAAACATGGACCGGCCTCCTGCTGGTGCCCAGAGTCAGGACTAAACATGGACCGGCCTCCTGCTGGTGCCAGAGTCAGGACTAAACATGGACCGGCCTCCTGCTGGTGCCAGAGTCAGGACTAAACATGGACCGGCCTCCTGCTGGTGCCAGAGTCAGGACTAAACATGGACCGGCCTCCTGCTGGTGCCAGAGTCAGGACTAAACTTGGACCGGCCTCCTGCTGGTGCCAGAGTCAGGACTAAACATGGACCGGCCTCCTGCTGGTGCCAGAGCCAGGACTAAACATGAACTAAACATAGACCGGCCTCCTGCTGGTTCTGAGTCAGGACTAAACATGGACCGACCTCCTGCTGGTGCCAGAGTCAGGACTAAACATGAACCGACCTCCTGCTGGTTCTGAGTCAGGACTAAACATGGACCGGCCTCCTGCTGGTGCCAGAGTCAGGACTAAACATGGACCGGCCTCCTGCTGGTTCTGAGTCAGGACTAAACATGGACCAGCCTCCTGCTGGTTCTGAGTCAGGACTAAACCTGGACCGACCTCCTGCTGGTGCCAGAGTCAGGACTAAACATGGATCGACCTCCTGCTGGTGCCAGAGTCAGGACTAAACATGGACCGAACTCCTGCTGGTGCCAGAGTCAGGACTAAACATGAACCGACCTCCTGCTGGTTCTGAGTCAGGACTAAACATGGACCGGCCTCCTGCTGGTTCTGAGTCAGGACTAAACCTGGACCAACCTCCTGCTGGTGCCAGAGTCAGGACTAAACATGAACCGAACTCCTGCTGGTGCCAGAGTCAGGACTAAACATGAACCGACCTCCTGCTGGTTCTGAGTCAGGACTAAACATGGACCGGCCTCCTGCTGGTGCCAGAGTCAGGACTAAACATGGACCGGCCTCCTGCTGGTTCTGAGTCAGGACTAAACATGGACCAGCCTCCTGCTGGTTCTGAGTCAGGACTAAACCTGGACCGACCTCCTGCTGGTGCCAGAGTCAGGACTAAACATGGATCGACCTCCTGCTGGTGCCAGAGTCAGGACTAAACATGGACCGAACTCCTGCTGGTGCCAGAGTCAGGACTAAACATGAACCGACCTCCTGCTGGTTCTGAGTCAGGACTAAACATGGACCGGCCTCCTGCTGGTTCTGAGTCAGGACTAAACCTGGACCAACCTCCTGCTGGTGCCAGAGTCAGGACTAAACATGAACCGAACTCCTGCTGGTGCCAGAGTCAGGACTAAACATGAACCGACCTCCTGCTGGTTCTGAGTCAGGACTAAACATGGACCGGCCTCCTGCTGGTGCCAGAGTCAGGACTAAACATGGACCGGCCTCCTGCTGGTTCTGAGTCAGGACTAAACATGGACCGGCCTCCTGCTGGTGCCAGAGTCAGGACTAAACATGGACCGGCCTCCTGCTGGTTCTGAGTCAGGACTAAACCTGGACCGACCTCCTGCTGGTGCCAGAGTCAGGACTAAACATGAACCAACCTCCTGCTGGTTCTGAGTCAGGACTAAACATGGATCGACCTCCTGCTGGTGCCAGAGTCAGGACTAAACATGAACCAGCCTCCTGCTGGTTCTGAGTCAGGACTAAACATGGATCGACCTCCTGCTGGTGCCAGAGTCAGGACTAAACATGGACCGAACTCCTGCTGGTGCCAGAGTCAGGACTAAACATGAACCGACCTCCTGCTGGTTCTGAGTCAGGACTAAACATGGACCGGCCTCCTGCTGGTGCCAGAGTCAGGACTAAACATGGACCGGCCTCCTGCTGGTTCTGAGTCAGGACTAAACCTGGACCGACCTCCTGCTGGTGCCAGAGTCAGGACTAAACATGAACCGACCTCCTGCTGGTTCTGAGTCAGGACTAAACATGGACCGTTCTCCTGCTGGTGCCAGAGTCAGGACTAAACATGAACCGACCTCCTGCTGGTTCTGAGTCAGGACTAAACATGGACCGGCCTCCGGCTGGTGCCAGAGTCAGGACTAAACATGGACCGGCCTCCTGCTGGTTCTGAGTCAGGACTAAACCTGGACCGACCTCCTGCTGGTGCCAGAGTCAGGACTAAACATGAACCAACCTCCTGCTGGTTCTGAGTCAGGACTAAACATGGATCGACCTCCTGCTGGTGCCAGAGTCAGGACTAAACATGGACCGAACTCCTGCTGGTGCCAGAGTCAGGACTAAACATGAACCAACCTCCTGCTGGTTCTGAGTCAGGACTAAACATGGATCGACCTCCTGCTGGTGCCAGAGTCAGGACTAAACATGGACCGGCCTCCTGCTGGTTCTGAGTCAAGACTAAACATGGACCGGCCTCCTGCTGGTGCCAGAGTCAGGACTAAACATGGACCAGCCTCCTGCTGGTGCCAGAGTCAGGACTAAACATGAACTAAACATAGACCGGCCTCCTGCTGGTTCTGAGTCAGGACTAAACATGGACCGGCCTCCTGCTGGTTCTGAGTCAGGACTAAACCTGGACCGACCTCCTGCTGGTGCCAGAGTCAGGACTAAACATGAACCGACCTCCTGCTGGTTCTGAGTCAGGACTAAACATGGACCGGCCTCCTGCTGGTGCCAGAGTCAGGACTAAACATGGACCGGCCTCCTGCTGGTTCTGAGTCAGGACTAAACATGGACCGGCCTCCTGCTTGTTCTGAGTCAGGACTAAACCTGGACCGACCTCCTGCTGGTGCCAGAGTCAGGACTAAACATGGATCGACCTCCTGCTGGTGCCAGAGTCAGGACTAAACATGGACCGAACTCCTGCTGGTGCCAGAGTCAGGACTAAACATGAACCGACCTCCTGCTGGTGCCAGAGTCAGGACTAAACATGGACCGGCCTCCTGCTGGTTCTGAGTCAGGACTAAACATGGACCGGCCTCCTGCTGGTTCTGAGTCAGGACTAAACCTGGACCAACCTCCTGCTGGTGCCAGAGTCAGGACTAAACATGAACCGAACTCCTGCTGGTGCCAGAGTCAGGACTAAACATGAACCGACCTCCTGCTGGTTCTGAGTCAGGACTAAACATGGACCGGCCTCCTGCTGGTGCCAGAGTCAGGACTAAACATGGACCGGCCTCCTGCTGGTTCTGAGTCAGGACTAAACATGGACCGGCCTCCTGCTGGTGCCAGAGTCAGGACTAAACATGGACCGGCCTCCTGCTGGTTCTGAGTCAGGACTAAACATGGACCAGCCTCCTGCTGGTGCCAGAGTCAGGACTAAACATGGACCGAACTCCTGCTGGTGCCAGAGTCAGGACTAAACATGAACCAACCTCCTGCTGGTTCTGAGTCAGGACTAAACATGGACCGGCCTCCTGCTGGTTCTGAGTCAGGACTAAACCTGGACCGACCTCCTGCTGGTGCCAGAGTCAGGACTAAACATGAACCAACCTCCTGCTGGTTCTGAGTCAGGACTAAACATGGATCGACCTCCTGCTGGTGCCAGAGTCAGGACTAAACATGGACCAGCCTCCTGCTGGTTCTGAGTCAGGACTAAACATGGATCGACCTCCTGCTGGTGCCAGAGTCAGGACTAAACATGGACCGAACTCCTGCTGGTGCCAGAGTCAGGACTAAACATGAACCGACCTCCTGCTGGTTCTGAGTCAGGACTAAACATGGACCGGCCTCCTGCTGGTGCCAGAGTCAGGACTAAACATGGACCGGCCTCCTGCTGGTTCTGAGTCAGGACTAAACCTGGACCGACCTCCTGCTGGTGCCAGAGTCAGGACTAAACATGAACCGACCTCCTGCTGGTTCTGAGTCAGGACTAAACATGGACCGGCCTCCTGCTGGTGCCAGAGTCAGGACTAAACATGGACCGGCCTCCTGCTGGTTCTGAGTCAGGACTAAACCTGGACCGACCTCCTGCTGGTGCCAGAGTCAGGACTAAACATGAACCAACCTCCTGCTGGTTCTGAGTCAGGACTAAACATGGATCGACCTCCTGCTGGTGCCAGAGTCAGGACTAAACATGGACCGAACTCCTGCTGGTGCCAGAGTCAAGACTAAACATGAACCAACCTCCTGCTGGTTCTGAGTCAGGACTAAACATGGATCGACCTCCTGCTGGTGCCAGAGTCAGGACTAAACATGGACCGGCCTCCTGCTGGTTCTGAGTCAGGACTAAACATGGATCGACCTCCTGCTGGTGCCAGAGTCAGGACTAAACCTGGACCGAACTCCTGCTGGTGCCAGAGTCAGGACTAAACATGAACCGAACTCCTGCTGGTGCCAGAGTCAGGACTAAACATGAACCGACCTCCTGCTGGTTCTGAGTCAGGACTAAACATGGACCGGCCTCCAGCTGGTGCCAGAGTCAGGACTAAACATGGACCGGCCTCCTGCTGGTTCTGAGTCAGGACTAAACATGGACCGGCCTCCTGCTGGTGCCAGAGTCAGGACTAAACATGGACCGGCCTCCTGCTGGTTCTGAGTCAGGACTAAACCTGGACCGACCTCCTGCTGGTGCCAGAGTCAGGACTAAACATGAACCAGCCTCCTGCTGGTTCTGAGTCAGGACTAAACATGGATCGACCTCCTGCTGGTGCCAGAGTCAGGACTAAACATGGACCGAACTCCTGCTGGTGCCAGAGTCAGGACTAAACATGAACCGACCTCCTGCTGGTTCTGAGTCAGGACTAAACATGGACCGGCCTCCTGCTGGTGCCAGAGTCAGGACTAAACATGGACCGGCCTCCTGCTGGTTCTGAGTCAGGACTAAACCTGGACCGGCCTCCTGCTGGTGCCAGAGTCAGGACTAAACATGGACCGGCCTCCTGCTGGTTCTGAGTCAGGACTAAACATGGATCGACCTCCTGCTGGTGCCAGAGTCAGGACTAAACATGGACCGAACTCCTGCTGGTGCCAGAGTCAGGACTAAACATGAACCGACCTCCTGCTGGTTCTGAGTCAGGACTAAACATGGACCGGCCTCCTGCTGGTTCTGAGTCAGGACTAAACCTGGACCGACCTCCTGCTGGTGCCAGAGTCAGGACTAAACATGAACCAACCTCCTGCTGGTTCTGAGTCAGGACTAAACATGGATCGACCTCCTGCTGGTGCCAGAGTCAGGACTAAACATGGACCGGCCTCCTGCTGGTTCTGAGTCAGGACTAAACATGGATCGACCTCCTGCTGGTGCCAGAGTCAGGACTAAACATGGACCGAACTCCTGCTGGTGCCAGAGTCAGGAATAAACATGAACCAACCTCCTGCTGGTTCTGAGTCAGGACTAAACATGGACCAGCCTCCTGCTGGTGCCCAGAGTCAGGACTAAACATGGACCGGCCTCCTGCTGGTGCCCAGAGTCAGGACTAAATATGGACCGGCCTCCTGCTGGTGCCAGAGTCAGGACTAAACATGGACCGGCCTCCTGCTGGTGCCAGAGTCAGGACTAAACATGGATCGACCTCCTGCTGGTGCCAGAGTCAGGACTAAACATGGACCGAACTCCTGCTGGTGCCAGAGTCAGGACTAAACATGAACCGACCTCCTGCTGGTTCTGAGTCAGGACTAAACATGGACCGGCCTCCTGCTGGTTCTGAGTCAGGACTAAACCTGGACCAACCTCCTGCTGGTGCCAGAGTCAGGACTAAACATGAACCGAACTCCTGCTGGTGCCAGAGTCAGGACTAAACATGAACCGACCTCCTGCTGGTTCTGAGTCAGGACTAAACATGGACCGGCCTCCTGCTGGTGCCAGAGTCAGGACTAAACATGGACCGGCCTCCTGCTGGTTCTGAGTCAGGACTAAACATGGACCGGCCTCCTGCTGGTGCCAGAGTCAGGACTAAACATGGACCGGCCTCCTGCTGGTTCTGAGTCAGGACTAAACCTGGACCGACCTCCTGCTGGTGCCAGAGTCAGGACTAAACATGAACCAACCTCCTGCTGGTGCCAGAGTCAGGACTAAACATGGACCAGCCTCCTGCTGGTTCTGAGTCAGGACTAAACATGGATCGACCTCCTGCTGGTGCCAGAGTCAGGACTAAACATGGACCGAACTCCTGCTGGTGCCAGAGTCAGGACTAAACATGAACCGACCTCCTGCTGGTTCTGAGTCAGGACTAAACATGGACCGGCCTCCTGCTGGTGCCAGAGTCAGGACTAAACATGGACCGGCCTCCTGCTGGTTCTGAGTCAGGACTAAACCTGGACCGACCTCCTGCTGGTGCCAGAGTCAGGACTAAACATGAACCGACCTCCTGCTGGTTCTGAGTCAGGACTAAACATGGACCGTTCTCCTGCTGGTGCCAGAGTCAGGACTAAACATGAACCGACCTCCTGCTGGTTCTGAGTCAGGACTAAACATGGACCGGCCTCCGGCTGGTGCCAGAGTCAGGACTAAACATGGACCGGCCTCCTGCTGGTTCTGAGTCAGGACTAAACCTGGACCGACCTCCTGCTGGTGCCAGAGTCAGGACTAAACATGAACCAACCTCCTGCTGGTTCTGAGTCAGGACTAAACATGGATCGACCTCCTGCTGGTGCCAGAGTCAGGACTAAACATGGACCGAACTCCTGCTGGTGCCAGAGTCAGGACTAAACATGAACCAACCTCCTGCTGGTTCTGAGTCAGGACTAAACATGGATCGACCTCCTGCTGGTGCCAGAGTCAGGACTAAACATGGACCGGCCTCCTGCTCGTTCTGAGTCAAGACTAAACATGGACCGGCCTCCTGCTGGTGCCAGAGTCAGGACTAAACATGGACCAGCCTCCTGCTGGTGCCAGAGTCAGGACTAAACATGAACTAAACATAGACCGGCCTCCTGCTGGTTCTGAGTCAGGACTAAACATGGACCGGCCTCCTGCTGGTTCTGAGTCAGGACTAAACCTGGACCGACCTCCTGCTGGTGCCAGAGTCAGGACTAAACATGAACCGACCTCCTGCTGGTTCTGAGTCAGGACTAAACATGGACCGGCCTCCTGCTGGTGCCAGAGTCAGGACTAAACATGGACCGGCCTCCTGCTGGTTCTGAGTCAGGACTAAACATGGACCGGCCTCCTGCTTGTTCTGAGTCAGGACTAAACCTGGACCGACCTCCTGCTGGTGCCAGAGTCAGGACTAAACATGGATCGACCTCCTGCTGGTGCCAGAGTCAGGACTAAACATGGACCGAACTCCTGCTGGTGCCAGAGTCAGGACTAAACATGAACCGACCTCCTGCTGGTGCCAGAGTCAGGACTAAACATGGACCGGCCTCCTGCTGGTTCTGAGTCAGGACTAAACATGGACCGGCCTCCTGCTGGTTCTGAGTCAGGACTAAACCTGGACCAACCTCCTGCTGGTGCCAGAGTCAGGACTAAACATGAACCGAACTCCTGCTGGTGCCAGAGTAAGGACTAAACATGAACCGACCTCCTGCTGGTTCTGAGTCAGGACTAAACATGGACCGGCCTCCTGCTGGTGCCAGAGTCAGGACTAAACATGGACCGGCCTCCTGCTGGTTCTGAGTCAGGACTAAACATGGACCGGCCTCCTGCTGGTGCCAGAGTCAGGACTAAACATGGACCGGCCTCCTGCTGGTTCTGAGTCAGGACTAAACATGGACCAGCCTCCTGCTGGTGCCAGAGTCAGGACTAAACATGGACCGAACTCCTGCTGGTGCCAGAGTCAGGACTAAACATGAACCAACCTCCTGCTGGTTCTGAGTCAGGACTAAACATGGACCGGCCTCCTGCTGGTTCTGAGTCAGGACTAAACCTGGACCGACCTCCTGCTGGTGCCAGAGTCAGGACTAAACATGAACCAACCTCCTGCTGGTTCTGAGTCAGGACTAAACATGGATCGACCTCCTGCTGGTGCCAGAGTCAGGACTAAACATGGACCAGCCTCCTGCTGGTTCTGAGTCAGGACTAAACATGGATCGACCTCCTGCTGGTGCCAGAGTCAGGACTAAACATGGACCGAACTCCTGCTGGTGCCAGAGTCAGGACTAAACATGAACCGACCTCCTGCTGGTTCTGAGTCAGGACTAAACATGGACCGGCCTCCTGCTGGTGCCAGAGTCAGGACTAAACATGGACCGGCCTCCTGCTGGTTCTGAGTCAGGACTAAACCTGGACCGACCTCCTGCTGGTGCCAGAGTCAGGACTAAACATGAACCGACCTCCTGCTGGTTCTGAGTCAGGACTAAACATGGACCGGCCTCCTGCTGGTGCCAGAGTCAGGACTAAACATGGACCGGCCTCCTGCTGGTTCTGAGTCAGGACTAAACCTGGACCGACCTCCTGCTGGTGCCAGAGTCAGGACTAAACATGAACCAACCTCCTGCTGGTTCTGAGTCAGGACTAAACATGGATCGACCTCCTGCTGGTGCCAGAGTCAGGACTAAACATGGACCGAACTCCTGCTGGTGCCAGAGTCAGGACTAAACATGAACCAACCTCCTGCTGGTTCTGAGTCAGGACTAAACATGGATCGACCTCCTGCTGGTGCCAGAGTCAGGACTAAACATGGACCGGCCTCCTGCTGGTTCTGAGTCAGGACTAAACATGGATCGACCTCCTGCTGGTGCCAGAGTCAGGACTAAACCTGGACCGAACTCCTGCTGGTGCCAGAGTCAGGACTAAACATGAACCGAACTCCTGCTGGTGCCAGAGTCAGGACTAAACATGAACCGACCTCCTGCTGGTTCTGAGTCAGGACTAAACATGGACCGGCCTCCAGCTGGTGCCAGAGTCAGGACTACACATGGACCGGCCTCCTGCTGGTTCTGAGTCAGGACTAAACATGGACCGGCCTCCTGCTGGTGCCAGAGTCAGGACTAAACATGGACCGGCCTCCTGCTGGTTCTGAGTCAGGACTAAACCTGGACCGACCTCCTGCTGGTGCCAGAGTCAGGACTAAACATGAACCAACCTCCTGCTGGTTCTGAGTCAGGACTAAACATGGATCGACCTCCTGCTGGTGCCAGAGTCAGGACTAAACATGGACCAGCCTCCTGCTGGTTCTAAGTCAGGACTAAACATGGATCGACCTCCTGCTGGTGCCAGAGTCAGGACTAAACATGGACCGAACTCCTGCTGGTGCCAGAGTCAGGACTAAACATGAACCGACCTCCTGCTGGTTCTGAGTCAGGACTAAACATGGACCGGCCTCCTGCTGGTGCCAGAGTCAGGACTAAACATGGACCGGCCTCCTGCTGGTTCTGAGTCAGGACTAAACCTGGACCGGCCTCCTGCTGGTGCCAGAGTCAGGACTAAACATGGACCGGCCTCCTGCTGGTTCTGAGTCAGGACTAAACATGGATCGACCTCCTGCTGGTGCCAGAGTCAGGACTAAACATGGACCGAACTCCTGCTGGTGCCAGAGTCAGGACTAAACATGAACCGACCTCCTGCTGGTTCTGAGTCAGGACTAAACATGGACCGGCCTCCTGCTGGTTCTGAGTCAGGACTAAACCTGGACCGACCTCCTGCTGGTGCCAGAGTCAGGACTAAACATGAACCAACCTCCTGCTGGTTCTGAGTCAGGACTAAACATGGATCGACCTCCTGCTGGTGCCAGAGTCAGGACTAAACATGGACCGGCCTCCTGCTGGTTCTGAGTCAGGACTAAACATGGATCGACCTCCTGCTGGTGCCAGAGTCAGGACTAAACATGGACCGAACTCCTGCTGGTGCCAGAGTCAGGAATAAACATGAACCAACCTCCTGCTGGTTCTGAGTCAGGACTAAACATGGACCAGCCTCCTGCTGGTGCCCAGAGTCAGGACTAAACATGGACCGGCCTCCTGCTGGTGCCCAGAGTCAGGACTAAATATGGACCGGCCTCCTGCTGGTGCCAGAGTCAGGACTAAACATGGACCGGCCTCCTGCTGGTGCCAGAGTCAGGACTAAACATGGACCGGCCTCCTGCTGGTGCCAGAGTCAGGACTAAACATGGACCGGCCTCCTGCTGGTGCCAGAGTCAGGACTAAACATGGACCGGCCTCCTGCTGGTGCCAGAGTCAGGACTAAACATGGACCGGCCTCCTGCTGGTGCCAGAGTCAGGACTAAACCTGGACCGACCTCCTGCTGGTGCCAGAGTCAGGACTAAACATGAACCAACCTCCTGCTGGTTCTGAGTCAGGACTAAACATGGATCGACCTCCTGCTGGTGCCAGAGACAGGACTAAACATGGACCGGCCTCCTGCTGGTTCTGAGTCAGGACTAAACATGGATCGACCTCCTGCTGGTGCCAGAGTCAGGACTAAACATGGACCGAACTCCTGCTGGTGCCAGAGTCAGGACTAAACATGAACCGACCTCCTGCTGGTTCTGAGTCAGGACTAAACATGGACCGGCCTCCTGCTGGTTCTGAGTCAGGACTAAACATGGACCGGCCTCCTGCTGGTTCTGAGTCAGGACTAAACCTGGACCGACCTCCTGCTGGTGCCAGAGTCAGGACTAAACATGAACCGACCTCTTGCTGGTTCTGAGTCAGGACTAAACATGGACCGAACTCCTGCTGGTGCCAGAGTCAGGACTAAACATGAACCGACCTCCTGCTGGTTCTGAGTCAGGACTAAACATGGACCGGCCTCGTGCTGGTTCTGAGTCAGGACTTAACATGGACCGGCCTCCTGCTGGTTCTGAGTCAGGACTAAACATGGATCGACCTCCTGCTGGTGCCAGAGTCAGGACTAAACATGAACCGACCTCCTGCTGGTTCTGAGTCAGGACTAAACATGGACCGGCCTCCTGCTGGTTCTGAGTCAGGACTAAACATGGACCAGCCTCCTGCTGGTGCCAGAGTCAGGACTAAACATGGACCGGCCTCCTGCTGGTTCTGAGTCAGGACTAAACCTGGACCGACCTCCTGCTGGTGCCAGAGTCAGGACTAAACATGAACCAACCTCCTGCTGGTTCTGAGTCAGGACTAAACATGGATCGACCTCCTGCTGGTGCCAGAGTCAGGACTAAACATGGACCGAACTCCTGCTGGTGCCAGAGTCAGGACTAAACATGAACCGACCTCCTGCTGGTTCTGAGTCAGGACTAAACATGGACCGGCCTCCTGCTGGTGCCAGAGTCAGGACTAAACATGGACCGGCCTCCTGCTGGTTCTGAGTCAGGACTAAACCTGGACCGACCTCCTGCTGGTGCCAGAGTCAGGACTAAACATGAACCGACCTCCTGCTGGTTCTGAGTCAGGACTAAACATGGACCGTTCTCCTGCTGGTGCCAGAGTCAGGACTAAACATGAACCGACCTCCTGCTGGTTCTGAGTCAGGACTAAACATGGACCGGCCTCCTGCTGGTGCCAGAGTCAGGACTAAACATGGACCGGCCTCCTGCTGGTTCTGAGTCAGGACTAAACATGGACCGGCCTCCTGCTGGTTCTGAGTCAGGACTAAACCTGGACCGACCTCCTGCTGGTGCCAGAGTCAGGACTAAACATGAACCAACCTCCTGCTGGTTCTGAGTCAGGACTAAACATGGATCGACCTCCTGCTGGTGCCAGAGTCAGGACTAAACATGGACCGAACTCCTGCTGGTGCCAGAGTCAGGACTAAACATGAACCAACCTCCTGCTGGTTCTGAGTCAGGACTAAACATGGATCGACCTCCTGCTGGTGCCAGAGTCAGGACTAAACATGAACCGAACTCCTGCTGGTGCCAGAGTCAGGACTAAACATGAACCGACCTCCTGCTGGTTCTGAGTCAGGACTAAACATGGACCGGCCTCCTGCTGGTGCCAGAGTCAGGACTAAACATGGACCGGCCTCCTGCTGGTTCTGAGTCAGGACTAAACATGGACCGGCCTCCTGCTGGTGCCAGAGTCAGGACTAAACATGGACCGGCCTCCTGCTGGTTCTGAGTCAGGACTAAACCTGGACCGACCTCCTGCTGGTGCCAGAGTCAGGACTAAACATGAACCAACCTCCTGCTGGTTCTGAGTCAGGACTAAACATGGATCGACCTCCTGCTGGTGCCAGAGTCAGGACTAAACATGGACCAGCCTCCTGCTGGTTCTGAGTCAGGACTAAACATGGATCGACCTCCTGCTGGTGCCAGAGTCAGGACTAAACATGGACCGGCCTCCTGCTGGTGCCAGAGTCAGGACTAAACATGGACCAGCCTCCTGCTGGTGCCAGAGTCAGGACTAAACATGAACTAAACATAGACCGGCCTCCTGCTGGTTCTGAGTCAGGACTAAACATGGACCGGCCTCCTGCTGGTTCTGAGTCAGGACTAAACCTGTACCGACCTCCTGCTGGTGCCAGAGTCAGGACTAAACATGAACCGACCTCCTGCTGGTTCTGAGTCAGGACTAAACATGGACCGGCCTCCTGCTGGTGCCAGAGTCAGGACTAAACATGGACCGGCCTCCTGCTGGTTCTGAGTCAGGACTAAACATGGACCGGCCTCCTGCTGGTTCTGAGTCAGGACTAAACCTGGACCGACCTCCTGCTGGTGCCAGAGTCAGGACTAAACATGGATCGACCTCCTGCTGGTGCCAGAGTCAGGACTAAACATGGACCGAACTCCTGCTGGTGCCAGAGTCAGGACTAAACATGAACCGACCTCCTGCTGGTGCCAGAGTCAGGACTAAACATGGACCGGCCTCCTGCTGGTTCTGAGTCAGGACTAAACATGGACCGGCCTCCTGCTGGTTCTGAGTCAGGACTAAACCTGGACCAACCTCCTGCTGGTGCCAGAGTCAGGACTAAACATGAACCGAACTCCTGCTGGTGCCAGAGTCAGGACTAAACATGAACCGACCTCCTGCTGGTTCTGAGTCAGGACTAAACATGGACCGGCCTCCTGCTGGTGCCAGAGTCAGGACTAAACATGGACCGGCCTCCTGCTGGTTCTGAGTCAGGACTAAACATGGACCGGCCTCCTGCTGGTGCCAGAGTCAGGACTAAACATGGACCGGCCTCCTGCTGGTTCTGAGTCAGGACTAAACATGGACCAGCCTCCTGCTGGTGCCAGAGTCAGGACTAAACATGGACCGAACTCCTGCTGGTGCCAGAGTCAGGACTAAACATGAACCAACCTCCTGCTGGTTCTGAGTCAGGACTAAACATGGACCGGCCTCCTGCTGGTTCTGAGTCAGGACTAAACCTGGACCGACCTCCTGCTGGTGCCAGAGTCAGGACTAAACATGAACCAACCTCCTGCTGGTTCTGAGTCAGGACTAAACATGGATCGACCTCCTGCTGGTGCCAGAGTCAGGACTAAACATGGACCAGCCTCCTGCTGGTTCTGAGTCAGGACTAAACATGGATCGACCTCCTGCTGGTGCCAGAGTCAGGACTAAACATGGACCGAACTCCTGCTGGTGCCAGAGTCAGGACTAAACATGAACCGACCTCCTGCTGGTTCTGAGTCAGGACTAAACATGGACCGGCCTCCTGCTGGTGCCAGAGTCAGGACTAAACATGGACCGGCCTCCTGCTGGTTCTGAGTCAGGACTAAACCTGGACCGACCTCCTGCTGGTGCCAGAGTCAGGACTAAACATGAACCGACCTCCTGCTGGTTCTGAGTCAGGACTAAACATGGACCGGCCTCCTGCTGGTGCCAGAGTCAGGACTAAACATGGACCGGCCTCCTGCTGGTTCTGAGTCAGGACTAAACCTGGACCGACCTCCTGCTGGTGCCAGAGTCAGGACTAAACATGAACCAACCTCCTGCTGGTTCTGAGTCAGGACTAAACATGGATCGACCTCCTGCTGGTGCCAGAGTCAGGACTAAACATGGACCGAACTCCTGCTGGTGCCAGAGTCAGGACTAAACATGAACCAACCTCCTGCTGGTTCTGAGTCAGGACTAAACATGGATCGACCTCCTGCTGGTGCCAGAGTCAGGACTAAACATGGACCGGCCTCCTGCTGGTTCTGAGTCAGGACTAAACATGGATCGACCTCCTGCTGGTGCCAGAGTCAGGACTAAACCTGGACCGAACTCCTGCTGGTGCCAGAGTCAGGACTAAACATGAACCGAACTCCTGCTGGTGCCAGAGTCAGGACTAAACATGAACCGACCTCCTGCTGGTTCTGAGTCAGGACTAAACATGGACCGGCCTCCAGCTGGTGCCAGAGTCAGGACTAAACATGGACCGGCCTCCTGCTGGTTCTGAGTCAGGACTAAACATGGACCGGCCTCCTGCTGGTGCCAGAGTCAGGACTAAACATGGACCGGCCTCCTGCTGGTTCTGAGTCAGGACTAAACCTGGACCGACCTCCTGCTGGTGCCAGAGTCAGGACTAAACATGAACCAACCTCCTGCTGGTTCTGAGTCAGGACTAAACATGGATCGACCTCCTGCTGGTGCCAGAGTCAGGACTAAACATGGACCAGCCTCCTGCTGGTTCTGAGTCATGACTAAACATGGATCGACCTCCTGCTGGTGCCAGAGTCAGGACTAAACATGGACCGAACTCCTGCTGGTGCCAGAGTCAGGACTAAACATGAACCGACCTCCTGCTGGTTCTGAGTCAGGACTAAACATGGACCGGCCTCCTGCTGGTGCCAGAGTCAGGACTAAACATGGACCGGCCTCCTGCTGGTTCTGAGTCAGGACTAAACCTGGACCGACCTCCTGCTGGTGCCAGAGTCAGGACTAAACATGAACCAACCTCCTGCTGGTTCTGAGTCAGGACTAAACATGGATCGACCTCCTGCTGGTGCCAGAGTCAGGACTAAACATGGACCGAACTCCTGCTGGTGCCAGAGTCAGGACTAAACATGAACCAACCTCCTGCTGGTTCTGAGTCAGGACTAAACATGGATCGACCTCCTGCTGGTGCCAGAGTCAGGACTAAACATGGACCGGCCTCCTGCTGGTTCTGAGTCAGGACTAAACATGGATCGACCTCCTGCTGGTGCCAGAGTCAGGACTAAACCTGGACCGAACTCCTGCTGGTGCCAGAGTCAGGACTAAACATGAACCGAACTCCTGCTGGTGCCAGAGTCAGGACTAAACATGAACCGACCTCCTGCTGGTTCTGAGTCAGGACTAAACATGGACCGGCCTCCAGCTGGTGCCAGAGTCAGGACTAAACATGGACCGGCCTCCTGCTGGTTCTGAGTCAGGACTAAACATGGACCGGCCTCCTGCTGGTGCCAGAGTCAGGACTAAACATGGACCGGCCTCCTGCTGGTTCTGAGTCAGGACTAAACCTGGACCGACCTCCTGCTGGTGCCAGAGTCAGGACTAAACATGAACCAACCTCCTGCTGGTTCTGAGTCAGGACTAAACATGGATCGACCTCCTGCTGGTGCCAGAGTCAGGACTAAACATGGACCAGCCTCCTGCTGGTTCTGAGTCAGGACTAAACATGGATCGACCTCCTGCTGGTGCCAGAGTCAGGACTAAACATGGACCGAACTCCTGCTGGTGCCAGAGTCAGGACTAAACATGAACCGACCTCCTGCTGGTTCTGAGTCAGGACTAAACATGGACCGGCCTCCTGCTGGTGCCAGAGTCAGGACTAAACATGGACCGGCCTCCTGCTGGTTCTGAGTCAGGACTAAACCTGGACCGGCCTCCTGCTGGTGCCAGAGTCAGGACTAAACATGGACCGGCCTCCTGCTGGTTCTGAGTCAGGACTAAACATGGACCAGCCTCCTGCTGGTGCCAGAGTCAGGACTAAACATGGACCGAACTCCTGCTGGTGCCAGAGTCAGGACTAAACATGAACCAACCTCCTGCTGGTTCTGAGTCAGGACTAAACATGGACCGGCCTCCTGCTGGTTCCGAGTCAGGACTAAACCTGGACCGACCTCCTGCTGGTGCCAGAGTCAGGACTAAACATGAACCAACCTCCTGCTGGTTCTGAGTCAGGACTAAACATGGATCGACCTCCTGCTGGTGCCAGAGTCAGGACTAAACATGGACCGAACTCCTGCTGGTGCCAGAGTCAGGACTAAACATGAACCGACCTCCTGCTGGTTCTGAGTCAGGACTAAACATGGACCGGCCTCCTGCTGGTTCTGAGTCAGGACTAAACCTGGACCGACCTCCTGCTGGTGCCAGAGTCAGGACTAAACATGAACCAACCTCCTGCTGGTTCTGAGTCAGGACTAAACATGGATCGACCTCCTGCTGGTGCCAGAGTCAGGACTAAACATGGACCGGCCTCCTGCTGGTTCTGAGTCAGGACTAAACATGGATCGACCTCCTGCTGGTGCCAGAGTCAGGACTAAACATGGACCGAACTCCTGCTGGTGCCAGAGTCAGGAATAAACATGAACCAACCTCCTGCTGGTTCTGAGTCAGGACTAAACATGGACCAGCCTCCTGCTGGTGCCCAGAGTCAGGACTAAACATGGACCGGCCTCCTGCTGGTGCCCAGAGTCAGGACTAAATATGGACCGGCCTCCTGCTGGTGCCAGAGTCAGGACTAAACATGGACCGGCCTCCTGCTGGTTCTGAGTCAGGACTAAACATGGATCGGCCTCCTGCTTGTGCCAGAGTCAGGACTAAACATGAACCGACCTCTTGCTGGTTCTGAGTCAGGACTAAACATGGACCGGCCTCCTGCTGGTTCTGAGTCAGGACTAAACCTGGACCGACCTCCTGCTGGTGCCAGAGTCAGGACTAAACATGAACCAACCTCCTGCTGGTTCTGAGTCAGGACTAAACATGGATCGACCTCCTGCTGGTGCCAGAGACAGGACTAAACATGGACCGGCCTCCTGCTGGTTCTGAGTCAGGACTAAACATGGATCGACCTCCTGCTGGTGCCAGAGTCAGGACTAAACATGGACCGAACTCCTGCTGGTGCCAGAGTCAGGACTAAACATGAACCGACCTCCTGCTGGTTCTGAGTCAGGACTAAACATGGACCGGCCTCCTGCTGGTTCTGAGTCAGGACTAAACATGGACCGGCCTCCTGCTGGTTCTGAGTCAGGACTAAACCTGGACCGACCTCCTGCTGGTGCCAGAGTCAGGACTAAACATGAACCGACCTCTTGCTGGTTCTGAGTCAGGACTAAACATGGATCGACCTCCTGCTGGTGCCAGAGTCAGGACTAAACATGGACCGAACTCCTGCTGGTGCCAGAGTCAGGACTAAACATGAACTAAACATAGACCGGCCTCCTGCTGGTTCTGAGTCAGGACTAAACATGGACCGGCCTCCTGCTGGTTCTGAGTCAGGACTAAACCTGGACCGACCTCCTGCTGGTGCCAGAGTCAGGACTAAACATGAACCGACCTCCTGCTGGTTCTGAGTCAGGACTAAACATGGACCGGCCTCCTGCTGGTGCCAGAGTCAGGACTAAACATGGACCGGCCTCCTGCTGGTTCTGAGTCAGGACTAAACATGGACCGGCCTCCTGCTGGTTCTGAGTCAGGACTAAACCTGGACCAACCTCCTGCTGGTGCCAGAGTCAGGACTAAACATGGATCGACCTCCTGCTGGTGCCAGAGTCAGGACTAAACATGGACCGAACTCCTGCTGGTGCCAGAGTCAGGACTAAACATGAACCGACCTCCTGCTGGTGCCAGAGTCAGGACTAAACATGGACCGGCCTCCTGCTGGTTCTGAGTCAGGACTAAACATGGACCGGCCTCCTGCTGGTTCTGAGTCAGGACTAAACCTGGACCAACCTCCTGCTGGTGCCAGAGTCAGGACTAAACATGAACCGAACTCCTGCTGGTGCCAGAGTCAGGACTAAACATGAACCGACCTCCTGCTGGTTCTGAGTCAGGACTAAACATGGACCGGCCTCCTGCTGGTGCCAGAGTCAGGACTAAACATGGACCGGCCTCCTGCTGGTTCTGAGTCAGGACTAAACATGGACCGGCCTCCTGCTGGTGCCAGAGTCAGGACTAAACATGGACCGGCCTCCTGCTGGTTCTGAGTCAGGACTAAACATGGACCAGCCTCCTGCTGGTGCCAGAGTCAGGACTAAACATGGACCGAACTCCTGCTGGTGCCAGAGTCAGGACTAAACATGAACCAACCTCCTGCTGGTTCTGAGTCAGGACTAAACATGGACCGGCCTCCTGCTGGTTCTGAGTCAGGACTAAACCTGGACCGACCTCCTGCTGGTGCCAGAGTCAGGACTAAACATGAACCAACCTCCTGCTGGTTCTGAGTCAGGACTAAACATGGATCGACCTCCTGCTGGTGCCAGAGTCAGGACTAAACATGGACCAGCCTCCTGCTGGTTCTGAGTCAGGACTAAACATGGATCGACCTCCTGCTGGTGCCAGAGTCAGGACTAAACATGGACCGAACTCCTGCTGGTGCCAGAGTCAGGACTAAACATGAACCGACCTCCTGCTGGTTCTGAGTCAGGACTAAACATGGACCGGCCTCCTGCTGGTGCCAGAGTCAGGACTAAACATGGACCGGCCTCCTGCTGGTTCTGAGTCAGGACTAAACCTGGACCGACCTCCTGCTGGTGCCAGAGTCAGGACTAAACATGAACCGACCTCCTGCTGGTTCTGAGTCAGGACTAAACATGGACCGGCCTCCTGCTGGTGCCAGAGTCAGGACTAAACATGGACCGGCCTCCTGCTGGTTCTGAGTCAGGACTAAACCTGGACCGACCTCCTGCTGGTGCCAGAGTCAGGACTAAACATGAACCAACCTCCTGCTGGTTCTGAGTCAGGACTAAACATGGATCGACCTCCTGCTGGTGCCAGAGTCAGGACTAAACATGGACCGAACTCCTGCTGGTGCCAGAGTCAGGACTAAACATGAACCAACCTCCTGCTGGTTCTGAGTCAGGACTAAACATGGATCGACCTCCTGCTGGTGCCAGAGTCAGGACTAAACATGGACCGGCCTCCTGCTGGTTCTGAGTCAGGACTAAACATGGATCGACCTCCTGCTGGTGCCAGAGTCAGGACTAAACCTGGACCGAACTCCTGCTGGTGCCAGAGTCAGGACTAAACATGAACCGAACTCCTGCTGGTGCCAGAGTCAGGACTAAACATGAACCGACCTCCTGCTGGTTCTGAGTCAGGACTAAACATGGACCGGCCTCCAGCTGGTGCCAGAGTCAGGACTAAACATGGACCGGCCTCCTGCTGGTTCTGAGTCAGGACTAAACATGGACCGGCCTCCTGCTGGTGCCAGAGTCAGGACTAAACATGGACCGGCCTCCTGCTGGTTCTGAGTCAGGACTAAACCTGGACCGACCTCCTGCTGGTGCCAGAGTCAGGACTAAACATGAACCAACCTCCTGCTGGTTCTGAGTCAGGACTAAACATGGATCGACCTCCTGCTGGTGCCAGAGTCAGGACTAAACATGGACCAGCCTCCTGCTGGTTCTGAGTCAGGACTAAACATGGATCGACCTCCTGCTGGTGCCAGAGTCAGGACTAAACATGGACCGAACTCCTGCTGGTGCCAGAGTCAGGACTAAACATGAACCGACCTCCTGCTGGTTCTGAGTCAGGACTAAACATGGACCGGCCTCCTGCTGGTGCCAGAGTCAGGACTAAACATGGACCGGCCTCCTGCTGGTTCTGAGTCAGGACTAAACCTGGACCGACCTCCTGCTGGTGCCAGAGTCAGGACTAAACATGAACCAACCTCCTGCTGGTTCTGAGTCAGGACTAAACATGGATCGACCTCCTGCTGGTGCCAGAGTCAGGACTAAACATGGACCGAACTCCTGCTGGTGCCAGAGTCAGGACTAAACATGAACCAACCTCCTGCTGGTTCTGAGTCAGGACTAAACATGGATCGACCTCCTGCTGGTGCCAGAGTCAGGACTAAACATGGACCGGCCTCCTGCTGGTTCTGAGTCAGGACTAAACATGGATCGACCTCCTGCTGGTGCCAGAGTCAGGACTAAACCTGGACCGAACTCCTGCTGGTGCCAGAGTCAGGACTAAACATGAACCGAACTCCTGCTGGTGCCAGAGTCAGGACTAAACATGAACCGACCTCCTGCTGGTTCTGAGTCAGGACTAAACATGGACCGGCCTCCAGCTGGTGCCAGAGTCAGGACTAAACATGGACCGGCCTCCTGCTGGTTCTGAGTCAGGACTAAACATGGACCGGCCTCCTGCTGGTGCCAGAGTCAGGACTAAACATGGACCGGCCTCCTGCTGGTTCTGAGTCAGGACTAAACCTGGACCGACCTCCTGCTGGTGCCAGAGTCAGGACTAAACATGAACCAACCTCCTGCTGGTTCTGAGTCAGGACTAAACATGGATCGACCTCCTGCTGGTGCCAGAGTCAGGACTAAACATGGACCAGCCTCCTGCTGGTTCTGAGTCAGGACTAAACATGGATCGACCTCCTGCTGGTGCCAGAGTCAGGACTAAACATGGACCGAACTCCTGCTGGTGCCAGAGTCAGGACTAAACATGAACCGACCTCCTGCTGGTTCTGAGTCAGGACTAAACATGGACCGGCCTCCTGCTGGTGCCAGAGTCAGGACTAAACATGGACCGGCCTCCTGCTGGTTCTGAGTCAGGACTAAACCTGGACCGGCCTCCTGCTGGTGCCAGAGTCAGGACTAAACAT
This sequence comes from Eucyclogobius newberryi, assembly GCF_026437365.1. Taxonomy (NCBI): domain Eukaryota; kingdom Metazoa; phylum Chordata; class Actinopteri; order Gobiiformes; family Gobiidae; genus Eucyclogobius; species Eucyclogobius newberryi. The sequence goes on from NW_027315823.1 coordinate 2,565,732, forward strand.
GGACCGGCCTCCTGCTGGTTCTGAGTCAGGACTAAACATGGACCAGCCTCCTGCTGGTGCCAGAGTCAGGACTAAACATGGACCGAACTCCTGCTGGTGCCAGAGTCAGGACTAAACATGAACCAACCTCCTGCTGGTTCTGAGTCAGGACTAAACATGGACCGGCCTCCTGCTGGTTCCGAGTCAGGACTAAACCTGGACCGACCTCCTGCTGGTGCCAGAGTCAGGACTAAACATGAACCAACCTCCTGCTGGTTCTGAGTCAGGACTAAACATGGATCGACCTCCTGCTGGTGCCAGAGTCAGGACTAAACATGGACCGAACTCCTGCTGGTGCCAGAGTCAGGACTAAACATGAACCGACCTCCTGCTGGTTCTGAGTCAGGACTAAACATGGACCGGCCTCCTGCTGGTTCTGAGTCAGGACTAAACCTGGACCGACCTCCTGCTGGTGCCAGAGTCAGGACTAAACATGAACCAACCTCCTGCTGGTTCTGAGTCAGGACTAAACATGGATCGACCTCCTGCTGGTGCCAGAGTCAGGACTAAACATGGACCGGCCTCCTGCTGGTTCTGAGTCAGGACTAAACATGGATCGACCTCCTGCTGGTGCCAGAGTCAGGACTAAACATGGACCGAACTCCTGCTGGTGCCAGAGTCAGGAATAAACATGAACCAACCTCCTGCTGGTTCTGAGTCAGGACTAAACATGGACCAGCCTCCTGCTGGTGCCCAGAGTCAGGACTAAACATGGACCGGCCTCCTGCTGGTGCCCAGAGTCAGGACTAAATATGGACCGGCCTCCTGCTGGTGCCAGAGTCAGGACTAAACATGGACCGGCCTCCTGCTGGTGCCAGAGTCAGGACTAAACATGGACCGGCCTCCTGCTGGTGCCAGAGTCAGGACTAAACATGGACCGGCCTCCTGCTGGTGCCAGAGTCAGGACTAAACATGGACCGAACTCCTGCTGGTGCCAGAGTCAGGACTAAACATGGACCGGCCTCCTGCTGGTTCTGAGTCAGGACTAAACATGGACCGGCCTCCTGCTGGTTCTGAGTCAGGACTAAACCTGGACCGACCTCCTGCTGGTGCCAGAGTCAGGACTAAACATGAACCGACCTCTTGCTGGTTCTGAGTCAGGACTAAACATGGACCGAACTCCTGCTGGTGCCAGAGTCAGGACTAAACATGAACCGACCTCCTGCTGGTTCTGAGTCAGGACTAAACATGGACCGGCCTCCTGCTTGTTCTGAGTCAGGACTTAACATGGACCGGCCTCCTGCTGGTTCTGAGTCAGGACTAAACATGGATCGACCTCCTGCTGGTGCCAGAGTCAGGACTAAACATGAACCGACCTCCTGCTGGTTCTGAGTCAGGACTAAACATGGACCGGCCTCCTGCTGGTTCTGAGTCAGGACTAAACATGGACCAGCCTCCTGCTGGTGCCAGAGTCAGGACTAAACATGGACCGGCCTCCTGCTGGTTCTGAGTCAGGACTAAACCTGGACCGACCTCCTGCTGGTGCCAGAGTCAGGACTAAACATGAACCAACCTCCTGCTGGTTCTGAGTCAGGACTAAACATGGATCGACCTCCTGCTGGTGCCAGAGTCAGGACTAAACATGGACCGAACTCCTGCTGGTGCCAGAGTCAGGACTAAACATGAACCGACCTCCTGCTGGTTCTGAGTCAGGACTAAACATGGACCGGCCTCCTGCTGGTGCCAGAGTCAGGACTAAACATGGACCGGCCTCCTGCTGGTTCTGAGTCAGGACTAAACCTGGACCGACCTCCTGCTGGTGCCAGAGTCAGGACTAAACATGAACCGACCTCCTGCTGGTTCTGAGTCAGGACTAAACATGGACCGTTCTCCTGCTGGTGCCAGAGTCAGGACAAAACATGAACCGACCTCCTGCTGGTTCTGAGTCAGGACTAAACATGGACCGGCCTCCTGCTGGTGCCAGAGTCAGGACTAAACATGGACCGGCCTCCTGCTGGTTCTGAGTCAGGACTAAACATGGACCGGCCTCCTGCTGGTTCTGAGTCAGGACTAAACCTGGACCGACCTCCTGCTGGTGCCAGAGTCAGGACTAAACATGAACCAACCTCCTGCTGGTTCTGAGTCAGGACTAAACATGGATCGACCTCCTGCTGGTGCCAGAGTCAGGACTAAACATGGACCGAACTCCTGCTGGTGCCAGAGTCAGGACTAAACATGAACCAACCTCCTGCTGGTTCTGAGTCAGGACTAAACATGGATCGACCTCCTGCTGGTGCCAGAGTCAGGACTAAACATGAACCGAACTCCTGCTGGTGCCAGAGTCAGGACTAAACATGAACCGACCTCCTGCTGGTTCTGAGTCAGGACTAAACATGGACCGCCTCCTGCTGGTGCCAGAGTCAGGACTAAACATGGACCGGCCTCCTGCTGGTTCTGAGTCAGGACTAAACATGGACCGGCCTCCTGCTGGTGCCAGAGTCAGGACTAAACATGGACCGGCCTCCTGCTGGTTCTGAGTCAGGACTAAACCTGGACCGACCTCCTGCTGGTGCCAGAGTCAGGACTAAACATGAACCAACCTCCTGCTGGTTCTGAGTGAGGACTAAACATGGATCGACCTCCTGCTGGTGCCAGAGTCAGGACTAAACATGGACCAGCCTCCTGCTGGTTCTGAGTCAGGACTAAACATGGATCGACCTCCTGCTGGTGCCAGAGTCAGGACTAAACATGGACCGAACTCCTGCTGGTGCCAGAGTCAGGACTAAACATGAACCGACCTCCTGCTGGTTCTGAGTCAGGACTAAACATGGACCGGCCTCCTGCTGGTGCCAGAGTCAGGACTAAACATGGACCGGCCTCCTGCTGGTTCTGAGTCAGGACTAAACCTGGACCGACCTCCTGCTGGTGCCAGAGTCAGGACTAAACATGAACCGACCTCCTGCTGGTTCTGAGTCAGGACTAAACATGGACCGTTCTCCTGCTGGTGCCAGAGTCAGGACTAAACATGAACCGACCTCCTGCTGGTTCTGAGTCAGGACTAAACATGGACCGGCCTCCGGCTGGTGCCAGAGTCAGGACTAAACATGGACCGGCCTCCTGCTGGTTCTGAGTCAGGACTAAACCTGGACCGACCTCCTGCTGGTGCCAGAGTCAGGACTAAACATGAACCAACCTCCTGCTGGTTCTGAGTCAGGACTAAACATGGATCGACCTCCTGCTGGTGCCAGAGTCAGGACTAAACATGGACCGAACTCCTGCTGGTGCCAGAGTCAGGACTAAACATGAACCAACCTCCTGCTGGTTCTGAGTCAGGACTAAACATGGATCGACCTCCTGCTGGTGCCAGAGTCAGGACTAAACATGGACCGGCCTCCTGCTGGTTCTGAGTCAGGACTAAACATGGACCGGCCTCCTGCTGGTGCCAGAGTCAGGACTAAACATGGACCAGCCTCCTGCTGGTGCCAGAGTCAGGACTAAACATGAACTAAACATAGACCGGCCTCCTGCTGGTTCTGAGTCAGGACTAAACATGGACCGGCCTCCTGCTGGTTCTGAGTCAGGACTAAACCTGGACCGACCTCCTGCTGGTGCCAGAGTCAGGACTAAACATGAACCGACCTCCTGCTGGTTCTGAGTCAGGACTAAACATGGACCGGCCTCCTGCTGGTGCCAGAGTCAGGACTAAACATGGACCGGCCTCCTGCTGGTTCTGAGTCAGGACTAAACATGGACCGGCCTCCTGCTGGTTCTGAGTCAGGACTAAACCTGGACCGACCTCCTGCTGGTGCCAGAGTCAGGACTAAACATGGATCGACCTCCTGCTGGTGCCAGAGTCAGGACTAAACATGGACCGAACTCCTGCTGGTGCCAGAGTCAGGACTAAACATGAACCGACCTCCTGCTGGTGCCAGAGTCAGGACTAAACATGGACCGGCCTCCTGCTGGTTCTGAGTCAGGACTAAACATGGACCGGCCTCCTGCTGGTTCTGAGTCAGGACTAAACCTGGACCAACCTCCTGCTGGTGCCAGAGTCAGGACTAAACATGAACCGAACTCCTGCTGGTGCCAGAGTCAGGACTAAACATGAACCGACCTCCTGCTGGTTCTGAGTCAGGACTAAACATGGACCGGCCTCCTGCTGGTGCCAGAGTCAGGACTAAACATGGACCGGCCTCCTGCTGGTTCTGAGTCAGGACTAAACATGGACCGGCCTCCTGCTGGTGCCAGAGTCAGGACTAAACATGGACCGGCCTCCTGCTGGTTCTGAGTCAGGACTAAACATGGACCAGCCTCCTGCTGGTGCCAGAGTCAGGACTAAACATGGACCGAACTCCTGCTGGTGCCAGAGTCAGGACTAAACATGAACCAACCTCCTGCTGGTTCTGAGTCAGGACTAAACATGGACCGGCCTCCTGCTGGTTCTGAGTCAGGACTTAACATGGACCGGCCTCCTGCTGGTTCTGAGTCAGGACTAAACATGGATCGACCTCCTGCTGGTGCCAGAGTCAGGACTAAACATGAACCGACCTCCTGCTGGTTCTGAGTCAGGACTAAACATGGACCGGCCTCCTGCTGGTTCTGAGTCAGGACTAAACATGGACCAGCCTCCTGCTGGTGCCAGAGTCAGGACTAAACATGGACCGAACTCCTGCTGGTGCCAGAGTCAGGACTAAACATGAACCAACCTCCTGCTGGTTCTGAGTCAGGACTAAACATGGACCGGCCTCCTGCTGGTTCTGAGTCAGGACTTAACATGGACCGGCCTCCTGCTGGTTCTGAGTCAGGACTAAACATGGATCGACCTCCTGCTGGTGCCAGAGTCAGGACTAAACATGAACCGACCTCCTGCTGGTTCTGAGTCAGGACTAAACATGGACCGGCCTCCTGCTGGTTCTGAGTCAGGACTAAACATGGACCAGCCTCCTGCTGGTGCCAGAGTCAGGACTAAACATGGACCGGCCTCCTGCTGGTTCTGAGTAAGGACTAAACCTGGACCGACCTCCTGCTGGTGCCAGAGTCAGGACTAAACATGAACCAACCTCCTGCTGGTTCTGAGTCAGGACTAAACATGGATCGACCTCCTGCTGGTGCCAGAGTCAGGACTAAACATGGACCGAACTCCTGCTGGTGCCAGAGTCAGGACTAAACATGAACCGACCTCCTGCTGGTTCTGAGTCAGGACTAAACATGGACCGGCCTCCTGCTGGTGCCAGAGTCAGGACTAAACATGGACCGGCCTCCTGCTGGTTCTGAGTCAGGACTAAACCTGGACCGACCTCCTGCTGGTGCCAGAGTCAGGACTAAACATGAACCGACCTCCTGCTGGTTCTGAGTCAGGACTAAACATGGACCGTTCTCCTGCTGGTGCCAGAGTCAGGACTAAACATGAACCGACCTCCTGCTGGTTCTGAGTCAGGACTAAACATGGACCGGCCTCCTGCTGGTGCCAGAGTCAGGACTAAACATGGACCGGCCTCCTGCTGGTTCTGAGTCAGGACTAAACATGGACCGGCCTCCTGCTGGTTCTGAGTCAGGACTAAACCTGGACCGACCTCCTGCTGGTGCCAGAGTCAGGACTAAACATGAACCAACCTCCTGCTGGTTCTGAGTCAGGACTAAACATGGATCGACCTCCTGCTGGTGCCAGAGTCAGGACTAAACATGGACCGAACTCCTGCTGGTGCCAGAGTCAGGACTAAACATGAACCAACCTCCTGCTGGTTCTGAGTCAGGACTAAACATGGATCGACCTCCTGCTGGTGCCAGAGTCAGGACTAAACATGGACCGGCCTCCTGCTGGTTCTGAGTCAGGACTAAACATGGATCGGCCTCCTGCTGGTGCCAGAGTCAGGACTAAACATGAACCGACCTCTTGCTGGTTCTGAGTCAGGACTAAACATGGACCGGCCTCCTGCTGGTTCTGAGTCAGGACTAAACCTGGACCGACCTCCTGCTGGTGCCAGAGTCAGGACTAAACATGAACCAACCTCCTGCTGGTTCTGAGTCAGGACTAAACATGGATCGACCTCCTGCTGGTGCCAGAGACAGGACTAAACATGGACCGGCCTCCTGCTGGTTCTGAGTCAGGACTAAACATGGATCGACCTCCTGCTGGTGCCAGAGTCAGGACTAAACATGGACCGAACTCCTGCTGGTGCCAGAGTCAGGACTAAACATGAACCGACCTCCTGCTGGTTCTGAGTCAGGACTAAACATGGACCGGCCTCCTGCTGGTTCTGAGTCAGGACTAAACATGGACCGGCCTCCTGCTGGTTCTGAGTCAGGACTAAACCTGGACCGACCTCCTGCTGGTGCCAGAGTCAGGACTAAACATGAACCGACCTCTTGCTGGTTCTGAGTCAGGACTAAACATGGACCGAACTCCTGCTGGTGCCAGAGTCAGGACTAAACATGAACCGACCTCCTGCTGGTTCTGAGTCAGGACTAAACATGGACCGGCCTCCTGCTGGTTCTGAGTCAGGACTTAACATGGACCGGCCTCCTGCTGGTTCTGAGTCAGGACTAAACATGGATCGACCTCCTGCTGGTGCCAGAGTCAGGACTAAACATGAACCGACCTCCTGCTGGTTCTGAGTCAGGACTAAACATGGACCGGCCTCCTGCTGGTTCTGAGTCAGGACTAAACATGGACCGGCCTCCTGCTGGTTCTGAGTCAGGACTAAACATGAACCGACCTCCTGCTGGTTCTGAGTCAGGACTAAACATGGACCGGCCTCCTGCTGGTTCTGAGTCAGGACTAAACCTGGACCGGCCTCCTGCTGGTGCCAGAGTCAGGACTAAACATGGACCGGCCTCCTGCTGGTTCTGAGTCAGGACTAAACATGGGGAATCTGTGTTTCAGCTTTATCCAGCTAAAATCTGGAATAGTCTTGACTTGATTTTTGTCATGTCTCTGTGATTTTAATGCATTTTACCCTTTGAATTGCCTTGTGTACAAACTGTGCTCTACAAATAAACTTGCCTGACCTTGCCTAGTAAGACCCAGGAGTTAAAGTGCACCTGCTCCTTTAACAGGAAAATTCCAGGTCTGTCAGAACTTTCTGATGATATAGAGTAAACCTGTAATTCTTTCAGTTCTATCCCGTTGGTCCACTCCACAATTAGTCATGGTTTTGTCGCTTTTGAGTCCATGCAAAGTCCCTATTTGTTGCTAATCCATTCCCAGTTGGATTGAATGTTGATGCCAATGTGTATTTCCTGCTAACATCTTTTCTGACTGGGCTAAGTCTTGTACTACACTAAGATGGCCGCCAGGGCTCCATTAGCGCTGGCCGTTAGAGACAGCTGCTGTTAGCACCACAGAGGGACAGGAAACTGTCAAAACACGGCCAAAAACTCCACGTGAGAAGACGAGGTAGAACCATGGCAAAGTTTTGAAGCTTTGTTCAATAAACTTTCCTCAAGGGTTTTCCAAGCAAGGGGCAAAATGTAACATGTTGTCTTGTCTCCATGGAGATGTTATTGCTTTGCCTGAAATGTTCCACTGTATGGCATTTAACTTATGTATCTTGTATTTTTTTGTAATTATTGCAAACACCTGTAGTGTGAGTAGCTCGCCCTTCACAGATATGGCCTGTAACGTGGCTTACCAGTGCCGCCTTCTTATATTGAGAAAGATGTTGGAATAGTTTTAGAGTCTGACCAGGGAGAGAACAAAAAGTAAGGGGGAAAGAAAGGCAGCAGAAGACAATTAAGGCACAAATAGTCCAAAATAAAAATGTCTCATTGGGTTCAAAGTCAAATTTGTAAATGTTTAAATTGAGCTCTCAATATTCTAACATTGTTCCCTCATCAAAAATATACCTGGAGTAGCATTTAGCTTCATTCACGCTAGTTTAAGATCTTGTTCACGAGTGAGGGAAGGATGGAACGTAAGATTGACAGGCGGATCGGTGCAGCGGCTGCAGTGATGCAGCTGCTGCATCGGACTGTTGTGGTAAAGAGGGAGCTGAGTCGAAAGGCAAAGCTCTCAATTTACCAGTCAATCTACGTTCCTACCCTCACCTATGGTCATGAGCTTTGGGTAATGACCGAAAGGACAAGATCGTGGATACAAGCGGTCAAAATGAGTTTCCTCCGCTGTGTGGCTGGGCGCTCCCTTAGAGATGGGGTGAGGAGCTCAGTCACACAGGAGGAGCTCGGAGTAGAGCCGCTGCTCCTCCACGTTGAGAGGAGCCAGCTGAGGTGGCTAGGGCATCTGTTCCGGATGCCTCCTGGGCGCCTCCCTGGGGAGGTGTTTCGGGCATGTCCCACCGGGAAGAGGCCCCGGGGAATACCCAGGACACGTTGGAGGGACTACGTCTCTCGGCTGGCCTGGGAACGCCTTGGGATCCCCCCGGAGGAGTTGGATGAAGTGTCTGGGGAGAAGGAAGACTGGGAGTGTGCTGCCCCCGCGACCCCACCCCGGATAAGCAGAAGAAGATAGATGGATGGAAACCAGGGCTAAACCAGAACTACATCAGGAATAAACCAGGACTACACAAGAACAAAGCCATGACTTAACCAGGACTAAAATCAAACCTGTTAACCAAAGATTGGTCCAAAGCAACCAAAGCTTTATACAAGAGTCTATATAGAGATCCAGTGGAAACAGGTCCAAGCAGTTCTCACTCGTGCTGTGCCAGGCCATAGCAAAGGCAGCAATTTTTAATTTTAGGCATGGACTAATTTAGTTCTGCCAGTTTTATTTTGCCCTTGGAGGCAATTTCCCAGCTGCACCAGGACATTTCAGAACATACGGAGGTAAAAACAAACAGCCCACTTCTAAATTCACTTTGGGTCTGTTATGTTTCGAGTGTGAACAGCAGCGTTTTAGAGACATTTTTTTTATTTTTTTTTATTGGGAGACTGTTACTGCTCAACAAAACAATGGCAGTCTAACAGCTCTGGACAGATGCAAATGTAGCTCATTAACAGAACGACTGACTGCACCAGATGAGAGAAGAGGAGGGAGGAAGAGAGAGAAAAGGATTAGAGAGAGAAGGAGGTGGAGAGAGGAGGAGGGGGTGAAAGAGAATGGGAGAGATGGAGAGATAAAGGGACAAGAGAGGAGGTGTATATAGGGATGAGTGAGAGAAAGAGTGAGAGAGAGGAATGGGATAGGAGGATGACTGAGTGGGATGAGAGAGGAGGAGGGTGAGAGTAAGAGCGAGAGAGAGTAGGGGGTGGAGAGAAGAGGAGGAGAAAGAGGGAGAAAGGGAGATGTAGAGAGTGGAACAAAAGAGGAGGAGGCAGGAAAGAGAGGGCTGAGAGAGAAGAGGGGAAGAAGGAGTGGAATGAGAGAGAAAAGCACGAGGAGAAAGAGAAGAGAGGGATGAAAATATGTTATGAGAGAGAGAGACAATAAATTAAAGGACAAATATCATGTAAAATGTATTAACCGAGAGAATGTTGTAATGCATATTATCTGTAATAAAGCATATTACATGTTACATGACGAGCAGTGCGTGAAAAAGTCGAGAGAAACAGGTTTGCTCGTGTTAGGCTTTAATGTTCAATGACAACAATCTCAAGAACAGTCAGTAACAGGGGTTTTTCAACAACAACCCAACTTCCCCGTCCTACAACTGAGACCATGCCCACAAAACTTCCCGACAACCACTGCGGCAAAGTTAGAACGCTACAATATTATTTGTCCTTTAAGACAGTGGAAACACTTTTGGACTGGACCAATCTACTTCAAAGAATAGAAATTAAGAAGAGCGGAAAAGAAGGGAAGAAGAGTAGAAAGATTTATTGAAAGAGCGATGAGAGAGAAAAAAGGGAAAAGAAACAAAGAAAAAAGGAAAGGAGAGAGAGGAGAAAAGCAAAGGATTGAGGAGAGGAGACACAGTCCAACCGGTTACTGTACTTTGACTGTTTAAAAGTTGACTGTGAATCTGCAATGCTCATTCTTGCAAGTTTCATCCTACAACAATTTATTTCAGAGGGAAAGTTACAGCATAGTGTTTTTAGGCTGGACTGGTCTGAAATCAGGACAGATGCATGAAGGCAAGAACGCTGAGGAAAAACAGCAGACATTTGGAACATCTGCCACCGGAACAGACTGAGCCAAACTCAGTCAGAGAGAAAACAGAACCTCCAGGAGACAGAGAGAGAGAAGGGGGAGGGGAGAGAGAGAGAGAGAGAGAGAGAGAGAGAGAGAGAGAGAGAGAGACGGGAGGGGAGAGAGAGAGAGAGAGAGAGAGAGAGAAAGGGAGGGGAGAGAGAGAAGGGGAGGGAAGAGAGAGTAAGGGGGAGAGGGAGGAGAGAGAGAGAGGAGAGAGAAAGTGAAGAGTGAAGGACAGCCAAACTGGACACAAGAGGCTGACAAAATTCATGTAACGTTGTTTGTTTAAAAGTCTGATCTTATAAACTGTGACGGAGCGGGTCCGTCCCTGTGTGAGATCATGTGAAGAGGCGCACGGTCGTTTCCCTGCGCCTCCAGTGCGTTTTGCCATGACTAAGGGTGTACAATGAAGGGAATACCAAATATATTAACTTTACTAGATTGTATTAAAACTGTACTTTGATATAATAAGGGAATACCAACTATATTAATTAGATTGTATTAAACTTAGTAATTCTAAGTTGAATTGAAACTGTGAAGGGGCCTCACACAGACCACATTCCTAGATAAGGAGAAAGCTGCAGACGAGCCCAAGGACATCTGTGTGCGATAGAATGGCGAGTGGAAGAATACTGAGAGAGGCGTCACCCTTCATATTACACCCTATATCGAAATGTTATAAATGTACGAGCAGAGCAGGGAAAGCGGCGCGTCCGGAGCGCCCGTGTAAGTCGCCGATCACATTCGATAGGGACAGATGGTAAGCGCTCTGTTATCTTTGTATTAGAATTGTACTGAGATTTGATTAATTCTAACTTTTTTGATTCTTGCCCTTTCTTTCATAAACGAGCATCAACAACTTGGTGACCCCGACGTGATGAAAGATTGGGACTAAACTGCGGAAAACTCAACGAACATCAGGCGACCATTTATCGACCTCGCAGTCCGTGCGCACTCCCCCCGTGCGGACTGATACAGTTTGTTTGTTTATTAGCCCGACGGATCGCATCGCATCTCTCGTCTCCCGTAGATTTCCGTCTCTTCAGAGAGCTCGAACAGTCTTTCTCCGTCCTAATTTTGTCCTGTACACTGGGGGAACTATATTATGATAGATCAATACGCTTAGACACGCGGAAAGCCACTTGAGACTGCAGGTGAGCGGTAGGTGAGTTCTATGATCGATACGTAGCAGGACTAATCGGCAGTCCACACCACGAGAAAATAAGACTCAGATTTGGGCCAAAAAAATCGTCCATTACGCCTTTAAAAGGAAAGGACAACACCTGTTGTATATTTACCGAAGTTGTCCACATTGAACAGAGTTAAATTTATTTCTACCGAGATCTGCTGGACATGATTGTGTAAATTTGTTAAAGCCAATTCATCCAAATTCAGACATAAGTGGTGCAAGAACAATACGGAGTAACAGAGGATATGAAGGAGATTAAAGGAGACATATGCTTTGGTAGCAAAAAATATTAAAGGAGACATGAGTTTTGACAGCAAAATATATTAAAGGAGAAATATGCTTTGGCAACGGAAAATATTAAAGGAGACACGCTTTGGAAGCGGAGATATGAATGGCTGGGGTAGTCATTAAGATAAAGACGACTGCGGTAGACGCATATGGCTGAGGTAGCCAAGAAATGCTGTGGTAGCGAAAAATAACAGCTGAAGTAGCCAAGAAACGCTTTGATATTGTAAAATAACGGCCAAGTCAGCCAACAGACAGAGTGTCAGTCTGGACGGGGAGTTTGCATGTGAGGAGTATCGCACGTGGGAGGGAACAGGCTCAGACATAGAGACAGGGAGAGACAGGGAGAGACAGGGAGAGACAGGGAGAGAAAAAAGAATGGGGCTTGGGCTTGGCGGAGCTTTAGTCCTCTCTTGAGAGCTAAAGACCAGTCAATGAACAGAATTCACAATCATAGGAACTTGCTTTGATGATTCAGTGCAACAATATAATAACAATAACGATATATAGTCAAAAAGATAAACAATTTTGATATGCTATAGGATAAAGAATAAAAGGATAAAATAGGCGTCCACTCTCCCTCAATCATTCAGTTTTATTTGTTTCTTTTGTGTTTCTTGTGTTGTCTGATGTGTGTAAACGTGTGTATTCCTTATTCGTTCGTGTTTTGCCTGAATCGTGTTGTTTGTTCCTGTTAGCCTAAGTTGGGAGCTAGGCTAGGCTAGCTCCACATTCATTGTTCTCGGCCTTTCTGCGGCTTATTTTTCTGTGTTGTTCTGTATTTCTTGACCCGTGGGTTGTGTGGGTCGTGTGGGGTGTGTTTTATGGTGGTTTGGTGTTTTTGTGATTTTATTGTCACTTTTGGCGGCTTCTGCCTTCGGTTAGGCTGAGTTCGGGCCCCGGGGGCTTAGCTGTTAGCTCCAGGAGTTGAGTGCTGCTGAATCAGAGTAAATTTAAAAGAAAAGGGTGGGCAAATAAAAAAATAAAAGCAAATAAAAACAAAGAGTGTGTTGCTCTGTCTAATATGACCAGTTTTGTTGAAATAAACCTGTTTAATGAAAAGTTCTCAAATAAAGAATAATCATTACTTCAGAATATTGTTTATTATTTTCAATTTCTTGCATTGATAACTATAATTATGTAGATAATGTAGAGAGGTGGTAGTAGGGCCTATATTCTAAGAAACCAAGAAAATTGTTTCAAATACATTTTTTTTTTATTCAACACTGATTTCTGGATGGTAGAGATGTGATTTGATAACGTGAAAATAAAATTGTATTTTTATTCCGTCCTCCCCTCTTAAAAAATGCCAAGGAAAGTCTGTGAAACAACAAATTGAAAAACTCTCACCTAAAAAAAGTTGGTGTAATCCCTTCTTCATCAGTTGTAGTCAACTGGATACTGTTTTGTTTTTTAAACACGCTTCGACCTTCATCCAAATGTCATTCTCAATCTGCGGATCTTGTCTGCAAGACGTGCCGTTTGCCGAGCAGCTACCGCAGTGTAAAGCCTCGCCGTCCAAGCGCTAGCTGAGCCGTGTGTTACACCCATCTAGTTTCAGGTTCGTGTCCCGCTTTAGATAAGACCCTCGTGAAGTTCTGTCAGTGTCATACATTCTTCTTCTGTAGGTGCCCCGGAGAAGACCCTGTCTTGCCTTTTTGTGAACTCTTACAACTTGTCTCAAACTAAATGGACTAAACTATGAAAACAACAAACTGAAACTATTTATGATTGTATAATCAGTAATACAACTTAAACCTTGCCTCTGTCGTCCAACAACGAACGTGCTTTCAACTGGTCCTGAGCCCAAAACTCAGGTGGCGTTGTTGGTCATTTGTGCACGTAAACAGCAACAGAGTAAAATACTGAACTCCACCTGTTAATGAAAATTCACCTTGCCAATATGAACGTGTGACATTTTTTCCCAATTGATTCAACGGTACGCATGCCTTCTCCACTGCACCTGCTGTAGAACATGTGCGAAGCACCATCTTCATATTAACTTTATTACATGCAAAAAATTGTGTTCAGGCCCTTTAAAAAAGAAAAACACAGTAATGTGAGTATTTGTAATGGGTTACTTTCAATCCCTGCCTACAGGGACATACCTGAATGGTGTTCTTTGTCACATATTTTTGCGTAATCCGGTATATGAGGCCTCACGTAAACCCCGCCCACTAAAGCCAAGTCCTGATTTATTTCATTTGTCCATGAACAGTGGACGGGTTGTTTTGATTCCCTGACGATTATTCCTTAAATTCATGTTCTGCAGAGTACACCAGAGCAGCCGAGTAACACCCTCTGCTGATTTGTTTTGCTGAAACATTTTGTTTTAGTTAAAAATTACATGAGAGATAAAAAAAAAAAAATAAGAGCTTCTACAGAGCTTTAAGTCCCATAAACCGTACCAGTCTGATCTGTGGTGTTAAATCCTGATTTAATCTGATCCTCACAGTAATGAGATTGTTTAATTACCCTGCACTAAATCCAAAATAATATCCAACTCTTATCGGTCGCCACGTCAAGAAAATACTTTTTAATATTTGGATAAAAACCAGGCCAAAAAATGGCAAAATCTACTTGAGCAGTTCAGTTACTTTACATCCATGTGAACAATGTGTACTTCCATATGAACAATGTGTACATCCATATGAACAATGGGAAGTAGCCCTACTCGAGTGAAACTAGAGTGTGTTAGCTCAAGTTCACAGTAAAAGTAGCATGCATGATAGAATGGCTTGCAGTTTTGTTACTTCGATATATACATTGGAATTACCTCAACTTCTACACCAGCAGGCTATTGCTACTACCACTACTACCTCTATAATTAATCCTGTTATTACTACCATTATTACTACTACAAAACTACTACAACTTACTTCTCATCTCAGAACAAGAAAGCCCTGGCTCACTTTCCCTAGCCTTCCTCTGTTAGGAGTTTGTATATGTTTTTATGGGTGGGTTTGCTTTGTTCCAAACTGCACCGAATTTCAACTCTAATCCTGCATCAAGCAACATGGCCGTGTGTCCCACATTTCACTGTCAGCAACAAAAACTTAATTTTCATCAGCAAACGTACATAGAGCAGCAAGCAGCGACAACACTTTTCTTTTTCACCAGCATTAAAAGTGAATGAGAAAGGTTCTGGTTTAGTCCTGGTTTAGTTTTGCTTTAGTCCTGGTTTAGTCCCTAAATCAGTTCTAGTTCACTTCCTTAGAGCTTATTCCAGCAGTCCTAAATGTTGTGTAGCATGGAGAATACAGCAGTGCCAGAAGATTCAGCCGCCTCTAGGAACTCCTCCACGTCACAAAGCACACATCAAACACAACTCCACGGCATGCTGGGAGATGGAGGAGATGGCCACGGGGCATGCTGGGAGATGTAGTCTCAGTTTGTGGAGGTTACAGTTTAGCCGAGGCCCGGAGAGACTCGTCACATGGCATCAGTGTTAAAAGAAGTTTGTTTCTGCTGCTCGTTTTTGTCACACCAAATTGGACCAATGAAGGAGAACATCCACTTGGTCCTTAGCCATGTTTTAGTCCAGGTTTACACCTAATTCAGGCCTGATTAAGTCCGGGTTTAGCCCTGGTGCTACTCTAAAAAACTAATGTTACCATACATAGTACTTGATATGAAAAGATAACTAGTCCTTATGTGGCCGTTTTATCATAATAGTACCTATAATATCCCAGTCCCTATTTACAGTAGACTTTATACTTCTCCTTCACAAAGGCAGAAACACCCTTTAGACTGCACTTTGACCTCTATGCGCTCACCAAGATGCTGGAGAAATGCCATACATGGCCGACACCATGTGAGGCCCCATCCTGCTCCCCAGATGTTGGAAGAGTGCCATATGTGGCCTTATTTAACACGACTCCTCAGCGCACACACATTTCTGCAGCGAATTGTCATTGTCACAAATACAGGCTAGATTAAGGCCCAGTCTCCATCCATCCATCTTCTACTGTTTATCCGGGGCCGGGTCGCAGGGGCAGCGGTCTAAGCAGGGACTCCCAGACTTCCACTCCCCAGACACTTCCTCCAACTCCTCCGAGGGGATCCCGAGGCGTTCACCAGGCCAGCCGAGAGACATAATCCCTCCAGCGTGTCTTCCACGGGGCCTCTTCCCGGTGGGACATGTCCGAAACACCTCCCCAGATGTGGAGGAGCAGCGGCTCTACTCCAAGCTCCTCCTGTGTGACTAAGCTCCTCACTCTATCTCTAAGGGAGTGCCCAGTCACCCGGCTGGAAACTCATTTCGACCGCTTGTATCCGCGATCTTGTCCTTTCAGTCATTACCCAAAGCTCATGACCATAGGTGAGGGCAGGAACGTAGATTGGCCGGTAAATTAAGAGCGTTGCTTTTTTAGTCAGCTCCTTCTTCACCCCAACAGTTTGATACAGCCACCGCATCACTGCAGACGCTGCACCAGACATGGGCAAACTACGGCTTCATATTCTGGCCAGCCTTCATGATCCCCGCCAAACAGGTTTTTATTCTTATTTTTTTTGCCCTTGAGCTTTATTAGACAGGAGATGAAATAATGAAGGGGGGATGAGAGAGAAGAGAGGACATGCAGTAAATGTCGGAGTCAGGATTCGAACTCGCTGCGGCCGGCCATTCATTTTACCTTTTGCCTGTAATGCCTACATTTCCCCAAGAGATTGTGCACTTTGACCTTTTTGGCGCCCTCTTCTTCTCTGTTAAGCTTTTCCCAACTAGCCTTAAAACCCTGAGCAGGATGTTACTTTCCTTCACTGTATCATCCATCAGGAATCACTGTGTAAGTCTATATTGCAGCTTAACCATTTCGTGGATCCTGTTGTAAAACTTGTGAACTTTATACACGCAAGGGGACTCCAGCATCGTCACACCATCTGTTCCTGGCCCGGCCCCTCGGTCAAATTTTAGAACCTATTGTGGCACTCGAGTCAAAAAGTTTGCCCACCCCTGCGCTACACCAATCCCACCTGTAGATCTTATGCTCCACCCTAACCCCAAGACCCCAAGATAATTGAACTCCTCCACTTGGGGCAAGGACTCCCCATCCACCTGGAGGGGGCAGGCATCCTTTTTCCGTTTGAGAACCATGGCCTCTGATTTGGAGGTGCTGATCCTCGTCCCAGCTGCAAACTGTCCCAGTGCATGTTACAAGTCCATCAGGACAATGAGGGAGCTGATGGTGGGCTCCCACTTGAGGTCCCGGGTGATGGTGGTGACGAGAAAGCGGAGGGAGTCTACAGTGGTGATGGGGGAGTCTGTGACAGTGAGGGGGGGTTGTGACTTTCCTGAGTCCACGATCATCTCCATTGTCTTCTGGGCGTTGAACTCCAGGTTGTTACCGCTGCACCAGGACACCAGCCGCTCCACCTCCCTCCTGTAGACAGACTCATCCCCCCATAGGGATGAGGGTGGTGTCGTCCGCAAACTTGATCAGTTTTACGGCTGTTTAGTCTCACCTATGTACCGCTCTTTACACTATTCTTCACTGCATTGGATAGAATACACTACATTGCTAGTGTCGGCATCTTGTCCTTAGGGTGAACCAGTTTCTTTCTTAAAGTGTTGCCTCTTTGCAGTTTTTCCGACAGTCCCGAGACATAAGGGATGGAAACACTCTTCCTTTTTGGTTCTGTTTCACTTGAAGTTAATTCAAACTAAATTTGACTCAAGTAAAAGTGTCAGAGAGTTTCTCCAAGATGTACAATTTCATGAAAACGTTACGTAACTGTAACTAAATATTACCACATGTGCTGTTCTGTTTGCACAAGGCAAAAAGGTTTTTTTTCACTGTATGTTCAGGAAATACAATATTGGGGGCACATCATCTCGGCCTGAATGAGCAATGCCCATCTTTTTGGGCTAAGCCCTGGATGTTTACAATGTCTGCCTCAGACAATATATATATATATATATATATATATATATATATATATATATATATATATATGTATATATATACACACATATATATATATATATATATATATATATATATATATATGTATATATATATATATATATATATATATATGTATATATATATATATATATATATATATATATGTATATATATATATATATATATATATATATATATATATATATATATATATATATATATATATATATATATATATATATATATATATATATATATGGGTATTCATCATGTCAAAACAGCTGTAAACTGCCTTTAGAACTTCTCATTGGAACTGCCGCAAACCAGTGGCAACACGGCGAAGGTCAAGGGACGCAACTGACAAAGTTGTGGGTCAGGTTTTTAAAGAGAGGAGAGCGGAGGATTTCTGCCAAGCGTTTTGGTTTGACTTTCAGCAAACTCAAAATGAAGCAAATGCTTGAATTTAAATGTGAAATATTACACAGAATTGCTTTAAATATAAAACAGAACCAAATTGATTACTTACCAATTATAGTGTATGTCAAGTATATTTGATACACTTTATTCTCAAGCATGTTCCTCCTCAAACCTAACAATAGGATTCTGCAGCCGCTGAAGTTCTTTAACCACATTGAATCCTTCTGGCACATGTATATGTATGTAATATAATCATGGTCTTAGTTAGCATAACCTCCCTGATTCAATCTTGGCCTATTCCATGAATCGAAAGTGGTGGTTATTTGTATATGTACTTATTTATTCATTTATTATAATAATTATTGTATTGCGTATTGCCCCATGTGTTCAGTTAGTAGTTGTATGATGTTACTACCCCCAATGCATGTGCCAATCTCATTCAAAGTATTTTAAAGTAGTTTATTTTTAAATGACGTACAAACTTTCCCCTGGTTTGATCCTGATTCAGTTCAGTCCTGCTTTAAACACGGTTTTTAATTTTCTATCACACCTTTTGGAATTGCATTGAATATTCTTAAATAATTTCCAGGGTGGACTTGTTCTTCATAGTTTGAAGCTGCTTTGCTCCTGTTATCAGAAAGAGTTCAAGTGCTGCTAATTATGCAAATGTATTATCTCTCAACTCTTCCGAGCAATCAGCTGCTATTAGGTTAACGCTGATCACAATGAAGTCGTGAAGGCTTTAAATGCACCAGAGCGGACGACACATACACTTTTAATTATTTATCATTATGCAAAAATAATCATAAAAACATCAGTCACCTCTGCTCCATTTGTCTGCTGATTGAGTGACTTCAGTAGAAGAGTTGTTCATGTAAAGATGTCAATGCTTTGTCGAGAATGTTCCAATGTATGGCATTAATCATATCTAGCTTGAATTTGTTCAATTAAAGTTTTTATTTGTTTATTTAAAGTTGAACAAATGCAGTATAAGACATGGAAAGAAATGCATTTTTACAATAAAAACATTTCAAAGGTTTTGGTCAGTTAGAATTGTAACTTCAAAGGCATTTTTCTCTAACTTAAACTTCTCAACCTGTACTACAGGTCAAATCAAATCAAATCAATTTATTTTTGTAAGGCCCAAAATCACAACAACAGTTGCCTCTGAGGGCCACAGGGAGAAATGAATCAACAATGTCTGTGGTGGCGATGAAGTCAGACAATGTCTGTGGTGGCGAGGGACGATGTCCCAGGGTCCTCTGTCCTTAGACTCTCCTTCTCGGCCAGGAAAAACTACAAAAAAAAAACCTCTTTGGGAAAAAAGCGTAGAAAACTGGAGGAGTTCCAGTGAAGGAGAGATCCGACTCTCACAGACGGACAGACGGACACGAGGAGACTGGAGCTGGACCCACTCTTCAGGCAGATGAGGGACCGTCTGAGTCGAGCTGGACCCACTCTTCAGGCAGATGAGGGACCGACTGAGGCGAGCTGGACCCACTCTTCAGGCAGATGAGGGACCGTCTGAGTCGAGCTGGACCCACTCTTCAGGCAGATGAGGGACCGTCTGAGTCGAGCTGGACCCACTCTTCAGGCAGATGAGGGACCGACTGAGGCGAGCTGGACCCACTCTTCAGGCAGAAGAGGGACCGTCGGGGGCGAGCTGGACCCACTCTTCAGGCAGATGAGGGACCGACTGAGGCGAACTGGACCCACTCTTCAGGCAGATGAGGGACCGACTGAGGCGAGCTGGACCCACTCTTCAGGCAGATGAGGGACCGTCGGGGGCGAGCTGGACCCACTCTTCAGGCAGATGAGGGACCGTCGGGGGCGAGCTGGACCCACTCTTCAGGCAGATGAGGGACCGACTGAGGCGAACTGGAGCCACTCTTCAGGCAGATGAGGGACCGTCCACACAGGGCAGGGACCACTTCACCAGGAGAGGGACATCTGGGTCCACAGGTCCTCAGGAGTGAGAGAAAGAAAAAGAAGGCGGTGAACAGTTTGCAAGTGGAATCAAAAAATAAATATTGTTTGATAGCATAAGTAGTCAGAAGAAGAAGAGGATAGTGCTCAAGCTGTCATACTTCCCCCAGCATAGTTACTCCTAGGGCAGCGTAGCTAAAGCTGTGGGTTTATGTTTCTGTTCCTAACTACTCTGACCATAAGCGATTTCGAAGAGGAAAGTTTTAAGCCTGGACTTAAATGAAGAGACTGTGTCAGCATATTTAACATGGGTCGGGAGCTGATTCCATAAAACAGGCGCTTGGTAGCTAAACGCTCTACCTCCTACAGTACTTTTAGAGACTCTTGGGACCACCAGAAGGCCGGCATTCTGAGAGCGAAGAGCTCTGTTTGGATGATATGGTTCTATAGCATCTTTGAGGTAGGATGGGGCCATGTCATTTATGGCTTTGTAGGTCAAGAGTAGAATTTTAAATTTGATTCTAAACTCGACAGGAGCCAGTGAAGAGACTTCAGCACTGGCGTAATGTGCTCTCTTCTTTTTGTTCCTGATAGTAATCTTGCTGCTGGATTTTGAACCAGTTGAAAGCTTTTTATGGAGCTTTTAGGACACGCTGTGAGCAGGAGTTACAGTAGTCTAATCTAGTCGTTACAAATGCATGGATAAGTTTTTCAGCATCGCTTTTAGGCAGGATTCTTCTGATTTTGACTGTTGCGCAAATGGAAATAGGCTGTTTTACAGACTTGATTTATATGAGCTTTAAATGAAAGCTCCTGGTCAAATAAGACTCCAAGGTTTCTTACAGTAGAACTAAAGGCTACACTAACATTGTCCAGTGTGACTATCTGCTCAGATAAAGCGTCTCGTAGATGCTTAGGGCCAAGCACAATGACCTCGGTTTTTTCAGGGTTAAGAAGCAGGTAGTTAAGTGTCATCCAGGTTTTTATCTCCTTCACACAAGTACTAAGTCTGTCTACTTGATCGCTCTGATCAGGTTTCATTGATAAATACAGCTGAGTGTCATCTGCATAGCAGTGGAAGTTAATGCCATGTGACCTGATAATGTTGCCTAATGGCAGCATATAAAGAGTAAACAGAATTGGACCGAGTATCGAACCCTGTGGCACACCGTAAATTACTTTAGAGCAAGGTGAGGAGCTCTGGTTTACATTAAAAAATTGGTACCTATCAGATAAATAGGATTTAAACCAGCTGAGGGCGGGGCCTCTGACACCTACATCACATTCTAACCTCTGCAGTAGAATGTTGTGGTCAATGGTGTCAAACGCTGCGCTGAGGTCCAACAGAACCAGGATTGAGACCAGTCCATCGTCAGCGGCTAATAACAAATCATTTGTGACTTTAACTAGTGCAGTTTCAGTGCTGTGGTGGGCTCTGAACCCTGACTGGAAAACTTCAAATAAGTTATTGTCCTGCATGTGGCGACAAAGCTGTTTTACTACAACTTTTTCAAGGATTTTAGAGACGAAGGGAAGATTTGAAATAGGTCTGTAGTTTACCAATAGGTCAGGATCTAGATTAGGCTTTTTCAGAAGAGGTTTAATGACTGCATGTTTGAAGGACTGTGGAACATAGCCACTTTGGAGTGAAATATTTATTATATTAAGAATAGGGTCTATAATTAGGGGGAGAATGTCTTTGAGGAGCTTGGAATGGGGTCTAGGACACAAGTTGAGCTTTTAGAGGACATAATGGCTGAAGTTATCTCTGCTTGATCAACAGCTGTGAACCTTTCTAAGTTTACAGGTGGATTTATATGGGACGTTAGATTTACAGCTTAGGCTAGTTCAGGGCTAATAGCGGGGGTAATTTCATCTAATTTATCTCTGATTGTTTTTATTTTATTGTTAAAAAATAGGAGGAAATCATCAGAGCTAAGTGTAGCTGGGATTGAGGGCTCTACTGCACTGTGACAGTTTGTTAGCCTAGCTACAGTGCTGAAAAGGAATTTAGTGTTACTTTTGTTGACTTCTATTAGATTTGAATAATATCTGATTTGGGCCTTACGCAGAGCCTGCTTATAGGACAGCAGGCAACTTTTCCATGCTTTTAGGGATTCTTCTGTGTGAGAGCGACGAAATAATCCCTCTAACTTTCTAACTCTTTGTTTATGTGAACGCAGTTCTTGGTTGTACCATGGGGAGGCGCGCTTTGGCCTAATGACCTTCTGTTTTAATGGCGCGACAACGTCAAGAGCAGACTTCAGAGAATTCATGGTCAAGTCGACACATTGATCACTTATACTGGGACTAAAGCTGTTCTCAGCAGGATCACATGACATGTCACTGAATATTGGCTCTATTATTTCTTTGAATTTCGATTTTTCAGATATTGTCCTTTTCATTATAACTTTATTTTGTGGGACTGGATGATCTTTAAGAATAAACTGAAAGGTAATTAGGAAATGATCTGACAATATAGGGTTTTGAGGGAGGACAATGAGGTCACTAATCTCTGTTCCATACGTTAGGACAAGATCCAGAGTGTTCTTGTGAGTGTGAGTCGGTTTATTTACATTCTGAGTGAAACCAATGCTGTCTAACAAGGCGCTGAAGGCATTACTGAGAGCGTCATCACTCATGTTCACGTGGATATTAAAGTCTCCAGCTATAACTATTTTATCCCAGGCTAACACTAAGTTTGATATAAAGTCAGAAAACTCTGTTAAAAACTCTGAATAGGGACCAGGGGGTCGGTAGATAACTATGAACAAAACTCCTTTTTGGTTTTTCATATTTGGACATGTGATTGACAGCATAAGGCTTTCAAATGAGTGAAATGCATTGTTAGTTTTAGGGCTCATGAGTAGGCTTGAGTGTGAGATCACTGCCACACCACCACCTCGGCCTGTGCTCCTGGCAGTCTGAAAGTTAACATGGGTGGGTGGGGTGGACTCATTTAGTCTGACGTAGTCGTCTTGTTGAAGCCACGTTTCAGTTAGAGCTAGAAGATCTATGTTATAGTCACTAATTAATTCATTAACTAAGAGCGATTTGGAGGATATTGCTCTAATGTTTAGCAGTCCACATTTTACGTGTTTATTCATTTGTGTATTTGTGTCATTTGTGATTGTTATTTTCCTTAAGTTATTTGGTCTGACGCCTGAAATATTTTTTCTGAGATGTGACTTTTTGGCATTATTTGTACGAGGGACACGAGGGACACGAGGGACACACACAGTCTCTATCTGTCTTGAATCTGAACACTTCACATGTAACAGAACGGGCGAGAGTTCAGTGACAGAGGAGCGTCTTAAACTGCTGCTCTGCGCCCAGGGCTCATCCCTAGATGGTCACTTAACACGACTAAGATTATCGGTCAAATTCCGAACTAATAGGGATGTACCCTCCGAAGTCGGATGGATGCCATCCCTGCGTATGAGCCCGGGCTTTCCCCAAAACGCACTCCAGTTATCAATAAAGACTACGTTGTTTTGAGGGCACCATCTGGATAACCAGCTGTTGAATGCTGAAAGACGGCTGTACAATTCAGCATTGATCCGATTGGGCAGGGGACCAGAAAATATTACAGTGTCTGACATCGACTTCGCTAGGTCACACACCGCGGCTACTTGAACTTTGAGCACCTCTGATTGTCTCCGCCGGGCGTCGTTACCGCCTGCGTGAATCACGACTCGCCGGAAACGGGTCCTACTCTGCTTTAAGATCCTAAGGTTTCCTTCGATGTCACCCATTCTGGCCCCCGGGTAACACCTAACGCTAGCAGCTGGCAGCTTCACGTCTCTAACAATAGAACTCCCGATTACAAGAGTTTCTCTAGTGTGTTCAGCGGGCGTGTGATCGCTGAGGGGAGAAAACCTATTATAGACGTGAAGCTCACGGCGCTCTAAGGTTCGGCGTTTAGCGCCTTGTCCCCTCCGAACTGTCACAAATTGGTCCCTATTCTGTTCCTGGTCTAGTCCCGGCTGCACGGGAGACGCTGAGGGGCTGAGCTCGGCCTTACTGCTACTGCTAATGCTAATGCTAATGCTACGCCTTGCAGCGCGGTCCGGTAGCCCTCGCGCTAAAACCGAACTATAACTGGACTTTAGCTCCTCTAAACAGCGGATCCGCGCTTCTAACTCCGGTGTTTCTTTTTTTATCTATTGTTCTCATCAATATAACTGAAGGATTCCTCACTTGATTTATTAAGGTTAAAACAACAGCAACAAAACAAAAAACTAATCATTTTTAAACCGTACTTTTTTTTCTGTTTACCAAAATCCCCCAGTAAACAGTTGCGTATCTGATATATCAACAAAATAAACCGAAAATGTACACGGTCTCAAACAATTACTCATATTTGAGTGATATTTCTGTGGTTACGAGTCCAAAGGTTCGCTAGTTCGAAGGTTCGCTAGTCCGAAGGTTCACTAGTCCGAAGGTTCCTCCTAGGGCTAAAGTGAAGGTGCATAGACGGTATCGGGATGTAGCCACTGGGGCTCGTCACAACGTTTAGTGTATCTGCTGCTCACAGGTGGCACCCCAAGTTGTACTGTGTACATAAAAATAACAAGGGAACAACTCGAATCCTCCACTCTACACCTTCATTTGATCATAAGTATAGAAATACGCATGATCCGATCACAGTAGGATTGGTAGTCAAAAAGGATATTCAGCTTTCGAAGAATGCCAACTGGAAAACAGTTTAATCCCGGAGACGATGTAATATCACCGCGGTGAAGTTAGTTTCACGTTGGATGTTGGACATTCGCCTCTGCAACTAGAGCCTGAGTTTCGTCTGAGTGTGTCCCGCCTGCAGTAGCACACTGAAGTGCCGCTTGGTGCGCCAGTTAGGGACCGTCTCTAAAGTACGGTTGCAAAAGTGTTTGTTTAAAAAAATGCTACTATAATAACTTAGCGTTAATATATATCTATATTTCTTCCCAAATTCTTTACATAGGTTATTTTGTATTATGTATTGTTGTTGCTGTGTAAAACAATAAATATTTTTTTTTTTAAATGTAAATATATATACATTATATTATATATTGTATTATAACTAGCTTTGACTATCTAGGTTAGTTAACTTGGGAGCTATTGAAAATAATCTTTTTTGAAGAAAAATATTATTTAAAATCTATAAAGGGTAAACATTTTTAACCCAAAAGGACTATGGCACCTAGGATTAGCAACGCGGATTCATGCTCAATGTTGTTGTTTTTTCATTGTATAAATTATGCTTGATATTTTTTAAGATAACACTTTTTTAAACAAACACTTGTGCAACCGTACCTTAGAGACTGACTGGCGGACTCACACCTTCGGACTAGCGAACCTTCGGACTAGCGAACCTTCGGACTTGTGGGCAGCCACCATTTTGGTGTGCAATGTTGGCAATTTTCACTCCTAATTACCTGAGCCCTGTAACCTGAATCTGGACTAGACATGAAAATATTTTGCAATGAGCAGAAGTGTCATGTGATGGAACGAGCTTTAATGAAAACAAAAAAGACAAAAATACAGGGCGAGCATGAGCAAACAAAAGGAAGAGAAGAAACGCGTGTGGATTAAACTTTCTTATGAAGGACACAAGAGAGTGCTTTATTCACTGGCGGTAAGGAGCTTTGTTACAGTCTATGTAGCACTGATGACGATGAAAAAGTTTGCGCAAACTGTGTTGCTTTTGTTTGTTTTATTTCTAAAGTTTAAGAGTTGTCACTATGTAACGAAGCCTAGCAATGTCTCTAATTTGCTGTGGTAAAGTTGTTGGAAAGTCACAATTTGAGGTGTGCAAGCCGACAAATAGTGGCAACAGAATCACATTGACCCCACAGACACGAGTGCCCAACACAAATAATCGCTTACAAGACTTTCTGCTCGGGCCACGTCTCCACGAATTCTTGGAGGCAAATGGGGCAAAAATTCTTCTAGTGTGCAGAAGGATTTAGTGAGGTAACCTGCTGGTTAAATCTTGTCTTACCACTAATTATTTGCTACTTAACCCTGAATACACCGAGGTCATTGTAGTTGGAACCTAAACAAGACTCTTTATCTGAGCAGATTCCAGTTCTACTGTAAGAAACCTTGGTCTTATTTGACCAAGCGCCGTATAAATCAAGCTATATAATTAGCATAGTAAAGCTAAATTCAGAAAAATCTTGCCTTAAAGTTATGCAAACTCCCTGCTCACAGCATGTCCTCAAAGCTCCATAAAACACTTTCAACTGGTTCAAAACCAAGGCAGCAAGATTACAGACAGGAACTAAAAGATAGCACACATCGGAAGGGGGAGAGAATATGACAAATCATCAGTTCGCGCCCATAATTTGTGAAATAAGACGCGAAATGCAGCATGATATGGCGACTCTTAGAAATTATAGCTGCCTTAGCCGCGAAGCTGAAAGCAGGGGGAGTAAGCGGAGCATGCATGGATGAAGCTGAGCACCGTATTCCAGACAATAAGAATGATCTGCAGACAATAAGGGCCGAGATGAAGGTGCAGCGAGCCAAGGTTATGAAACTGCAACCGGTGAATAATAATATGAAAAATAAGATCCTGGATTTGGAGTCCAGACCATGTCGACCCAACATCAGACTTGAGGGGCTCCCAGAAGACGAGGAAGAAGAAGACAAAGTTTTCTGGAGAAGATTATACTTGAGATTATCTCAGACTGGAGTCGAGGTACTCCCCATGTGAAGGAACGTGTGATGAAGGCTTCCAAGGTTAAAAGAGACCTCCAGTACAAAGGCAAGCGCGTCTTCTTTGCCTCAGATATTCCATACGAGGTTCGGCAACAAAAACAAAAGTTCCACCACTTCTGTGGAGAGCTCAGGAAGCGAAAACTGAGACTTGGGTTCTCTTTCCCCGTGACTTAAAGGTAAAAAGCATGTGCTCAGAACACCGGGAGAGGCAGAAGTGCTTCCCAGAACGATGCAAAACAAAGACGAAGAAAAAGAAACGGATAGACAAAGAAACACACTGTGGAGGTTTGATGCCAGTCTGCTTAAAGACCTTTTGTTTCAGGAAAAAATGACAACCAAATTATGTCTTATCTGGAGTAAAATTATACTTCTTTATTACTTCTCCGCCGATCCTCTGGGATGACCCAAAGCAATCTTGAGAGGCAAAATTATAGCTATAGCCTTTGAAAAAAGAAACAAAGGGTGAAAAAGCTAAATTATATCAAAGAACGTAAATTGTTGAAGGAAAACCAAAAAGTGGTGTCCTAAAATATTAAAAGAAATTAAAAAGATAAAAGAAACTAATGATCTGACTTCACAGGAAATTGTTAAGAAAATGCTCTTTGCCAAACAAAGATTATGTGAGTGGATAAAAAGTTTCTAAATGACTAACTATGAAACTTAAAAAACAACAAGCTGAAAGAGACGAGAGAGAGACGAGAGGGCCGCAAGCACCCGAACGGACGTGTGTGTGGGTGTAGGTATGTAGGTATGTGTGTGTGTGTGTGTGTGTGTGCGTGCGTGTGTAGGTGCGTGTGTGTGTGCTTGTGTGTGCGAGTGTGTGCGTGCGTGTGTGTGTGTGTGTGCGTGTGTAATTGTGTGTAGGTGCGTGTGTGTGTGCTTGTGTGTGCGAGTGTGTGCGTGCGTGTGTGTGTGTGTGTGTGTGCGTGTCAAATCAAATCAAATCAATTTATTTTTGTAAGGCCCAAAAT
The DNA here is from genome assembly GCF_026437365.1 of Eucyclogobius newberryi. Lineage (NCBI taxonomy): Eukaryota > Metazoa > Chordata > Actinopteri > Gobiiformes > Gobiidae > Eucyclogobius > Eucyclogobius newberryi. The sequence continues at coordinate 2,593,200 of NW_027315823.1, forward strand.
CACAACAACAGTTGCCTCTGAGGGCCACAGGGAGAAATGAATCAACAATGTCTGTGGTGGCGATGAAGTCAGACAATGTCTGTGGTGGCGAGGGAGTCAGACAATGTCTGTGGTGGCGAGGGACGATGTCCCAGGGTCCTCTGTCCTTAGACTCTCCTTCTCGGCCAGGAAAAACTACAAAAAAACCTCTTTGGGAAAAAAGCGTAGAAACCTGGAGGAGTTCCAGTGAAGGAGAGATCCGACTCTCACAGACGGACAGACGGACACAAGGAGACTGGAGCTGGACCCACTCTTCAGGCAGAAGAGGGACCGTCTGAGTCGAGCTGGACCCACTCTTCAGGCAGAAGAGGGACCGTCGGAGGCGAGCTGGACCCACTCTTCAGGCAGATGAGGCACCGTCGGAGGCGAGCTGGACCCACTCTTCAGGCAGATGAGGGACCGTCGGAAGCGAGCTGGAGCCACACTTCAGGCAGATGAGGGACCGTCCACACAGGGCAGGGACCACTTCACCAGAAGAGGGGCATCTGGGTCCACAGGTCCTCAGGAGTGAGAGAAAGAAAAGAAGGCGGTGAACAGTTTGCAAGTGGAATCAAAAAATAAATATTGTTTGATAGCATAAGTAGTCAGAAGAAGAAGAGGATAGTGCTCAAGCTGTCATACTTCCCCCAGCACAGTTACTCCTAGGGCAGCGTAGCTGAAGCTGTGGGTTTATGTTTCTGTTCCTAACTAGTCTGACCATAAGCGATTTCGAAGAGGAACGTTTTAAGCCTGGACTTAAATGAAGAGACTGTGTCAGCATATTTAACATGGGTCGGGAGCTGATTCCATAACACAGGATCTTGGTAGCTAAACGCTCTACCTCCTACTGTACTTTTAGAGACTCTTGGCACCACCAGAAGGCCAGCATTCTGAGAGCGAAGAGCTCTGTTTGGATGATATGGTTCTATAGCATCTTTGAGGTAGGATGGGGCCATGTCATTTATGGCTTTGTAGGTCAAGAGTAGAATTTTGAATTTGAGAGACTTCAGCACCGGCGTAATGTGCTCTCTTCTTTTTGTTCCTGTTAGTAATCTTGCTGCTGCATTTTGAACCAGTTGAAAGCTTTTTATGGAGCTTTTAGGACACGCTGCAAGCAGGGAGTTACAGTAGTCTAATCTAGTCGTTACAAATGCATGGATAAGTTTTTCGGCATCACTTTTAGGCAGGATTCTTCTGATTTTGGCTGTTGCGCAAATGGAAATAGGCTGTTTTACAAGCTTGATTTATATGAGCTTTAAATGAGAGCTCCTGGTCAAATAAGACTCCAAGGTTTCTTACAGTAGAACTGGAGGCTACACTGACATTGTCCAGTGTGACTATCTGCTCAGATAGAGCGTCTCGTAGATGCTTAGAGCCAAGCACAATGACCTCGGTTTTTTCAGGGTTAAGAAGCAGGTAGTTAAGTGTCATTCAGGTTTTTATCTCCTTCACACAAGTACTAAGTCTGTCTACTTGATCGCTCTGATCAGGTTTCATTGATAAATACAGCTGAGTGTCGTCTGCATAGCAGTGGAAGTTAATGTCATGCTTTCTGATAATGTTGCCTAATGGTAGCATATAAAGAGTAAACAGAATTGGACCGAGTACCGAACCCTGTGGCACACCGTAAATTACTTTAGAGCTTGGTGAGGAGCTCTGGTTTACATTAACAAATTGGAACCTATCAGATAGATAGGATTTAAACCAGCTGAGGGCTGTTCCTCCAACACCTACATCACATTCTAACCTCTGCAGTAGAATGTTGTGGTCGATGGTGTCAAACGCTGCGCTGAGGTCCAACAGGACCAGGACTGAGACCAGTCCATCGTCAGCGGCTAATAACAAATCATTTGTGACTTTAACTAGTGCAGTTTCAGTGCTGTGGTGGGCTCTGAACCCTGACTGGAAAACTTCAAATAAGTTATTGTCCTGCATGTGGCGACAAAGCTGTTTTACTACAACTTTTTCAAGGATTTTAGAGACGAAGGGAAGATTTGAAATAGGTCTGTAGTTTACCAATAGGTCGGGATCTAGATTAGGCTTTTTCAGAAGAGGTTTAATGACTGCATGTTTGAAGGACTGTGGAACATAGCCACTTTCGAGTGAAGTATTTATTATATTAAGAATAGGGTCTATAATTAGGGGAAGAATGTCTTTGAGGAGTCTGCTTGGAATGGGGTCTAGGACACAAGTTGAGCTTTTAGAGGACATAATGGCTGAAGTTATCTCTGCTTGATCAACAGCTGTGAACCTTTCTAGGTTTACAGGTGGATTTATATGGGACGTTAGATTTACAGCTTGGGCTAGTTCAGGGCTAATAGCGGGGGTAATTTCATCTAATTTATCTCTGATTGTTTTTATTTTATTATTAAAAAATAGGAGGAAATCATCAGAGCTAAGTGTAGCTGGGATTGAGGGCTCTACTGCACTGTGACAGTTTGTTAGCCTAGCTACAGTGCTGAAAAGGAATTTAGTGTTACTTTTGTTGACTTCTATTAGATTTGAATAATATCTGGTTTGGGCCTTACGCAGAGCCTGCTTATAGGACAGCAGGCAACTTTTCCATGCTTTTAGGGATTCTTCGGTGTGAGAGCGACGAAATAATCCCTCTAACTTTCTAACTTTTTGTTTATGTGAACGCAGTTCTTGGTTGTACCATGGGGAGGCGCGCTTTGGCCTAATGACCTCAAGAGCAGACTTCCGAGAATTCATGGTCAAGTCGACACATTGATCACTTAAACTGGGACTAAAACTGTTCTCAGCAGGATCACATGACATGTCACTGAATATTGGCTCTATTATTTCTTTGAATTTTGAGATAGATTTTTCAGATATTGTCCTTTTCATTATAACTTTATTTTGTGGGACTGGATGATCTTTAAGAATAAACTGAAAGGTAACTAGGAAATGATCTGACAATATAGGGTTTTGAGGGAGGACAATGAGGTCACTAATCTCTGTTCCATACGTTAGGACAAGATCCAGAGTGTTCTTGTGAGTGTGAGTCGCTTTATTTACATTCTGAGTGAAACCAATGCTGTCTAACAAGGCGCTGAAGGCATTACTGAGAGCGTCATCACTCATGTTCACGTGGATATTAAAGTCTCCAACTATAACTATTTTATCCCAGGCTAACACTAAGTTTGATATAAAGTCAGAAAACTCTGTTAAAAACTCTGAATAGGGACCAGGAGGTCGGTAGATAACTATGAACAAAACTCCTTTTAGGTTTTTCATATTTGGACATGTGATCGACAGCATAAGGCTTTCAAATGAGTGAAATGCATTGTTAGTTTTAGGGCTCATGAGTAGGCTTGAGTGTGAGATCACTGCCACACCACCACCTCGGCCTGTGCTCCTGGCAGTCTGAAAGTTAACATGGCTGGGTGGGGTGGACTCATTTAGTCTGACGTAGTCGTCTTGTTGAAGCCACGTTTCAGTTAGAGCTAGAAGATCTATGTTATAGTCACTAATTAATTCATTAACTAAGAGCGATTTGGAGGAAATTGCTCTAATGTTTAGCAGTCCACATTTTACGTGTTTATTCATTTGTGTATTTGTGTCATTTGTGATTGTTATTTTCCTTAAGTTATTTGGTCTGACGCCTGAAATATTTTTTCTGAGATGTGACTTTTTGGCATTATTTGTACGAGGGACACGAGGGACACACACAGTCTCTATCTGTCTTGAATCTGAACACTTCACATGTAACAGAACGGGCGAGAGTTCAGTGACAGAGGAGCGTCTTGAACTGCTGCTCTGCACCTGGGGCTCATCCCTAGATGGTCACTTAACACTTAACACACAAGCGTGTGTGCTTGTGTGTAGGTGCGTGTGTGTGTGCTTGTGTGTGCGAGTGTGTGCGTGCGTGTGTGTGTGTGTGTGTGTGTGTGCGTGTGTGCTTGTGTGTAGGTGCGTGTGTGTGTGCTTGTGTGTAGGTGCGTGTGTGTGTGCTTGTGTGTGCGAGTGTGTGCGTGCGTGTGTGTGTGTGTGTGCTTGTGTGTGCGAGTGTGTGTGTGCGTGCTTGCTTGTGTGTGTGTGTGTGTGTAGGTGCGTGTGTGTGTGTGCGTGCATGTGTGTGTGTGTAGGTGTGTGTGTAGGTGTGTGCGTGTGAGAGTGTGTGTGTGAGTGTGTGTAGGTGTACGTGTCTGTGTGTGTGCGTGTGCGTGTGCGTGTGCGTGTGTGCGCGCGTGTGTTAGAGTGGGCCACTCGAACGCAGTGCAGTGTGAATGTAAACGTTAGCATCTGGTTGGCAGTGATAAGAAGTGACTCTTCACGCTGAAAAAACATGCATTTAAAGCAGCAACAAATGTTTGACGGACCCGGACCAGGACCAGGACCAGGACCAGGACCAGGACCAGGGCCAGGGCCAGGACCAGGACCAGGACCAGGACCAGGACCAGGACCACCAGGACCAGGACCACCAGGGCCAGGACCACCAGGACCAGGACCAACATTTAAGTCATGTTGGCCGAAAGGATGAGCAGGAATCAGAATGCAAATCTAAACTAGGAAGTGAGAACTAAACCAGGATTAAAAGCAAGACGATGCACTACATTTTGTTATTCAAGTAAAACAACTGATTCAGAAGCAAAAACATTACTCAAGTAAAAGTGAAAGTATATATATTTAAATGTAAAAGTACTTAATGTAACACGCCTTCTCGTTTATCGTGGGTGTAGAAATAATACCAGGACAGCTCCTCGGGACGGCTTTTATTTTAGCTCCGAACTCTCCTCTTTCTTTTTATACTCACGTGACCACCCGTGTGCCAGATCCTTCCGCTCCACAAATAGTTCCATCCAAATTGAACACAATCTAAATCATCTTACATTAACATGGAATTTGAGAATTAATACTAATTTGTCAAATGCAGGGATTTTGACAGAATTGACAGAATTTATTGTATTATTTGTGGTAATCATTTGTATCTTTATATTTAAGTTGGGACTTGAACTTTGTCCGGAAAAACGTAACAATCCACATTTTCATTCCCTGCATTTTGATGAATCTTTAACCTGGATTTTTAAAACCTTTTGTGCTTTCCCATGTTTGCTCGGTGATGAGGCTCTGTTTTCTCACATTTAAAATATATGTGTAAGTTCAAATCTTCCAGGCTTTGTTTCAATCCATAAATATACAAAAAAAAGCCTTAACCACAACCCACATTTTTTTACAAGACCTTTAAAAATGTGGACCTTTGCGTTATCCCAGTCGGAGAGCAGAGCCTGCAAGAAATACAATAAAAAGAAATGTATTGATGTGTCCAGTTACTGTGGTTTAAAACTATCAATTACAAATGAAGCCTGCATAAATTCAGCCTGGAAGACCTAACTCCATCCATCTACATCAAGGCCTCCATGGATGGACCCCTCTCCCCAGCGCCATCATCGCACTCAAGCGGGCGTCCGCCTGTCCGTCTGTGAGAGTCAGATCCCTCACTTCACCATGGACTCTTCCAGGTTTCTGCGCTTATCCCAAAGAGGTTATGCAGTTTTTCCTGGCCAAAGAAGGAGGGTGGAAGGTCAGGGGGCGTCTGTACCATGGCCCTCGCACCTGCTCCTCATCCCCAATCAACGCTCTCAAGTGACTCCTCCCCGCTCCAATCAGCACCAGGCGGTCGCATTTAAGCCCTCAGGCAGATGGCTCGGCCACTTAAACCGTACTGCGACTGATATTATGTAAGATTTCAAATCAGATGACCCTCCGTGTTCCTCTCACGGGGGCTCCGGCTCCTCCCGCGGTCCTCCGGCTTCGGAAGAGTGCATCCACCTGACCCGATGGAAGAGATGAGCCGGCTCGCCGCGTTCTCTCATTACAGGACTCCTCACTATCGCTCGAAACGCTTCCCATCCACCAGCCACGCGCCCCGCGGCAGGAACCAGGAAATCATCAGCCGCTCCGCGCACGCCGCGATGCTCTGTCCTCGACTCCAAGGGGCCTGTCCCAGGCCCGTCGCTGGCCATACGGGGCCCCCAGGCCGAACGCCCAGCGATGTCCCCAGTTGAAATTAAGTATTTTTACATTGTCTTCATCTCGTGACTATTGCTTAAATCACAATCTTTAGCAAGATTTCAAGGTCCTCAACTAGGGTGTCTCCAACAATCTAACTTACTTTTCGTTTTTCATTCCTAACATCCTTGCCCCGCCCTCACCTCACGCACGCTGCTCCTGTGCAGCAGATCGAGGCAGCTCCATGCATTGTACATATCGTGCCATTCATTCCTTTTAGGGCTCTTATTCAGCTCTATCCAATCTCATTCATTGGAAAAGGTATCCGCTCCTCAGCTTTCCCAAACACTCTGTGGGTTTATTAATACATGGATAATATAAATAAACAATAAAATAAAATGCGCTGCACGTCTCCCTCATATTCACGAGAAATGGGTCCATGTGCCCAGTCCGCAGGCACACCACAATCCCCCGGTCCAAAAGACAACCGTTACGTCGCATCATGTACTATTATTCACGTTTAAAATATCCCACGTTACACCGTGGGCTCATGACGGCGCGGCCAGCTATGTACAATCTTCCCAAATTTCAGGGCAGCTTCCATTCTGGAGCACCCTTCTATAGCCCGAAAGTACGGTAATTCTAGTCATGCTACATTCACTGTTATATCGCTAAGCGATCAGCGCAAGCGCCGCACAAAAAAGCCACGCCATTCAATTCAAACTGCCTGTCAAACCGGCTTACTCCCGCATGCGCGTATCAGGAGTTGCAGCACCGTTCCAGTCTGTCCAGCCCCATCAGACTGTTCCTTAACTGTCCCTCTCCCTGGAATCTGCCCGCTCCGGGCCCCTCTGGTTGTTTTCTACCGGCACTCTCAGCCCACTTTCTGCCGTCTACCGGCACTCTCAGCCCACGTTCTGCCGGCGCTTCCAGGTCTACGCGCTGCCGCCTGCTGGCGCTCTCCTGTCCACGCTCTGCCGCCGCGCTCCTGTCCATGCTCTGCCGCCTGCCGGCGCTTCCAGGTCTATGCTCTGCCGCCTGCCGGCGCTTCCAGGTCTATGCTCTGCCGCCTGCCGGCGCTTCCAGGTCTATGCTCTGCCGCCTGCCGGCACTTCCAGGTCTACGCTCTGCCGCCTGCCGGCGCTTCCAGGTCTACGCTCTGCCGCCTGCCGGCGCTTCCAGGTCTACGCTCTACCGCCTGCCGGCACTCTCTCGTCTATGCTCTGCCGCCTGCCGGCGCTCTCTCGTCTACGCTCTGCCGCCTGCCGGCGCTCTCTCGTCTACGCTCTGCCGCCTGCCGGCGCTCTCTCGTCCACGCTCTGCCGTCTGCCCCGGCGCTCTCTCGTCCACGCTCTGCCGTCTGCCCCGGCGCACTGCGGCACGCTCCGCCGTCTGCCCCGGCGCACTGCGGCACGCTCCGCCGTCCGCCCCGGCGCACTGCGCGCTCGCAACTGCGGCACGCTCCGCCGTCTGCCCCGGCGCACTGCGTGCATGCTCTGCCGTTCGCCGGCGCTTCCAGGTCTACATTCTGCCGTTCTTTCCAGGTCTACGTTCTGCTGTCCTGCCAGCGTTTCCAGGTCTACGTTCTGCCGTTCTGCCGGCGCTTTCAGGTCTACGTTCTGCCGTTCTGCCGGCGCTTCCAGGTCTACATTCTGCCGTTCTTTCCAGGTCTACGTTCTGCTGTCCTGCCAGCGTGTCCAGGTCTACGTTCTGCTGTCCTGCCGGCGCTTTCAGGTCTACGTTCTGCCGTTCTGCCGGCGCTTCCAGGTCTACGTTCTGCTGTCCTGCCGGCGATTTCAGGTCCACGTTCTGCCGGCGTTTCCAGGTCCACGTTTTGCCGGCGCTTTCAGGTCTACCTTCTGCCGTTCTGCCGGCGTTTCTAGGTTTACGTTCTGCCGGCGTTTCTAGGTTTACGTTCTGCTGGCGTTTCCAGGTTTACGTTCTGCCGGCGTTTCCAGGTTTACGTTCTGCCGGCGTTTCCAGGTTTACGTTCTGCCGGCGCTTCCAGGTTTACGTTCTGCCGTCTGCCGGCGCTATCCTGTCTACGCTCCGCCGTCTGCCGGCGCTATCCTGTCCGCGCTCCGCGTCTGCCAACACCTCCACTTCCTGTCGTCTGCCGCCTCCTTTGTTTTTGGGGGGTATTAGAAGTCTATCATCTAACTCTCAAATCCCTAAAGGCAAAACCCTTGCATCTCATAGCTGCACACGTGGCTCATTCTGCCTCTTAGAGCTTCGGCTAAACTCGCAATCGGGTCAAACTACGGGCGGACCTCATCCCCTGTGCTCCTGACTCCAGGAGGCCAGCCCATGACTGCAGCACCCTGGTTTCGGAAATATCCGAGGGTAACATTGATCCCATGCAATCTGTCCTCTCGTCTTCACACCGGGCACTGGTTTAGAATAGGAGCCGGTACATCCGCGGCCACTCAGGGCATATCGTCCACAGCCCTCTAACAACTCGGGCCCTTCTGCTCGTATGTTCGTTCCTACCTGCCTCCGATCTTGGTGGCTCAACGCCCCTCGCTTCTCTAGTAAGTCTCGTCTCGCAACAAATACTGGTGGTGGTTCATATTCCTCATTACCTGTTCCCTAGCAGCATCCTCTTGCTCTCCCCGTGTCTACGTCATTTCTTATCTACTCCCAGGTGCTTCATATTCCTGTCCCCGGTCCTTCACCACATCTCCGTGAATAGAGGCCTCCATTTCAGACGCTTCGAGTTTTCAGGGCATCGCCCCCTACTCTCCCCGTCACTACGCATCCGCCCCTCTCGGGCCACCACGTGATCAATGGCGGCCTCGTGGCCTGACCAGTCTACTCTATATTAAGTATCTGCTGTCATGTTCTTTCTGAGTATCAGTAAAAATCTTGGCACACAGCTGCTCAGACCCCGGGTTTTTTGGGGGAGACATCTAATACAAATAGATCATGGGGTGCCCATGATTGCAACGTCTTCCGCCGAGGTCTGAGCACCAAATAACTCTTGAATAAAGCTTGCTCAACAGTCCATTCTTGTGGTCTCTTTGTCTCTCCAGGGTGAAATGAAGCCTGCGTAAATTCAGCCTGGAAGACCTAACTCCAACCATCTACATCAAGGCCACCATGGAAGGACCCCTCTCCCCAGCGCCATCACCGCACTCAAGCGGGCGCCCGCCTGTCCGTCTGTGAGAGTCAGATCCCTCACTTCACCATGGACTCTCCCAGGTTTCTGCGCTTATCCCAAAGAGGTTATGCAGTTTTTCCTGGCCAAAGAAGTAGGGTGAAAGGTCAGGGGGCGTCTGTACCATGGCCCTCGCACCTGCTCCTCATCCCCAATCAACGCTCTCAAGTGACTCCTCCCCGCTCCAATCAGCACCAGGCGGTCACATTTAAGCCCTCAGGCAGATGGCTCGGCCACTCAAACCGTACTGCGACCCACCACCTCCCCAGCTCCTCCTCTGCATTCCCCTCATCCTCTACCTCCTCTTCACATCTACCACCACCAGGCTCCAGGCTCCGGGGGGAGACATCTAATTCAATTAGATCATGGAGTGCCCATGATTGCAACGTCTTCCGCCGGGGTCTGAGCGCCAAATAACTCTTGAATAAAGCTTGCTCAACAGTCCATTCTCGTGGTCTCTTTGTCTCTCCAGGGTGAAATAACCTAAAAAGCATACGGATTTATTCTGAGTGATTTTTAGAGTCTTTAAAATATATATATTTTATCATTTCCATAACGCTCTGACTAGATTAGAATGTTCTAGAAATTCTATTATGGAGGTAAAATTAAGACATGACTGAGATCAGATCTAAATACTTGGATGAAATACATTTTACATTTGTCTGATAATTAAGCCTCAACTAATGTTTAAAGATGTGTTTTAAAATATTTCTGGTGGATTCAAATAATATTGTCAGAATATTGTATTCAGTTCTTATTTTTGTCAATATCGCTCAGACCTAATCTCCTATGAAATAAAAAAATGCCATAAATGTGGTCTATCACTCTCATGTGTCTTAATGCTTTTATTTGACAAAAACACTGAGATTTTTCATATTTTATTTGGAAAAGCGGCCTCTGCTCCATATGAAAGGTTCTTCGTCTGCCTGGAAGAACTGGTTCTCCTCCTAAAGAACTGGTGATCCTCCTGAAGAACTGGTTCTCCTCCTGAAGAACTGGTTCTCCTCTTAAAGAACTGGTTCTCCTCCTGAGGAACTGGTTCTCCTCCTGAAGAACTGGTTCTCCTCCTTAATAACTGGTTCTCCTCCTGAAGAACTGGTTCTCCTCCTGAAGAACTAGTTCTCCTCCTGAAGAGCTGGTTCTCCTGAAGAACTGGTTCCCCTCCTGAAGAACTGGTTCTCTTCCTGAAGAACTGGTTCTCCTCCTAAAGAACTGGTTCTCCTCCTGAAGAACTGGTTCTCCTCCTAAAGAACTGGTTCTCCTCCTTAATAACTGGTTCTCCTCCTGAAGAACTGGTTCTCCTCCTGAAGAACTGGTTCTCCTCCTAAAGAACTGGTTCTCCTCCTTAATAACTGGTTCTCCTCCTGAAGAACTGGTTCTCCTCTTAAAGAACTGGTTCTCCTCCTTAATAACTGGATCTCCTCCTGAAGAACTGGATCTCCTCCTAAAGAACTGGTTCTCCTCCTAAAGAACTGGTTCTCCTCCTAAAAAACTGGTTCTCCTCCTAAAGAACTGGTTCTCCTCCTTAATAACTGGTTCTCCTCCTAAAAAACTGGTTCTCCTCCTAAAGAACTGGTTCTCCTCCTAAAGAATTGGTTCTCCTCCTGAGGAACTGGTTCTCCTCCTGAAGAACTGGTTCTCCTCCTTAATAACTGGTTCTCCTCCTGAAGAACTGGTTCTCCTCCTGAATAACTAGTTCTCCTCCTGAAGAGCTGGTTCTCCTCCTGAAGAACTGGTTCCCCTCCTGAAGAACTGGTTCTCCTCCTGAAGAGCTGGTTCTCCTCCTGAAGAACTGGTTCCCCTCCTGAAGAACTGGTTCTCCTCCTAAAGAACTGGTTCTCCTCCTAAAGAACTGGTTCTCCTCCTTAATAACTGGTTCTCCTCCTAAAGAACTGGTTCTCCTCCTAAAGAACTGGTTCTCCTCCTGAGGAACTGGTTCTCCTCCTGAAGAACTGGTTCTCCTCCTTAATAACTGGTTCTCCTCCTGAAGAACTGGTTCTCCTCCTGAAGAACTAGTTCTCCTCCTGAAGAGCTGGTTCTCCTCCTGAAGAACTGGTTCCCCTCCTGAAGAACTGGTTCTCCTCCTGAAGAGCTGGTTCTCCTCCTGAAGAACTGGTTCCCCTCCTGAAGAACTGGTTCTCCTCCTGAAGAGCTGGTTCTCCTCCTGAGTGGCTCCAGCTCCACTGTCTCTCTCTCTCGTCTGTGAGAGTCAGATCTCTCCTTCACTGTGGAACTCCTCCAGGTTTATACTTTTTCCCAAAGAGGTTTTTGTAGTTTTTACCGGCCGAGAAGGAGGGTTTAAGGACAGAGGACTCTGGGACATCGTCCCTCGTCCCTATGGACATTGTTTAATCCGTTTTCACTGTTTCACTGTTCAATATTGGGCGTTACAAAAATAAATTTAATTTTATATTTAGTGATATTCTGAGGTTAATCCCAGTTCTTCCATTGAAATCACATTATGTTCCACTTCACTTTTGCTTGATTCTGTTTTTATTTACAAACGTAATACTTTCTTTTCTTACTTTTTAATCCTTATCATTCTCAAACATCACTTTTATGTTCTAATCAGATTCTGGGCCTTCCCCTTTGGCTCAGCTGTCTCCGTGCATGGCCAGCCCCTTCATTTCCCCCGTCCTCGCTGTGTGGTTCTCAAACAGGTTCTCAGATTGGACTCCCGTTGGCGTGACCGTCTGGTTCTGTCCGCGTAACGAATGAAGTTCAGAGCATTCCCAAAACGTCACGCTCCACCTGAAAGAAAGGCGCGTCTTCGTAAATTATAATCTGAAAAAGCAGAAAATGAGACGAGGCGAGAGGAGAAACGAGAAATATTTAAATCACATTGTGGGATTTGGGGAAAGTTTGAAAAAGTTTGTGAAACTTTCGAGTCAATCTTGAACTTTGTGGCGTTGCGATTGGTTGGATTGGTTGGATTGGTTGGTTAGTCAGGAGGAGTGGCTCAGTTATATTGCGTTTTATGCTTGAATTGAGTGTAGAAATGTAATTATTAAAGATTTCATGACGATGATGGTTTTTACGCTTGGTTGCAGAGTGGTTAACGCTCTCCTCACAGCAAAAAGAGTTTGATTCCAAGACTGTGGGGCCGTGTCTGTGGGGCCGTGTCGTCTGTGGGACCGTGTCGTCTGTGGGACCGTGTCTGTGTGGCCGTGTCTGTGGGACCGTGTCTGTGGGGCCGTGTCGTCTGTGGGACCGTGTCTGTGGGGCCGTGTCTGTGGGGCCGTGTCTGTGGGGCCGTGTCTGTGGGGCCGTGTCGTCTGTGGGACCGTGTCGTCTGTGGGACCGTGTCTGTGGGACCGTGTCTGTGGGACCGTGTCTGTGGGACCGTGTCTGTGGGGCCGTGTCTGTGGGACCGTGTCTGTGGGACCATGTCTGTGGGGCCGTGTCGTCTGTGGGACCGTGTCGTCTGTGGGACCGTGTCTGTGGGACCGTGTCTGTGGGGCCGTGTCGTCTGTGGGACCGTGTCGTCTGTGGGACCGTGTCTGTGGGACCGTGTCTGTGGGGCCGTGTCTGTGGGGCCGTGTCTGTGGGGCCGTGTCGTCTGTGGGACCGTGTCGTCTGTGGGACCGTGTCGTCTGTGGGACCGTGTCGTCTGTGGGACCGTGTCTGTGGGACCGTGTCTGTGGGGCCGTGTCGTCTGTGGGACCGTGTCTGTGGGACCGTGTCTGTGGGACCGTGTCTGTGGGGCCGTGTCTGTGGGGCCGTGTCTGTGGGACCGTGTCTGTGGGACCGTGTCTGTGGGGCCGTGTCGTCTGTGGGACCGTGTCTGTGGGACCGTGTCTGTGGGGCCGTGTCGTCTGTGGGGCCGTGTCGTCTGTGGGACCGTGTCTGTGGGGCCGTGTCTGTGGGGCCGTGTCGTCTGTGGGACCGTGTCTGTGGGACCGTGTCGTCTGTGGGACCGTGTCGTCTGTGGGACCGTGTCTGTGGGGCCGTGTCGTCTGTGGGACCGTGTCTGTGGGACCGTGTCTGTGGGACCGTGTCTGTGGGGCCGTGTCTGTGGGACCGTGTCTGTGGGACCGTGTCTGTGGGGCCGTGTCGTCTGTGGGACCGTGTCTGTGGGACCGTGTCTGTGGGACCGTGTCTGTGGGGCCGTGTCTGTGGGGCCGTGTCTGTGGGACCGTGTCTGTGGGACCGTGTCTGTGGGGCCGTGTCGTCTGTGGGACCGTGTCTGTGGGACCGTGTCTGTGGGGCCGTGTCGTCTGTGGGGCCGTGTCGTCTGTGGGACCGTGTCTGTGGGGCCGTGTCTGTGGGTCCGTGTCTGTGGGGTCGTGTCGTCTGTGGGACCGTGTCGTCTGTGGGTCCGTGTCTGTGGGACCGTGTCGTCTGTGGGTCCGTGTCTGTGGGACCGTGTCGTCTGTGGGACCGTGTCGTCTGTGGGTCCGTGTCTGTGGGGCCGTGTCGTCTGTGGGGCCGTGTCGTCTGTGGGGCCGTGTCTGTGGGGCCGTGTCTGTGGGGCCGTGTGGGACCGTGTCTGTGGGTCCGTGTCTGTGGGGCCGTGTCTGTGGGGCCGTGTCTGTGGGGCCGTGTCTGTGGGGCCGTGTCGTCTGTGGGGCCGTGTCTGTGGGGCCGTGTCTGTGGGGCCGTGTGGGACCGTGTCTGTGGGTCCGTGTCTGTGGGGCCGTGTCTGTGGGGCCGTGTCTGTGGGGCCGTGTCTGTGGGACCGTGTCTGTGGGTCCGTGTCTGTGGGACCGTGTCTGTGGGGCCGTGTCTGTGGGGCCGTGTCTGTGGGACCGTGTCTGTGGGTCCGTGTCTGTGGGACCGTGTCTGTGGGGCCGTGTCTGTGGGGCCGTGTCTGTGGGGCCGTGTCTGTGGGGCCGTGTCGTCTGTGGGGCCGTGTCATCTGTGGGACCGTGTCTGTGGGGCCGTGTCTGTGGGGCCGTGTCGTCTGTGGGACCGTGTCTGTGGGACCGTGTCTGTGGGGCCGTGTCGTCTGTGGGACCGTGTCGTCTGTGGGTCCGTGTCTGTGGGGCCGTGTCGTCTGTGGGACCGTGTCGTCTGTGGGTCCGTGTCTGTGGGACCGTGTCGTCTGTGGGTCCGTGTCTGTGGGACCGTGTCGTCTGTGGGACCGTGTCGTCTCTGGGTCCGTGTCTGTGGGGCCGTGTCGTCTGTGGGACCGTGTCGTCTGTGGGTCCGTGTCTGTGGGACCGTGTCGTCTGTGGGACCGTGTCTGTGGGGCCGTGTCGTCTGTGGGGCCGTGTCGTCTGTGGGGCTGTGTCTGTGGGGCCGTGTCTGTGGGGCCGTGTGGGACCGTGTCTGTGGGTCCGTGTCTGTGGGGCCGTGTCTGTGGGGCCGTGTCTGTGGGGCCGTGTCGTCTGTGGGGCCGTGTCTGTGGGGCCGTGTCTGTGGGGCCGTGTGGGACCGTGTCTGTGGGTCCGTGTCTGTGGGGCCGTGTCTGTGGGGCCGTGTCTGTGGGGCCGTGTCTGTGGGACCGTGTCTGTGGGTCCGTGTCTGTGGGACCGTGTCTGTGGGTCCGTGTCTGTGGGACCGTGTCTGTGGGTCCGTGTCTGTGGGACCGTGTCTGTGGGGCCGTGTCTGTGGGGCCGTGTCTGTGGGGCCGTGTCTGTGGGTCCGTGTCTGTGGGTCCGTGTCTGTGGGACCGTGTCTGTGGGGCCGTGTCTGTGGGGCCGTGTCTGTGGGGCAGTGTCTGAAGTGACGGGAAACAATCTTTATTGATGCCATTTGGAGGACAGAAGCTGCTCTGCCGTCTGTTTGTGGCGCTGTGAGTTGTACCAAGACGTCGCAAAATAAAGGATTATTCTTCCATCACATCCCCAAAGACTGTTTGTCCAAAACTAACTCGCTAACGTTTTGGAAAAAGCTAACAAAAAAAACGTACTGCATCACTATTAAATGTTGTTGAAGAGCGGACTGCCCGAGTTCCCGCTCAGAAGGCATTAGGTAAGTGAGAAATACATGCTGCAAATAAAATAAACTCGGTCTGTTCTCGGTCAGTTCTCGGTCAGATTTCAAGAGAAAAATCTTAAACATTTATGCTTTATTTGATGACCAGACACAGGTCGTCTGTTCAGAGAGAGTGACGAGGAAGCCTGGATGTGCTGTACATCCAAGTTTATTCTACTTTGAAGTGTCTGCAACTCGTCAGGAGTTGATAACAATCCAAACTAAAAACTTCAGTCTCCTGGATTCTTCCTCACTATTTTTTTAAATCTAGAATCACTAGAATCACAACTCTCTAACCGTGGAGATAGACCACAACGTGAAGTCATCAAAATGGCCCCGACTGAAAGCAAAGAATAGTCCACATTTGAACCAGGCTGAAGTCTAAATGAGGACAATTTAAGACCCCAATAATCTAATCAATCAAAAGAACTAAATGAGTCATGACTAGGAGAAGGCAGAAGCTCAAAAAGCAGCATACCAAAGAACATTCATGAATCTTACATACAAATCAAAACTAAATAAAAAATAAAAAATACACGAGACATGACCAAGATATATATATTACATTTTGGATACTTTATACCAGAACTAAACCAGGATTAGGATTCTCACATTTGGAGAAAAGTAAAAGTAAACATGACCAAGAATCTTTGGGTATTTTTAAATGAGTAAATTCAACATGAAAAAGCTCAGACAATGATGTGTAATATAAGAACAAATACAAGGGGACTGACATGTGTCTTGTTCTTGTACTTTTGAGCTCTGTGGAGGAGAAAAAAGAACAACTAACTCTGGTTCAAGTGTTAGATAAGATTAATAAACAAGGAAACGATTACGGTTTTACAGTTTTTACAGTAAAAGATTCAAACTTCACCAGAAACTCCACAATCTCCCAGTTTGAAGATGTGATTTTCAAACACATGAGTGATATATCATCATTGTTCTTTATAAAATGTCCTCTTTAGTCCCAGCTCATGTGACTGGGGCCTCACATCAGCAGAGGATTGTGGGGAATGGATCAGCTTTGAAAAACAACAGTGGATTTTGTGTATGAAGTGTGATTATGATGCTGCTTAATGATTTCCAATATGATTTTATTATAAACTTTATTCAACCGGGTAAGAACCCATTGAGACCAAGACCTTTTTTAAGGGCATTCTTATTCAACAAATCTACTTTTCCACAAATAGTGTCTGTGTGGGTTAGATATTTTAGGTTTTTGTGTATTCTAAATTGTGTATTTCTTTATGTAGAATTGTGAACTGAATGTGTTTTAAGACGTGGATCTTTTCTTCCAAATATA
>NW_027315823.1:2613508-2743508 GCF_026437365.1 Eucyclogobius newberryi
AAGAGAGAGAAGAGAGAGAAGAGAGGGAAGAGAGAGAAGAGAGAGAAGAGAAGAGAGGGAAGAGAGAGAAGAGAAGAGAGAGAAGAGAGGGAAGAGAGAGAAGAGAGAGAAGAGAGAGAAGAGAGAGAAGAGAAAGAGAGAGAAGAGAGGGAAGAGAGGAAGAGAGAGAAGAGAGGGAAGAGAGAGAAGAAAGTGAAGAGAAGAGAGAGAAGAGAGGGAAGAGAGAGAAGAGAAGAGAGAGAAGAGAGGGAAGAGAGAGAAGAGAGAGAAGAGAGGGAAGAGAGAGAAGAGAGAGAGAGAAGAGAGAGAAGAGAGGGAAGAGAGGGAAGAGAGGGAAGAGAGAGAGAGAGAGAAGAGAGAGAAGAGAGAGAAGAGAGGGAAGAGAGAGAAGAGAGAGAAGAGAGAGAGAGAAGAGAGGGAAGAGAGAGAAGAGAGAGAAGAGAAGAGAGAGAAGAGAGGGAAGAGAGAGAAGAGAAGAGAGAGAAGAGAGAGAAGAGAGGGAAGAGAGAGAAGAGAGGGAAGAGAGGGAAGAGAGAGAAGAAAGGGAGAGAGGGAAGAGAGGGAAGAGAGAGAAGAGAGGGAAGAGAGAGAAGAGAGAGAAGAGAGAGAAGAGAAGAGAGAGAAGAGAGAGAAGAGAGAAGAGAGAGAAGAGAAGAGAGGGAAGAGAGAGAAGAGAGAGAAGAGAAGAGAGAGAAGAGAGGGAAGAGAGGGAAGAGAGAGAAGAGAGAGAAGGGAGAGAAGAGAGAGAAGAGAGGGAAGAGAGAGAAGAGAAGAGGGAAGAGAGAGAAGAGAGAGAAGAGAAGAGAGAGAAGAGAGGGAAGAGAGGGAAGAGAGGGAAGAGAGAGAAGGGAGAGAAGAGAGAGAAGAGAGGGACTGAGCAGAAGAGAGAGTGAAACAGGAAGAGCAGGTGAGTCCATGAGTGAGAACCTTCTCCTGTTTCATTGTTGATTTTCCAACTTTCTGTTTGTGAAATCAAACATTTTAGAATCCTCCGAATGCAACTGCTGTTGTGATTTTGGCTCTACAAGAAAAGGAGAAAGAAAGTGCGGCCGCTTGTGTAAGAGGGCGGGGCCGCTTGTGTAAGAGGGCGGGGCCGCCTGCGTAGAGGGCGGGGCCGCCTGCGTAAGAGGGCGGGGCTGTCAGCATGGCAGAGCAGCACTTTCATGTGATGATATTAGAGTTTTAACCAGAACCATGTCATAAGACATGTTAGATTAATATTGAGATGTAAATGTTTGAAGTAAATACATTGATTATATTATAAACCAGACAAAACACATGATGAAGGTGTTTTCTCTCATGTTACTGAGCTTTGTGGGAGGCTTCTGTGTGTTTACTTCACTTTGGAGTGGGTTCTGTTCACACGCACTGCTCCTCATTCTCCTCAGATGGAGCACCATGAGCCTGTGATTAAAACAGTTTAGACTATTCCACGTTTCCCTTCCATGTCTGACCCGCTTCACTTCACCTGTGCCGCCCCCCATCCTCCAGACCAGTGTTACCTGTGGGCCCTGTGGGTCCTGTGTGTGGTGTTGGAGGTGTGCCGTGCCGTGCCTGTGCGTAAATGCTAAGAGAGTGTCTAAAGGAGCTCCTGAAACTGCTGGGCTATTTGGCCGCGGCTCTGCAGCCACGGCCAAACGCTAAAGTGAGTGTTACTGTATTGGTTCTATGTGCACCTTCTCCACGTGTATTTACGATGTTTCAAATGTTGTCACTGTTGGTGTTAAGTCCGTGCAATCACGAGGTACCTCTGTTGCACGCAGGGCCGGCCCAGCCTATAAGCGAACTAAGCAGCCGCGTAGGGCCCCGAGGCGTTAATAGGGCCCCCAATCTGGCAACCCGTTTTATGAGAAGCGCAAGCGCAGCGTGCGCCACTAGTGTAGTAGCGCTGCTGGCGCAGCAGCGCACACAGCGGTAACATATAAAGCACAAACCGCATTTATTTGTAATGACAATCTGGCAACCAAGACACCAAACCTGCGCTGATTGGGCAACTTCATTGTGCGCGAGGAGCTCGAGAGCAAGACATAAACACAACACAACGTGGTCCCTGCGTGGTCCTCATGTCCAGAGGAATATATCTCCCCGATGCCAAAAAACGAAAGAAGAAACTTCTTGACGATGTAAAGAAACTGCAAACTCAACAACACTCTCCAGGTATTGAACTTATCTTACAAAGAGACGGTTAATGCTGCTGTTTGAAACAACACGATTCTGTCACGTTAGTTCGCTCAGGCTGGAGGCGACGAGAGCTCTGCCCCGCGTATAATAATGTGTCTGAATGAAAGATAATAAGCTTCACATTTACACCAGCCCCGTAGTGTTAGCTGCAGGTGAGGCCGGTGAGGGGCCTCTATGCCCCGGGTCACTAAGAGGCGGAGATCCGGTCCGGACGAGCGCCGTCTCGTCCAGAACCTCTGACGTGAAACTTTGGAGTGAACAGTGTGCGGCCCTGTCCCGGGCCCCTGTCCCGGGCCCCTGTCCCGGGCCCCTGTCCCGGGCCCCTGTCCCGGGCCCCTGTCCCGGGCCCCTGTGCAGCCTCAGTCAGAGATGAGCGGGTTTGAGTTTGGTCCCCTCTCTCTCACATCACCATGTGTGAGATCAATCGTGACTCGTGATGTCTGTTTTACTTTGACTTCTTAACGTGCAATGAGAGGAACATAAAGGTGCAGGAGTCCAGTGTGTGATGTTCTGATCAGAACAAACATTTATATTGTAATTAACTTTTAATAGAGCAATAAAACATTTCAATTTATTTAAAAAGCATCATTAGACTATTTGTTATAAATTATAATAAATTGATAGTGAAAAATAACCAGACATATTATGATTGCGTCTGTTATAGAATAATACTATATATTTTTATACAAAAGTGGCAAAGTTGCAGAAACACAGTCTCTTCACTAAAGCTAGGTTTGGACCTTCACTTCTAGTTCTGTTCATTCTCTGGGAATAACATGTTTGTTTTATCAGTGTTAATTGTTAATCAAGCAATGCTTATGCCATTTGTTTAATTTAATATAACTTGTTTTGTCACTTTGGCAAGAAGGAACAGTTGGGAGCAGTAAAAGATAAATTAGTAAGGATAACTATTACTTTTACATTTTCAGTTAAAATGAATCAATTTGACCATAATTATTTTTCATAGCCAATATTGTATTGAGTAATTAAGTACACTAATGTATTAATAACTGGCTTTAATAATTTTCTCCTGGCACAGTTTCATCACATCATCATTTTATAGCATTACAACCTCAACATTTTACTCTTACTTTAGCCGGCTGGACCACATTAAAATGCACCAGAAGACCCAAAAAAGGTCTGAAAATTTCTGGGGGAGGGCCCCCAGACCCCCCCTGTTCATTAATTTAAACTGCTAATGTGGCTGTCGACCCTTAACGCCCACAAATACGCCCAAAAACATATCTGGGACTTGTGTTATTTGTACAGGGAGTAGAGGTGATGTCAGCGGAAAACCAAGTTACATTGTGGGATTTAAGTTAGCAATATTTGAGCTTGTGAGGTGCTGAGAATAAACTAACTGGCAAACAGATGCCCTGTAGTTTTGGTGTGCTTTGTTTGCGTTGAAGAAAGTTCCCATATGTGAATTGTTTACTGACAATGGCAATAAAACTGATTCTGATGACGTGGTGAGGGGCCCCCAAAAATGTTTTCGCTTAGGGCCCCCTGAAGGCTTGGGCCGGCCCTGCACGTGTGGTCTCATTTGCATCTCGTCACGTCATGTAACTAGTTTATCTGTGTTAAACTTGTATTGATCAACCGTTGATATCAGACCTGCTCCTTATTGTTTAAGGTTCTTTCACTTTGCTTAAACTGTATTTACTTTATCTGTTCACCAGGGACCGTAATTGAGCCTCATATGTCCGTATCCCTACTTAATATGCATGACGTAACCAATTACATCATCAGCGATAAATGCAGTACATTTTTGTGTCCACAAGATGGTGCTATTTCTACTTGTAATTGTTTGCTAATCGATTGATTAAGTTTAATGCCTTTATTATACTTTATTGTAACTATTCCCTTTCTGTTTTCACAGAAACCACACTCATAGACACAAACACTGTTCAATACATTCTTTGGAATTACATCAGAGACTCTGGACATTATTCATTCTTCTCCTCAAGTCACCTTCCCTCTAAGTGAGGATAGAGAAATCTAGCTGTCAATCACCCAGCACACTCCGCACGCACACGTCCTTCACGAGGACGTCAGTTCTCTGGTGCTATTTGCGGTGGTCTTTTCTTTCATCTCAGACCTCTGTGCATTGTCTGCATATTATGATAAACATGTTTGTTTCTCATCAAACCAGAGATAAAAAAGATGGATGATAGTGTAAGTTCTACTGCTGGTGTTACAATAAAGATCTAGTCACTTGGAATCCAGGCTCTTTAAAACAAACTTTCTTAATTTGACTCAAATTCAAGTCCCTTGTGAAACTTTTTCTTTTGGTCTCTTTGAAATCCAAACCCACACAAAGTTCATTCAAACTAATCTGTATTTAGCAGATTTACCTGCCCACCGTAAAAGCACAATAATTATAATAAAAGCATTCTAATATTCAGAGTAGTGCATATCTGAGGGAAGCGGCTGTGAAAAGTCAGTTTATTCTCTTCCTGAATAAATTAAGTTTGAATATTTTAATAAGCGTGTGTGGGTTTGGAGACAGCGAAACAAAAATAAAACATTATAACATGTATCCTAATTATTTCTGAATTAAGAGTAATGAGTGGAAAATGAAGGTTAATTAAAGGTTTGTCGTTAAAATTGTTTGCCCATGGTTGAAGTGCTACTCAAGCAAACAGCAGTCGGGATAAATCGGAATTAAGAAGTGCTCGGTTTAAAACAGAACTAAACCAGGAGCATAAGAGGTATAAACCAGAACCAAAACCTGGACTAAACTAGGATCAAAAGAGTTTTAAACCAAGACTAAACCTGGACTGAACCTGGACTAAACCTGGACTAAACCAGGACTAAACCTGGACTAAACCTGGACTGAATCTGGACTAAACCTGGACTAAACCAGGACTAAACCTGGACTAAACCTGGACTGAATCTGGACTAAACCTGGACTGAACCAGGACTAAACCTGGACTAAACCTGGACTGAATCTGGACTAAACCTGGACTGAACCTGGACTGAACTTGGACTGAACCTGGACTAAACCTGGACTAAACCAGGACTAAACCTGGACTAAACCTGGACTGAATCTGGACTAAACCTGGACTGAACCTGGACTGAACTTGGACTAAACCTGGACTGAACCTGGACTAAACCTGGACTGAACCTGGACTAAACTTGGACTAAACCTGGACTGAACCTGGACTAAACCTGGACTGAATCTGGACTAAACCTGGACTGAACCTGGACTAAACTTTGACTAAACCTGGACTGAACCTGGACTAAACCTGGACTGAACCTGGACTAAACTTGGACTAAACCTGGACTGAACCTGGACTAAACCTGGACTAAACCTGGACTGAACCTGGGCTAAACCTGGACTAAACCAGGACTAAACCGGGACTAAGCCGGGAGTGAAGGAGGTCGAAACCAGGAGCGAAAGAGGTTTAAACCAGGACTAAACCAGAACTAATCCTGGACTGAAGGAGGTTTAAAACTGGACTAAACCGGCACTGAACCTGGACTAAACCAGGAGCAAAAGAGGTTTAAACCAGGACTAGACAAGGATAAAAGCAGGAAAGAACGAGGTCTAAACAAGGTCTAAACCAGAACTAAACCAGGAGCGAAAGAGGTTTAAACCAGCACAAAACCAGAACTAAACCCGGACTGAAGGAGATTCAAACCTGGACTAAACCTGGACTAAACCTGGACTAAACCTGGACTAAAACTGGACTAAAACTGGAGTGAAGGAGGTTTAAACCTGGACTAACCCTGGACTAAAACTGGACTAAACCCGGACTGAAGGAGATTCAAACCTGGACTAAACCTGGACTGAATCTGGACTAAACCTGGACTGAACCTGGACTAAACTTGGACTAAACCTGGACTGAACCTGGACTAAACTTGGACTAAACCTGGACTGAACCTGGTCTAAACCTGGACTGAATCTGGACTAACCCTGGACTAAACCGAGAACTAAACCTGGACTAAAACTGGACTAAAACGGGACTAAAACTGGAGAGAAGAAGGTTTAAACCAGGACTAAACCAGATTTAAAAGGATTGAATTGTTACTCAAACGTTTGACCTGGGTGGTAGTAAAATGTGCCCGTTTACACCGAGCCAGATGCTGTTTCACTGAGTGGAGGGCGACACACCGATGGAGTGGCTCATTCTGAAAGGTTTGAAAGTGCCACAAATTCATCTAGTCTCAAAACCATAATGTCAGGTCCGTCTCACACCAAGTCATTGTTATTGAGGTTATAATGGTAGAAGATTTTAAACCAGAAAGTGCTTCTCGGGATAATGTGGGTCAATTCACTAGGAAGTCTGTCGGGCCATGTGCTGGCTGAGAAAACCTCACCAAGGGATGTTTAAAAAGGTTGTGTCATGATTGAAGCTAATTGCTAGAGCCCAGTGCTTCTGATGCATGATAAATGTTAAATCACGTCCAGTTTTGACCTTTAAAGATGAAATATATGATCTAAACATTGATACAGATTGGATATTAGCATTGCACTCGTCAGTCATTATTATTATTCACATATTCTCTTGTAAAAAGTACTCCATATTCAGTGTTGGGCAGGTTCCTTCAAAAATGTAATTAGTTATAGTTACCCATTACTTCACCCCAAATATTATTAGTTAAACATTTTTTTAGTTAAAAATATTATTAGTTAAAAAAATTGAGTTAAAAAATGTGTTATTGAATGGTGAAATAATAGTTACCAGGTAAAGTAAGCATTGATTTCTGAATATCTCAAATATAAACACGCCGCTGCTTATTTATGTAAAATATTTGCTCATTTCTGCCTTATTTAGCCTGCAAATCACCAAACGCACTGCAACCAGTGTTACTTAAGCCATTCTCCTCCAGACACAATGTTAACAATCACAATAGCACAGGAAAAATCACCTTTACGCAGCAGACGCTTTACAAACAGGGCATTTACCAGACGGACGCTGATATCAGAACGTTACAAACATGACAGCACTTAATGGGGTGCGTACCAATTGTCCCCGGTACCTATGTTCCCCATTTTCTATGAACGGGGGAACTACGGTACCTCATATTAAAAAAGGTCCCGGTATTCCCCAGAGCATCCATTCCATACATGTTGTTGAGTGTAGGCCTGATGTCGTGAATCTCCTCAGATTATAGAATAGGTTCAACCACATACACGGTTCCACGTCCCCAATAGTTTTGCATGAATGTACGGTTTTACAGTTTAACATATAGCAGCATATCCAGCCACCGCACAGGTCCTGGGGAACATAGTGCTAACGCCTTTTTACTGCCATCACAAAGAGCTGCAAAAAACAATAAACAATGTCCAAAATGCTGAATTTGTTCTTGTTTCTGTGTTTTGTGTTGTACAAAGCTGCGAGTGATATCAACCAATGGAATGTCAGAAAGTCTTTACGCCGCTTTACGTTTACTTTCCCACAAAGAACGAATAAACCTTAGCAGCTCTTCTGCATGAGAGCAGAGAGCACGGCTGCTGCGATAGTAAAATTGTCCCGCTTTTGGTTGTACTGTCTCACCAGTCGGGCTTCTGTTCCGTCCCGCATTTCAACTGTACCTTATCGATGACAATTCAGAGCACGCGTGTCAAGAAGGGGCTTTCATAGAACACATTCATGTGGTAGGTGGAATCATGGGACGTAGAAAGGCGCAAATTACTTGCAAAAAATACCCCATAATGACAATGTGAAAGAAGGTTGTTTGGAATCTTTGAAAGCCTGTCAGTTGGAGCAGGCGCCGCTCTTGAGCGGCGTGGGGCCTTTTTGTGGACAGTATTCATGTTCTCCCCGGTTTCCCATACCACTAAAACATGTCCACTATGCTCGTCTCCTCTGGGGCCAAAGCTACCCTGAAAAAGAGATCCAGACGTCAGTGGGACTTTCCTGGTAAATAAAGGTCAATAAATGAATAAATGTTGCTCAGAGCTACATTGTGTGTGCGGCAGAGGAGCGAGGGCCTTCAAAACAGACCTGTATCGGACATGAACTTAGGATAATAGCTTATACGATAAATTCATTAACTAGATCATTTTTTAACATTGCTAGAGTGTCTGCGTCTCTCTCTCTCTCTCTCAACTGGCTCCGTCACAAAAGTCTAAAGAATAAAGCCTAAAGAATTATGCAGACACTCATAATGCCCTATTTATTTCACTGGGGAAAAAGTACTAATACTTTTGAAAATTCTGCAAAAAGTACAAGTAGTACAAATGTCAAAAGTAATAGCAATAATGAGACAGTGAAAACGACCGTGAAGAGGTATAACTTGTTGGAATCGGTGAAAGTGTTGAGGAGTTGAAACCCGTAGAAAAACAGGAAAAAACTGGAAAACGGAATAATAAAAATCAAGAACATATAGACGTCATCACGCAGACACTCAATTAAAAGGATGTTCAGAACGCATTAGGTAAGTGCGTAAATAGTGGTAAAGTGGTAAATATTAGCTGACTCTACGCGGCCTAATGTCCAGCAGCAGCTTGAGGCTTTACTGCAGCCTGGGACTTTGCACCCAGAATGGCCCTGACAGTGTGGGACAGTGTGGGGACAGTGGGACACAGACCTGGACTGGGGACGTCATGTGCGTAGGACAGTTGTGAGCTCACACTAAAGCAGAGGAAACCTTGTGTTACAGCGCAGGAGCTTGACCTACTTCACTATCATCTCTACAGTACATTTGCATCACAAAGTACTTCAACATGCAAATACTAGCACACACTGTTTATCTTCAGAGTATTTAAGTCCCTGCGTGTTGCTCCTGCGTTACAGCGGCTGAGTGCTTATCCTGCTCCACAGTGATTGAGATGTAAAAATGTATTTTTTTTTTTTTTTGCTCTTGTCCTTGAATAAAATCATCAGTATGCGGTCGTTACGTTTGTGGAGAAATGGTTCAAACACGACGCTGATTTAATTTCACGCCAGAGTAAACCCCAGAGGAGTCAAGATATGGTTTCATATCCATATTGTCCATCGCGGCTGGAACTGATCATGCATTCATACAATCCAAACGCACTCGACCAATGACAAAACAAACGGACATTGACCTAAAAAGACAGAGCAGAAACCCGACATATATAAACTACAATAGTAACTTCAATCTACAGAAATTAAAATGTATATATTTTGTTTTTAGAACATATAAAACATGTATTAAATAGTAAACTCAGCAGCACTGCCACTGGCTCCATCGAGATGCCACGGCTTTGCCCGAGATGTTTGACAGTTTGGCATAAAACTTGTAAGAGTGCATATTTAATTGGATTCATTTTGTTTAGCATGTTTTCTTCTGTGGTGTAAAGTGGTCCTAGCTAATCATGTTCAGACTGGACTGAAAGAGGAGACGAGGGAAGGAGAGAGGAGACAAGGGAAGGAGGCAAAATGAAAGGGGAGATAAGGGAAGGAGAGAGGAGACAAGGGAAGGAGGCAAAATGAAAGGGGAGATAAAGGAAGGACAGAAGAGAAGAGGGAAGGAGGCAGAAGGAGAGAGGAGACAAGGGATGGAGGCAAAATGAAAGGGGAGATAAGGGAAGGAGAGAGGAGACAAGGGAAGGAGGCAAAATGAAAGGGGAGATAAAGGAAGGACAGAAGAGAAGAGGGAAGGAGGCAGAAGGAGAGAGGAGACAAGGGATGGAGGCAAAATGAAAGGGGAGATAAGGGAAGGAGAGAGGGGACAAGGGAAGGAGGCAACATGAAAGGGGAGATAAGGGAAGGAGAGAGGAGACAAGGGAAGGAGGCAAAATGAAAGGGGAGATAAAGGAAGGACAGAAGAGAAGAGGGAAGGAGGCAGAAGGAGAGAGGAGACAAGGGAAGGAGGCAAAATGAAAGGGGAGATAAAGGAAGGAGAGAGGAGACAAGGGAAGGAGGCAAAGGCTTGACGTGGGAAACATGAGGTAGCTTCAGACAAATGCTCACAGGATTAATAATCTTTTCGAAAGAGCACTTACAAACACAACTGTGTTCTACAGGGGAAATCAGGCATAACAAAAGTTTGAAACTCGCTGTATGACGGTGGTAGAACTTCCACTTCCCATAAGTCTAGCAGGTTATGTCCGAGTCGGACTGTTTTTGGACAGAACATGTCCTCACAGTTCCATGGTCTCATGTTAAAGCCTGTGGTTGGTTTGCTTACAATAATAATACATATATATAGTGAGTTTAATGTGGAGCAGTGTTTAACAGTGTGGAGGAGTTCCTAGCTTTTCTTGGCACAGAGATAAAGTATAATAATAATAATAAAGAATAAAGTGTAGGTGAAATGCTCTTTTATATAAAGCAAAATCTACAGAAATGTTTCCCATAAAATGGAAGACAACATCCAAAACAGACCTCGCACTCACCTGAGGCACTCACTTGTTTGGCCTGCGTGAGCAAGAAATTCCCGAAGAAAACAACAACAGCAATCGCTTGTACAACCTGTATCAACCGACAATCCCACAGTGCAATGCTTTACAATAAGCCTGTCCTAAAGCAATGAAAAACCTCACTAAAACAAAATGAGCAGCGACACACAACAACAGAACATGCTTGTTTTAGCACAAAATCTTTGATGTTTTGTTACTTTTAATGGCGGTTGGCAGCGAACTGAAAAGGTGCATCTCCTTAAAGACAAGTCAAGGTTTAGGTTTTCAGCTCTGTAATGAAGTCATTTTAGTCAGTCTTTTTATCTTGCATTTACTTACTACATCGTTTGAATTGAAAGAAAATAGAACTTAACTGCAACGTGTAACCCAGGAAACCAAGCTCATAGCTGCAGAAACAAGCAGTGGTATTGCCAGATCAAAAATGCTGAGATTTCAGTTCTGGCTTCATTCACTTGTGTGAATGTAGTATAGTACTTTACAGTATATTAGCATATTTGAGAATACGTCGATAGTATTTTATAGTGTATTTACGTGGATTTGAGGATAATTCAAATTGATATTATTTTGAAGTATATTTCGTTCAGTGTTTTTTCTGAAGATAATGTCCGGTTGATCATATTTTACAGTATTTTTCAGTGTTATTTTTGAGAAGATGTCTGGTTGGTGCTAAGCAGATGGTGCTGTTTGTGGCTTTAACCTTTTCATCAAGATAAATAAAAACAGACACCTCCATCTGCTTCCTGTCTCACACTGACGCCCGGACACAACTGCTGACAAAACAACAAAGTTGTTTGTTTCCTTTTCATAGTCTATCCTAGGGGAATATTTGAAGTGTTGGGCAACACGCATAACATAATAGTTATGAGATATCAGCCATATCTTGAACCCCGCCCACCCCGTGACGTAGTCTCAGCGAGAGCGTGTGTCCCCGCCCACCCGGTGACGTAGTCTCATCGTGGAGACGGTGGGAATGTAAACAGGCCGAGGCGCCGCTACACAGTGGTACACGGGAATGCCAAGTTATCAAAGAATAAAAGCAATAATCATATTTCAAGCACTCGCACAGTCATCATAAGGAATGAAAAACATCACAAACGCCTCGTCAGGAAGTCGCACATGTATCTTGTACTACAGCTCTCTCGCTCTCTTCTTTATCGTGGGAGTAGCACCAGCACTCAAATTTGACTTAGTTGTAGGTTCCACCCCACAAGTCCGAAGGTTCACAGCGGACCCGCCTCTCCTGTCCAACGTGAAACTAACTTCACCGCTGTGGATTTCCTCGCATCCTCCCCATAGCGTCCTCCCCATAGCGTCCTCTCCTAACATCCTCTCCTAGCGTCCTCTCCTAACGTCCTCTCCTAGCATCCTCTCCTAGCGTCCTCTCCTAGCATCCTCTCCTGGCATCCTCTCCTAACATCCTCTCCTAGCGTCCTCTCCTAGCGTCCTCTCCTAACATCCTCTCCTAACGTCCTCTCCTAGCATCCTCTCCTAGCGTCCTCTCCCAACATCCTCTCCCAGCGTCCTCTCCTAGCATCCTCTCCTAGCGTCCTCTCCTAACATCCTCTCCAAGCGTCCTCTCCTAGCGTCCTCTCCTAACATCCTCTCCTAGCGTCCTCTCCTAACGTCCTCTCCTAGCATCCTCTCCTAGCGTCCTCTCCTAGCATCCTCTCCTGGCATCCTCTCCTAACATCCTCTCCTAGCGTCCTCTCCTAGCGTCCTCTCCTAACATCCTCTCCTAGCGTCCTCTCCTAGCATCCTCTCCTAGCGTCCTCTCCTAGCGTCCTCTCCTAGCATCCTCTCCAAGCGTCCTCTCCTAGCGTCCTCTCCTAACATCCACTCCTAGCGTCCTCTCCTAAAGTCCTCTCCTAGCGTCCTCTCCTAGCATCCTCTCCTAGCGTCCTCTCCTAACATCCTCTCCTAGCGTCCTCTCCTAGCGTTTTCTCCTAACATCCTCTCCTAGCGTCCGCTCCTAACGTCCTCTCCTAGCATCCTCTCCTAACGTCCTCTCCTAGCGTCCTCTCCTAGCGTCCTCTCCTAACATCCTCTCCTAGCATCCTCTCCTAGCGTCCTCTCCTAGCTTCCTCTCCTAGCATCCTCTCCTAACATCCTCTCCTAGCGTCCTCTCCTAGCGTCCTCTCCTAGCGTCCTCTCCTAGCATCCTCTCCTAGCATCCTCTCCTAACATCCTCTCCTAGCGTCCTCTCCTAGCATCCTCTCCTAACGTCCTCTCCTAGCGTCCTCTCCTAACGTCCTCTCCTAGCGTCCTCTCCTAGCGTCCTCTCCTAGCGTCCTCTCCTAACATCCTTTCCTAGCGTCCTCTCCTAGCATCCTCTCCTAGCATCCTCTCCTAGCGTCCTCTCCTAACATCCTTTCCTAGCGTCCTCTCCTAGCATCCTCTCCTAACATCCTCTCCTAGCGTCCTCTCCTAGCGTCCTCTCCTAACATCCTTTCCTAGCGTCCTCCCCTAGCATCCTCTCCTAGCATCCTCTCCTAACATCCTCTCCTAGCGTCCTCTCCTAGCGTCCTCTCCTCGCCTGCAAACTGCAGGAATCACTCAAAAAACACGTTGGGCGCATATATGAAGCACCAATAGCACTGCAAGAAGGTTAAAACCTCTGAAAAGTCGATTTTGCACGATATGGGACCTTTAAACTTGCAGTTTATCAAAGTTTACAGTCAAAATCTCTCAAAGCCATCATCCAACATTATTTGTAATCACTTTGCTTTAAAAAAAAAATAGTAATAATAACTTGCACTATGGAACTTTTCTTGTCTCTACAGATTTGATTGCTTTGCTCACAGGATATGACAATAAGCTAATGGGCATTACCCAAGCGAGGAACTGAGCTTTGGGCTTCATTTAATGGAGAGGAATAAAATATTTGAGGAAAAAAATAAATATTGGCTCAGAATGAGTCTGATGATTATATTCATCAAACTCACACACACCAGGGTTCACAAGCTGATCAGTTCCAGTGTTTGTGCTCTCTCTGTCCCTCTCTCTCTCTCCCCCTCTCTTTCTCTCTCTTTCTCTGTCTCTCTCTCTCTCTCTCGCTCTCTCTCTGTGCCTCTCTCTCTCTCTCCCCCTCTCTTTCTCTCTCTCTCTCTTTCTCTCTCTCTCTCTCTCTCTCTCTCTCCCTCTCTCTCTCTCCCTCTCTCTCTCTCTCTCTCTCTGTCTCTCTCTCTCTCTCTCTCTCTCTCTCTGTCTCTCTCTTTCTCTCTCTCTGTCTCTCTCTCTGTCTCTCTCTCTCTCTCTGTCTCTGTCTCTGCTTGTATTTGTCCCACTGGTTAGCTTAGCGCACTTAGCTTACACAGGCTGAGTAAACACAAAGTCGCCGTTGCTTTTGCCAACAAACACTGCTGAGCCAGAATCTGGTCCAGACTCACCATACGCCAGAGTTTACCGGACAGAGTTTACCTTCACCTCTCTGGGGGATTTGAACCAACAACCTGAACAAATATAAATTACAACAGGACCAAATCCAAACCAAAACACAGGCTTTTCTGACTGCCCATTACTGACCTTTTCCTGTATTAAATCGTTGATAAATGTTCGTAATGTGTCAATAGGTTTAAGACACAAGAGACATTTTCCTGCTGTAAATGCCATTTTGAGGACTTGTGATTGTTATATACATATTATAACCCAATAAGCAATTACCAATAGTTTGTGATAAAAATCAACTTTTCATAACACATTTCTTACCCTTATTGTGGTTCTGACCTCTCATAGGGGTTCAATCCATCAGTAGCTGTGCTCATTCTGACCGTAATAATCCATCGAAAAACAATATCCACATTATTTTTCCTGAAGTTATCCCATTTGGTGAAATAGTCCAGTGAACAGCGTTTTACTTGAGAAAAAACACACATGAAGCGTGCCCAATACTTCTCTCCTTCCTTCACAAAAGCGTGTCACTCTCATGATTTTCCTCACACTTTCAGCTACAGAATGAACCTTGAAACCAAGCAATTTGGCAAAGCAATGTTGCTAAAGCATTCCTATGTGGTATAACTCTCTAAATTGGCGCTTATTGATGAATGTTACTATTATGTTTGCTACATTTACCTCCGCCTCATTAAATCATGGAACACAGGTCCTCTATGGCCTTTGAGGTCTACACCCGCCATAACCTCTGCAAAATCAGGCTTCTTTTGGGGGTATATCGACCCTCATCGCCAGAAGCACCAAAACGGCATACATTTCTGTACATTCGTGTTGTTCATGTTTCTCGTACTGTATGTCAATAAACACTTTGCGTTGTAGCTGGGGTTGAGGTCCTTGCTAAAGACATACATCAATAGGGAACACAAACAGTTTCACATTAAACAATATCTGTTGGTGTCATGTCATCATGTCAAGTAAATATTAACTTCTCCAAAATTGTCAAACTGGAGAAAAATAGGTAATTTTTTGTAAAATCTTAAATAATAATGTCTTTAGTGAACCTGTTAACCTGTCATATGCACTTAAAATGAGTAGTAGTCATTTTGAATGAGTTGGTTGTAGTTTCAATTTAGTCTAGCGGAGTCTTAAAGAAACACAAAAATATCTGAAATATCTGCATTTTTATTTTGAGCTGTCGTTTATTTTCACAGCTTGGCTGAATGAGGCGAGGGAGGGGTCTATCAGGGGGGTTACCGAGGGCCAATCACAGCAGCATGCATTATTCAACCTCATGTGATTAGGCCCCACTCCAGAAACATGAATATTTAATAACATGCACATTTCCATATCTCTCTATAACAGCTTTATTATGGAGGCAGCGCCCAACAGGGATGGCCCAATCATATTAGACCACTTTCAATCCATATACTTTTAATTAATAATGCAATAGTTATCGTGGAAAAAATATCTGCAAGAGACTACTGCTGTCAAAAGGGGGAAAAGTGTGTGTGTTGTGCATTTTAGTCCAGTGCAGTTTTCTTGAAATGCCTAATGTATATGTACCATGAGAAAAGGAACACGAGCGCTTTTCAGTGACCCAAAGACGCTGAACATAATAAAAAAGGGGGGGGGGTATTTACAGACAGGGGGGGACAACGCGTGCAATACACATTAATATACAGATAAAATGTAAACAAGACAGAAGAAGTAGAGAGAAAAAGATGGGGATGTAACAGGGGGTAGAAGAGTAGGCAATGGGGTAGAGGAGGCTAGGGGTAGGGGAGGTCATAGGCTTGGGTGAAGAGGTATGTTTTTAGGCGGGATTTGAATGTTGTGAGTGAGGGAGAGTGGCGGACAGGTTGGGGGAGGGAGTTCCAGAGTCGGGGTGCTGTTCGGGAGAATGCTCTGTCGCCAAAAGTTTTGAGTCGGGATGTTGGTGCAGCCAGGGTGAGAGAGGAGGAGGATCGGAGAGCTCGGGAGGGGCGGTGGGGGATGAGGAGGTCAGACAGGTAGGGGGGGGCAAGGTGGGGGATGAGGAGGTCAGACAGGTAGGGGGGGGCAAGGTGGTG
The DNA here is from genome assembly GCF_026437365.1 of Eucyclogobius newberryi. Lineage (NCBI taxonomy): Eukaryota > Metazoa > Chordata > Actinopteri > Gobiiformes > Gobiidae > Eucyclogobius > Eucyclogobius newberryi. The sequence continues at coordinate 2,629,484 of NW_027315823.1, forward strand.
AAGAGCTTTGAAGGTGAGGAGGAGTATTTTAAAGTTTATGCGCTGCTTGATGAGGAGCCAGTGGAGAGAGCGGAGAACGGGAGTGATGTGATCACGGGACCGGGTGTGGGTGAGGAGGCGGGTGTGGGTGAGGAGGGTGTGGGTGAGGAGGCGGGCAGCGGAGTTTTGGACCATTTGGAGTCCATCCCAAGGCCTCAGAGAGGAGCTGGAGCTGGAGCTGGAGATGGAGCTGGAGCTGGAGCTGGAGATGGAGCTGGAGATGGAGCTGGAGATGGAGATGGAGCTGGAGAAGGCCTGGAGCCTGAAGGTATCGGTGGTGCTGTAGTGACCGGAGCACTTGGGGCAGTGACCCCCAAACCGGCTTGAGCAGATGAACAGATATAATGTCTCCTGGACGTTATATATCCATCAGTGATACTAGATGACAGAATATATCTATATATACATACACATTTAGAGAGGTTTCACCTGTACGTGTGTCAGTTGACTATTAGAGATACTTTTGTATTCCTAAATAGTCTTACTTGGGTTGACTCATAGTGGCTCACTAGAGCTGTTATTCCCTGAACAACACATCCATTATTTACAAAGCAATCCCCCAAAAATCAATTATTACAATGAGAATTATTCAGCCAGAGCTCTGAATCTTAAACAGGAGAGAGCAGCGAGGACTATTTAAAAACACCACAGGGAAAGAACGAGGCGGTGGGGCAGAGTCGTTAAGACAGATGCTAAAGTAATGCCACTTAAAGGAGAAGTATGTGTCTGTGAAAAAGAAACATCTGGTTGAATTAAAATGTGTTATAAAATAACTGGTTAATGTTGTTTCTTGTTTTTTATCCTTGATCTGATACTTTTGAAGGCTTAGAAAAAACGTTCTATGGTGTATGGCACAGAGGGCCGCATTTTGAAGTTCAAACGGAGCAGAGGGCCACAGACAACCTGACAATGAAGTGAATGATTGGAAAAAATGCATTTTACATGGTTTTGATGAGCCTTTGCATTTTTAATAAGACTTGGAACATTTGGTTGGTATAACAACAGGAAGCAGAGGGAAGCAGGGACATTAGGAAGCCTGACAAGCCAACAAAAAATTGTCTGAGGCCCACATTTGGCCCCTGGACCATAGTTTGGACACCCCTGGTGATTGGGAAAAAATAATGGGGAAAAGTGTATTGAACACAATAAAAAGCAAACGTTTAAACAAATCTAAGAATTTGAGCTTAAGATGATACAGCCAAACACAGACCAAACTAAAATATTACAGAACTTGGAACAACAGAACATTTTTTGACAGCTCCTACAGTTTTTTAATATCTAATTCTAAGCCTGATATATAAAACTACAAAAATGTGTCAACATTTTAATTTTTACAACAATGTTCAGTAAGATCTACTAAATAATAATGTATTGTCTTTGTGATGGAAGTAAATACAGACGACAACAGTGTCATGTGCCACCGTAATTACAAGTGTAGCTATTGTAATTAAGGCGACCACCTGTCTCGTTTGGGGTTGTACTGTCCGGACATTTGGGCTTCGGTCTAGCGTCCCGCATATTTTCCAAACAATTTTCCAAAGATGACAATTTAGACCACGCTTTCTGTCTGCGTGTCACATCCATGCGATAGACAGTATCATGGGTCATGGGACGTAGAAAGGACTGTGGAGGTGCAATACACATTATGCACACACACACACAAGCACACACACACATGTGCACACACTCACACACATGTACACACACATGTGCACACACTCACACACATGTACACACACATGTGCACACACTCACACACATGTACACACACTCACACACACTCACACACACTCACACACATGTACACACACACACAGCGGGCCAGTGCAAGAACGAGGGAGTGAAGCATTATGGACATGATCTGACCAGCGTGTAATTAACCCACGGTAAATAAAAACAGGCTGTTCAGGCATATTTCCTTCAAATGATGAGAGAGGGCTGAGAGTGAGAGAGAACAGAGGGACACTCTGCATTAGGTCTGATAACAGATTTCTACATAAATGAAAGTTAATCACCCTTGAATGTAATAAACAATAATGTTTTATACCATATTAGTGAATAACACGGAAAAGTATGAAAAAGCATTGTAATTGTACCCGATTAAAAGACTATAAGCTTTATTTTTTATTTTAAGTGAGTTATTATGTCAAGTCCACATCATATGACCTGTCCCACTTTTGAAACCTTTTGACGTGGTCACCCTAATTGTAACATATATTTGGCTGCTGGTTTTACAAGTTTACAAGCAGTGTAAACATCTGTTTGGAGGGGCCGTATTTTGCCCCCGTAGATAGCGTTAACATGGGCGCAGCGGAGCTCATTTCGTCACACTTTGCAGTTGGTGCAATTGATGACAATGCAGGGGGTGGAATTCTAAACAAGAGGTGAGGAAGGTCAGGCTAAAATATGAGGCGAAGTGAAGCAGATTGAGGGCGTGGTCTGGTGCATTATCAAGTTCAAAACTAGCGCAGTGGAGTCGTGTTACTATCCACAAAAAAGAGATAATCATAAATAAATAAACTTCATGGGCATAAATAACACAAATTTATAGAATAATGAATACCAATTTTATTTGGGGTTTTATCTCTCCCACTCACTTAAACAGCGCAGCTCCGTTACGCACTCAGCTCTTCCCGCGCTGGACTCCTGTTGCGGAGCGGTCAGGGCCAGACTGGACCTGCAGACTTGGATGTGCTCATCTTAGAGAGGAACATCTATTTGGAAAACTGGCCCAACAGTCACATCACATTCACTCAAAACCCTTGTCTCAGTCTGCGTAAAACTGGCAAAGACTGACGGCACAACAGGAGACCCGCACATACGATCAGCCTCAGCCGGCCCAGCATCCACCATCGAGCACTCGGGTCCCGTTAAATTGGCACAAGCCCATCTTGAGGACATACGCTCCAAACACCGGAGAAACTGGTACTGAGCTCGCAGCAGGGCAAGTGTCACACGGTTACGCACAAGAGGTCCGCGAACACATCTCTGCCAGTAAACTCTCCACGCTGGGTGACAACCATCACCGGGGGCGCAGAAGGCTGGCACCGGGACTAATGCTGGTCATGCTGCAGTCTGGGGGTGTGCACATTTTAAAATGATTGATCTTCTGGAATGGTTTAATGTCACCTGAACACAACATATTGATTTAATACATTTCATAAAAATATTCCACAAAATGTATAATCCTTGCTAATAGTATTTGAACAGTGTGATTAACTCTTTTTTGGGGCCCCTTGGCTTTATTAGACAGGACAGCGTAGCGTGGAATAAGGGTGAGAGCAGGGAGGACATTCAGCACAGCGCCTGCCATTATGTGCTGCTGCTTTAACCACTCAGCCACCATCCATCACCAGGTTCATTTCCCTATCAATCGATCACACTACAACTACTTCTACTCCACCACTCAGTATTCTTATTACAATAAACCCTTACCTGTCCCTTTCTCTGGTTTCCGTGGCAACGCGGTGAGGTCCGTCTGGTGATAATTAGTCGGTGTAGCCGCGCTGCTGAACACGCGGCAGCTGTCACAGGTGCATTGTGGGAAACGCGGTTTGCACTGACAGCCATGACTGCGCCATCTGGGCCCTGTCCCCCATCAAGCAACACAGAGAGAGAGAGACAGGGGCCCTCACGAGGGGAGCGGGGAAGGGGGGAGAGGAGCGTGCACGAGGGTGAGACCAATAGGGGTGTGCACGAGTTTGGGGTGTGCACGAGTTTGGGGTGTGCACGAGTTTGGGGTGTGCACGAGTTTGGGGTGTGCATGAGGTGGAGGGAGAGGCAAGGGAGTGCATGAAAGGGGGAGGAAGAGACAGCGGCGTGCACATGGGAGGGAGCGAGACAAGGGCGTACACGAAAGGGGGAGAGAGAGTCAGGGGTGTGCACGAGGAGGGGAGAGAGTCAGGGGTGTGCACGAGGAGGGGAGAGAGTCAGGGGTGTGCACGAGGTGGGGAGAGAGACAGGGGTGTGCACGAGGAGGGGAGAGAGAGTCAGGGGTGTGCACGAGGTGGGGAGAGAGACAGGGGTGTGCACGAGGTGGGGAGAGAGACAGGGGTGTGCACGAGGTGGGGAGAGAGTCAGGGGTGTGCACGAGGAGGGGAGAGAGTCAGGGGTGTGCACGAGGAGGGGAGAGAGACAGGGGTGTGCACGAGGAGGGGAGAGAGAGTCAGGGGTGTGCACGAGGAGGGGAGAGAGACAGGGGTGTGCACGAGGTGGGGAGAGAGACAGGGGTGTGCACGAGGTGGGGAGAGAGTCAGGGGTGTGCACGAGGAGGGGAGAGAGAGTCAGGGGTGTGCACGAGGAGGGGAGAGAGAGTCAGGGGTGTGCACGAGGTGGGGAGAGAGACAGGGGTGTGCACGAGGTGGGGAGAGAGACAGGGGTGTGCACGAGGTGGGGAGAGAGTCAGGGGTGTGCACGAGGAGGGGAGAGAGTCAGGGGTGTGCACGAGGTGGGAAGAGAGTCAGGGGTGTGCACGAGGAGGGGAGAGAGTCAGGGGTGTGCACGAGGAGGGGAGAGAGAGTCAGGGGTGTGCACGAGGAGGGGAGAGAGAGTCAGGGGTGTGCACGAGGAGGGGAGAGAGACAGGGGTGTGCACGAGGAGGGGAGAGAGAGTCAGGGGTGTGCACGAGGTGGGGAGAGAGAGTCAGGGATGTGCACGAGGTGGGGAGAGAGAGTCAGGGGTGTGCACGAGGAGGGGAGAGAGACAGGGGTGTGCACGAGGTGGGGAGAGAGAGTCAGGGGTGTGCACGAGGAGGGGAGAGAGACAGGGGTGTGCACGAGGAGGGGAGAGAGAGTCAGGGGTGTGCACGAGGAGGGGAGAGAGAGTCAGGGGTGTGCACGAGGAGGGGAGAGAGAGTCAGGGGTGTGCACGAGGTGGGGAGAGAGAGTCAGGGGTGTGCACGAGGTGGGGAGAGAGAGTCAGGGGTGTGCACGAGGTGGGGAGAGAGACAGGGGTGTGCACGAGGAGGGGAGAGAGTCAGGATGTTCCCATGGATGGCCCCAGCGTGAGGCCCCTGTTGTACTCAGAAAACAAATGCCACAGTTTGTAGAGTTTGGTCCTGCTGCGAGGAACAGGCCTGAGAGGAGAGCGGCAGCTTCCTTTTTCCACTCACACTTCAGTCAAAGACTTCCTCTGAATGTCTCCCTTGTTCCTTACCCCTCATTCACTACATCCTGCTCTCTTTAGCAGACGTAATAGTGATTCAGACACTCACTACTTTCTCTTTTCATGTAACTCTGAGATCTGGGTGGGAAAACTCAGATTGAACTGGATTTATGTTCAAACAAATAAATAAATGGCTTTGAACTCTCAATCTTATTGTTCTAATTTAGACATATTTAAATTAAATCAGCAAAAACATGCATACAGTTTCAACATATGTTAGTCCCTCTTCAGTTCCCTCTTCAAGTACCGGTACTCTAGTTGATGCAGTCATTTATATTGTTTAAAAATAACAATAATAATAGTATGTTTTATTTCTATAGCGCTCACCTTTATATTTCTCCCACAGTAAATAATATTTTAATAATAGTATTATTCACACCATTTCTACCAATAAATTGTTAACTCTTCAAAGTCAAGCAAACACAAAAAATACAACTGCTACAGAAAATGATCAAACTACATAAAGAACCTCATATATACCAAACAGATATAATTGTCAATGCAAATCATTTGTGGCTCACATGACCTGTGAAACCTGCAGGACTGAGGCATTCAAACAATCAACGCAGATATATGTCTGGGTTTGCCAAAAAGCACCATGGGAGAGCGAGAGGAGACGCAGCGCGCAGGTCAGTGAAACAGCAGATTTAGTATGTTTGAGATGAGCAGAACTAACGGCTCTCATTGTGCAGCTTTAGTCAAGGCAAACACACACTCGAGAAACTATGGAAAACTCATTTAATCTGCATTTGAGACAGGGAAACGGGTGTCTTCACACGCTCTCCCCGGGACAGCGCACTTTAAGGATGGACCCGCTCCAGCCCTGGTTAAGAGTTTACTTTGAGCTGTACAATACATTCTATACATTCTGCTTTGATCTTAACAAACTTCCTCACATATTTGTGTTCACTGCTTCAATGAATACCTTTGTGGATCAGAGCTGGCTCTGAGCCGCTCGAAAATCCTGGACACATTTTTAGCCCAGATTCATGTCCCGGATTAAGTTTTCTGTGGTTTTATTGCCTCCGTTTGATCTGACACATGATATAGACAACTTATGAATATGTTATGATCACAATGTAATAAAAGCTGTTACTGGAGCTGATATTTAGCTCTTCATCAGGTCTCATGTATCCTTGTCTGTCAGATGCTCTCCCATCATCCCTGGGTTAGGACAGTGTCAGGAGTGAGCTGTTCCAGGGCAGGGCCCAGAGGAGAAGTGTCAGCCGGACCCAGAACTAAACCAGGTCTGACACAGAACCAACCCAAGACTAAATCAAGATTCCATCCATCCATCCATTTTCTACCGCTTATTCCCTTTCGGGGTCGCGGTTGACTGGAGCCTATCCCAGTGACTTCGGGCCTTGGGCGGGGTACACCCTGGACAGTGGCCAACTTGTCGCAGGGCTGACACAGAGACAGTACAGACCATTATTCACTCTCACATTCATTCATAAATCAAGATTCAAACCACTAAATCAAGTCTAAACTAGGACTAGCCCAAGACTAAACCAGGACTAAATCCGGTGTAAACCCGGATTAAATCAGGACTAATTTAGAACTAAACCAGGACTAACCACGGACCAACTCAAGAATAAACCATGAATCTGGGTGAGTGAGTTAGTTCAGTCTCTTACAGTGTCAGAAGTACAGATGTGTGTGTGTGTGTGTGTGTGTGTGTGTGTGATCCGCCACAGATCAGATTCAAGGAGTTACAGCAGGTTTATCTTCTTGATAACCTTTTTACAACTGTTTTGTTCTTCTAACGTCACTGGTTTAAAATGAGACTGAGACAAATGTAAGCTTGTGTTTTAAAATGAGAAAAACACACATAGTGACACAAACACACATGCCGTCTAAGCTACTCAGAAGTAATATCATAAGCGTACATGGTTTGGTTATTGTCATTACAGCCCAGTTAAGATTATTAAATGCTATTTTTGCTCTCGTTTTATTAGAGTGCAGTGGTTTTGTCTGTGGACCTAATGTGAACCAGGATCAGATTCAGTCCAAGTCGAAGTCTAAATGTAAATATTATATTGCTAGTGTTGTGCATTGATAAACTGGAATCAGCTGATGCAAACCTGTGCTAGTTTTGTTTTGCCAGAGAGAGTGCAAGTGTCCTCATACAACTGTGACAAGACAGTGTGGGGAAGGAAAAGTTGGATGAAACTCCACTTATCTCATAAATACTGCGCTAACCTGAGACACTGCAGGATTAATGCTGCCTTATGCTGGGCTGGACTTTTGAACACAACATTGTTGCTCCTGCAGCGCACTGCTCATCTGCTCAGTGGTGACCAGACAAGAGGCCCTCCAGCTGAAACCTCAGGAGCTTCAAGACCAAGAGCACTGCTGTCCGAGATAAACAGAGAACAACAAAAACAAACATTTTGTTTAGAGGCTCATACATAATATAAAGGTACATTGTGTAGTTTTCATTTTCTAAAACCACCTGGATTGTTCATATTGTGTGGTATTCTGAGGGTAATCCCAGTTTCTCCAGTGAAATTAAATCATGTTCCACTTCACGTTTGCTCCATTCTAGAATTGAGAAAAAATGGGCCTGCACTCCATTTGAAGATAATGAAACAGAATGTGATTTCAATCACTTTAGTACCATGGACAGCATACTGCTGCCGAATCAGTTAGATAAGATAAGATAAGCCTTTATTTGTCCCCACAATGGGGGAATGTCAGTGTTGCAACACAAGTAAGTAGAGAAGTAAAAGAACAGATAACTTATAGAACGCTTTAAAAATAGATCTTAATAGAAAAGCTCTTATCAAAACTCTTATAAAAAAAACTCTTATATTCTTAAACAAAAAGTAAAAATAATAATAGTAATAAAAGTACTCTTATTTACTGCAGTTATATGGACGGAGAATATTGCACACTCAAAACTCTACACTGTAGTTATTAACGAATGTACTCGCTCACGCACCACATTCACACATGAGCAAAGTGGGTGGAGTGTCTTTCCCATACAATGGCAGTGCTGGATACAAGTCACCATGGCTACACTCTAAAAGCACACACACACCTGCATTGTGATTTTATAGTTATGTTTCGATTCAGTTTTCTATTTCACAACTGAAACTACAACAGACACTTTTTCTACAATTTCACACACAAATAGATAGTAAATAATAAATGGTTTAAAACTTTTCATTTTAGTTGCAAAGTCTTAACTATAAACGTAATCACTAAGTGGGATTTTGGTTTCAGCACCATGGACAGTGCCCCAGGCTGAGTTTGGTGTGAGCAGTTTGAGTACGTGAGTGAGAGAGCGAAGAAAAAACAGGAGGAGGTGAGCGAGCGAGGGAGGGAGAGAGAGAGAGAGGGAGAGAGAGGGAGGGAGAGAAGAGAGAGAGGGAGACGGAGAGAGAGAGAGGGGGAGAGAGAGAGGGAGAGAGAGGGGGGGAGAGAGAGAAGAGAGGGAGAGAGAGAGAGAGGGAGAGAGAAAAGAGAGGGAGAGAGAAGAGAGAGGGAGAGAGAGGGGGGAGGGAGAGAGAGAGGGAGAGAGAGAGGGAGACGGAGAGAGAGAGAGGGAGAGAGAGAGGGGGAGAGAGAGAGAGGGAGAGGGAGAGAGGGGGAGAGAGAGAGAGAGAGAGGGAGAGAGAGAGAGGGAGAGAGAGGGAGGGAGAGAAGAGAGAGGGAGAGAGAGGGGGGAGAGAGAGAGGGAGGAGGGAGAGAGAGGGAGAGAGAGAGGGAGACGGAGAGAGAGAGGGAGAGGGAGAGGGAGAGAGAGAGGGAGAGAGAGGGGGGGAGAGAGAGAAGAGAGGGAGAGAGAGGGAGAGAGAAGAGAGGGAGAGAGAGGGAGACGGAGAGAGAGAGAGAGAGAGGGAGAGAGAGGGAGGGAGAGAGAGGGAGAGAGAAGAGAGGGAGAGAGAGAGAGAAGAGAGAGGGAGAGAGAGGGGGGAGAGAGAGGGAGAGAGAGAGGGAGAGAGAAGAGAGAGAGGGAGAGAGAGAGGGAGACGGAGAGAGAAGAGAGAGAGAGAGAGGGAGAGAGAGGGAGGGAGAGAGAGGGAGAGAGAGAGAGAAGAGAGAGGGAGAGAGAGGGGGGAGAGAGAGAGGGAGGAGGGAGAGAGAGAGGGAGAGAGAGAGGGGGAGAGAGAGAGGGATAGAGAGGGAGAGAGAGGGGGAGAGCGAGAGGGAGAGAGAGAGAGAAGAGAGAGAGGGAGGGAGAGAGCGGGAGAGAGAAGAGAGGGAGAGAGAGAGAAGAGAGAGGGAGAGAGAAGGGGGGAGAGAGAAGAGAGGGAGAGAGAGAAGAGAGAGAGAGAGAGAGGGAGAGAGAAGAGAGGGAGAGGGAGAGAGAAGAGAGAGGGAGAGAGAGGGGGGAGAGAGAAAGAGAAGAGAGAGGGAGAGAGAGGGGGGAGAGAGAGAGGGAGGAGGGAGAGAGAGAGGGAGAGAGAGAGAGGGAGACGGAGAGAGAAGAGAGAGAGAGAGAGGGAGAGAGAGGGAGGGAGAGAGAGGGAGAGAGAAGAGAGGGAGAGAGAGAGAGAAGAGAGAGGGAGAGAGAGGGGGGAGAGAGAGAGGGAGGAGGGAGAGAGAGAGGGAGAGAGAGAGAGAGAAGAGAGAGAGGGAGAGAGAAGAGAGGGAGAGAGAGAAGAGAGAGAGAGAGGAGAGAGAGAGAGAGAGGGAGAGAGAACTGGAAGGACAGAGAAAGCGTTTATAAAAGTTTGGACATTTGGAAATGAAAATGTGTCTGTTCTGTGTAAATAAAGTCAAATTAGTTAAAGCAATAGTATGTAACTTTTAGATGTGTAAAGTCACTTTTGTGATTCCTTGGTAATAGAAAGTTAAAACTATACGTCTGAACATTCTTCATGGAGAGATATATATTATGTCATACTGTGGAATATCACAGCCACAGTACTCCAGGCCAGGTACGAGTCAGGTTTGAGGAGATGCAGATGCTCACAATAAGGCAAAACAAAAAAAAACAGCTATTACTTTTGTTTATTTTTTTGTATTTTATGCGTATTTGTCCTGCATTATGAACAATCATGAATTTTAAACAGCAAAACTAATGGGAATGACAGTAATAACCAATTCAAATGTATATTTTGAACATTTAGAATATTTTGAGTAATTATAGGAACTGGTATATTGTGACAACATAAATATTAAATATTAAAATCACAATTTAAATTCATGACATCTCGAAATACCAAAATATTTCTAATACACCTTCATAAACTTCCTTGTCAACCTCTTAAATGGTCCAAAATCCTAATTGTAGCTGTGGATTCCTGTCCGGCGTCGCCACATCTGCCCTGCATCTGTGTCTGGTGCTGGTGAAGGAGGATGAATACAAATGTGGCTGTTTGCGGAGATAAATGCGTCGCTGCCGCCGAGCCGAACGTTACTCTGTAATTGGGAGGAAATGTCACCCTTCGCATTACGCATCGCGCTTGTGTTGAGGTAAACAAGACTCCAATGGAGAGGAAAATATGAACCAGTAAAGAGTTTAAGATCTACTGATATGTGTGGTGTTAATTCAAAATGACTATGCTTGGAAAAATCAATGTAAAGTGTTTGTATAGAGAAGTAATCTTTGTATGTGACAGCAACAACTGATCAGAATAATTGTGAGTGAGCCAATAGAGAGAACCATACTGACTTGTCATGTCAGATCTGAGCAGCTAAGCAGGGATAGGCCTGGCTTGTACTTGTATGGGAGACAGCTGGAACAGCATGTAGTATTCTCTGGGAATATCCATTACATCGTGGACAACACATGTAGGACTTTGGGTAGTTAATGTTCATATTTATATTTAAAAGGGCACCAATCTGAAGCTTGTTCAGCAAAACGTTAATACCTACTCAGTCTGAAAGGGGAATACTCGAATCATGGACTGACAATTATAACTCTAGAAAGATCAATATACCTCAATGGTTTAAAAGTATCAAAGATATTGATTATACATTTGGTAACAGAGGCTGTGCCTGGGAATAAACAAACAAAAAACGGTGGTATTGTCGTGAGTTTGAATCCCAACTCCAACATTTACTGCATGTCCTCCCTTCTCTCACATCCCCATTTCACACTCTCCTCTCCTGCCTGATAAAGCCTACAGGCCAAAAAAAACCTTTAAGAAGAAGAAGAAGAAGAAGAAAGAAAGAAAAAGAAAAGCAAGTAATTCTAGAATATCTGAATGGAACCTTTAATGCCACTCTAAAAGTATCAGCCCCTCTTTGGCTCACGTTTTACGTGTCTGAGAGAAGGCTCAGATGTGGATTAAGGCCTCCTCCGAGCTCTTTGTGTCATTAGAGCTGTCCATGGTGCTCATCTTTGTGCAGGGTTTAGCGTGCAAAGATTTTTGACGAGTCCAAGATCCGTTGACTTGTGCATTCTTTACTGATGAAATGGCCACTTCGGCCGTCGCCTGAATGCAGACGTGGGAGACAAAGGAAACCTCTCCCGGGTGGGGGAGGGCACCTGGATACATGGTAGAAATACAGAGCAAGCAGAGGGAAGAGACAAGACATTATGGAGGGTTCAGTGTCTTTTCATCTGACCTCGGAGGTGTAGCCTGGAGTGGGAGTGACTTTAATGCTGGCTTTTGACTCTCAATCTTATTTTCTAATTTGGACAAATTTAACTTAAACTTGAAAAATGACATCAAACCATAACAAATTACTGCCACATTGCCAATGAAAACATCATGAGCAGGTAATGAGGAAGTACATTGAATATATTTCTCACCCTCCGCGGGCAGTCTCTATCCCCCTTTAAGCTCAGATCCTCTACCAGAGGCCCCTGGGAGCTTGGGGGTTCTGCCCAGTATTTTTGCTGTTCCTGCACTGCACTACTGATGTTTTTCCTGGGATCTGCTCGAGCCATTCCTCCAGTTTGGGGGTCATTCCTCCAGTTTGGGGGTCATTCCTCCAGTTTGGGGGTCATTCCTCCAGTTTGGGGGTCACTGCCCCAAGTGCTCCGATCACTACGGGCACCACCGACACCTTCAGGCTCCAGGACTTCTCCAGCTCCTCTCTGAGGCCTTTGTATTTCTCTAGTTTCTCATGCTCCTTTTTCCGGACGTTACCATCCCATGGTACTGCATTGTCCACCGCCACGGCTTTCCTCTGATCCTTGAGACCACCACTATGTCCGGTTGGTTCGCCATTACCATTCGGTCTGTCTGTATCTGAAAGTCCCAGAGGACCTTGGCTCGGTCATTCTCCACCACCTTTGGAGGTGTTTCCCACTTTGTCCTTAGGGTCTCCAGCCCGTACTCTTCACAGATGTGTCTGTACACTATGACAGCCTCCTGGTTATGGCGCTCCATGTGTGCTGTCCCTGCAGCATCTTGCACCCTGGAGTTATGTGCGGGATTGTCGCTGTGCAAAGAGGGCCCTCTGTTCCAGTGGTACATCCCATGTAGGGGCTTCCAGCACCTCATCACCCTCTGTTCCCCATTATCTGAGACATTTACTGAATACACTTCAAAAAAAATAAAAAGGGAATCTTTAATTACAGTGCCCAAATTATCAATTTTTCCAGCGCTCACGCAACCTCCAACACCAAACAAAGAATCCCCTCTTGAGGCACACACCTCAGGGCCCTCAAAAATGGGTCGATTAAATAAGCAAAGAAAATAACTGGTCAGACCCTGCTTTTTTTTTATTTGAACTTCAATCTTTAAACATAGAACTTTAAAAAAGCGTTTTCAAAAAACTACATGGCTTTTGAGGCAGGCATAGCCAAGGTCCAAGATCAAAGTAACTGGTATATTTAGTTAATTTAGACCTAGGAGAATGGGAATAATATCAGTTTGCATAAATTTGATTAAAAAAGTCTCATTTTAAGAGGTCTAACCTTCCGTGCATACATACAACATACAATATAAAACTTAATCACTATTGTATAGAGGGCCCATAGCACACAGTGGGCGGAGCCCACTCAAAAGTAACTGACGACTAGGGACCATGAGGTTAAAACATGTATAGTCTCGGGACCAATCTGTGCTGCCATCTGCACATACAAAGTCCAATTGTGAATCAGTTGTTAGCTCTTTGACCTAAACCAACTTTAGGTGAATCAATAGAATTTTTGGGCCTTAGCCCCTCCACAGAGGTAAATACAGTTTGATATAGGGAGCAAAGAATTTAGTTTTTTGAAATGTTATGAAATTTAGCACAAAATTCCCATTTAGCATTATGGGGCCGCAGCTGTCAATAATCCGCAGGTGCCCAAGTTGTAACATGAGATATTTACACATAAAAAAAAGCGGTAGTGATACGTCTTTTGAACCGGGAATCTTGCCGCACGCTTGCAGTCCACTGCTCTGTGGGTCTAATTAGACTAATTTCTCAGTGAGTTGGATTGTAATAAAACATACAGCTTTTTTAAGTTTATCATTTGTCCTTGATTACTCTCTGTGTCTCTGTGTCTACAATTCTGGTTCATCTGCTCCTGAGCTTGTAATTAGCAAGTGACTGTTGTTTTGTAACAAGAGATATTTACAGAGAAATACAATCCATGATAATGATGCACAGGTTGTCTGAGTCAAACTGCAGACTGTCGTATATGGCATGTCTGCGCTCTGCATTGCTTTGTATTCTGCCGCGTCTAGATTCACTTCCTCATTAGACTTTCTCTGTGAATATGAGTCTGATTGTAATAAAACACACAGCGTTTTGAAGCTTAAAAAATGTAAAATATGACGTGTTCTACTGTTCACTAATCCTATAGTGTGTCAAACGCTTGCGCTTCCTGCTAGAGTGCCCTCTGGTGGCCATTAGCCAGTAAAATCTATAAATTTAACGCACAGTTGTAATGATTACAGGGTTCAAAGTGTGGGAAAAAAGTAGCGGCTTAAAGTCCGAAAAGTATGGTAATTTGTATGCTATGCAACTAACGTTCCTCTTCCTCTCTTTCCTGTGATGCGCATGTGTTTGATTTACGGCTTTTTGTTCTCCCAGGCCTGGGCCGTGTGCTCCCACACCAGAGGCCAGAGAGGACTGATTCCATCGAATTCACAGAGAGGGGTGTCTCAATGACGTCACTTCCCTAGCGCCGCTCTGTACTCTGTGTCTCTCAGTCTGGTTAATGTTTATTGAAAACAAGGCCAACATATTTCCTCGTGTTTCTCACTCACTGACTTTTCTCTAACCCTTTCTAATCAGTTGATTTTATTTGATTTATTTTAGCTTGTTTACTACTCCAGGTTACAAGCTTTATTCGAGTCTCTGTTGTGATCAATGACCAATTAACTTGATAATTCACAGTAAAAACCTATAGTTTATAATGACACTTATTATAGTTTTTCATTCAAAGGTATCTGTCAACGCAGGTTGCAAGTATAATTTCACACTTTGAGCCGAAATTTGATGGAACGCCTTCTCAGGCTGACCTATTCGGAAGAAATGTACTTTTACCTGGATAGATTTCCACTTGCCACAGTAAAAGACAAAACTGCTTCAATAAAATACAGACGAAATGTTAGTACATTCATTCAGTCTTTCCATGTCAAGGCCGACTACAGTCTTCTTTCCAAAACTTGCACAAAACATTTTTCAGACTGTCTCAATGGGTCCCCCATCACCACCGTGGACTCCTTCCGCTTCCTCGGCACCACCATCACCCTCAAGTGGGAACCCATAATCAGCTCCTTCATCAAGAAGACCCAGCAGAGGATGTATTTCCTGAGCTGAAGAAATCCAAGCTGTCAGCGGAGATGATGGTGCAGTTCTGCACAGCCATCGAGTCCGTCCTCACCTCCTCCATCACTGTGTGGTACGCTGGAGCCACAGCCAGGGACAAACAGAGACTACAGTGCATGGTACGCTCTGCTGGGACGGTGATCAGCTACAGACTTCTATCTCTGCAGGACCTGTACGTCTCCATGGCTCTGGAACGTGCAGGTCGGCTCACTTATACAGTCTTGTAGACAGTAGACACAAAATTAGGTTAGTTAGTGCTTAGTCCATTTCAGAAAGAAATCCCACGGCTCGTTTTTATCTATAGTCTCTTCCTGTTCACTTACATTTTCACTCATTGTGAATTCAAGTAAAAAAACAGTTCCACCTTTAGCAAAGCACATATCTCAGAAAGAATGAGTCGCTGTTAGTTCAGTAGCTGAAGTTGTTCAAAAGCTCTTACAAATGAATAAAACCTCTTTTCTGAGCCACTGCTACACTGCAAACCACAACATACTTTTATTCACAATATGTAATTTCATTCATTTAGATGGAGCTGTTGTTATCATGAATTATGAAATTATTTGGTTTTACAGAATGTAAAGTGCCTCTTTGCTCCAGTCCATCGGCCCCATTTGCCTTGCAAGAAACAAAGTGTAACTGCAAACGCCGCACACTTGTGCTATCCTCCCGCTCACTTTCTACGTGCGGCCAGTGACAAATAACCAATGACACAGCGGCGAAAGAGAACCAGCAGCCAATCAGAAATAGAGAAAGACCAACAGACAATCAGTGCACAGAGGAAAGCCTCAGAACAGAGGGTTGTCAGCGTTGGGTCGTGACCACCGGGAAACATCCCGACTCCTGTGATTAGCCGGCATGTTATTGATTTAAACCCACAAACCCTTCAGTGTCTCCACAAGCAACACTGAGCTGCTTAAACAACAATCCCTTCTTTCACCACAGGGGGAGCTGTTTTAACTTCAACTAACCTCTTTTCTATACCTTTAACTCATTTCTAATCAAGATCTTCTTTTACTCAGGTTACTGTTTTCAATATGACTGCGACCAAACTCTGAACAACAGAGTTCAATACAGTCAGCAATCAATCAAAGCTCAGATTTAGCACAAAAAAAAATATTTTTGCCAATTATTTTTTTATTCATGTAAACCTTAGCTTTCATAGCTTTAGTTTTCAACTTCAGAAATGTTTGTTTTGATAGACTGCCTCGTTTGATAAATTCATAATCCTGTTTTGATGTGCATAGCAAGGCTTCTTAATCAATTAGCCACCACTAGTAGAACTACTACGTCAATTAAAACATATTGAACTGTGTGCTGTACACTGACTTGATATGAGATATTCTGATAGCACCTCATCGCACTTTTGGCATCTCCACCTACAGTTTTAATCGAAAACACTTGACCACAAGTCACAGGACCAATGAGCTATTACATTTTATTCAAAGCTTATAATTCAGGTGCGGTAAACCGGAATTTTTGGCAAATTAAAAACAAATCCATGCTTCTCAAAAAACTTTTATTGGAAAATGATACTTGAGCTGAACGCAATGATATGCAAATGTAGTGGCTATCCAATAAAATAGCTCACTAGCGCCTGTTTGCCTGTAGTGTCTGATCTTGAACGTGATTTATCAGAATATCAGAAGTTTATGTAAGTATTTATGTTTGATGGATGATTTAGCTTGAATTAAGATGGCAATTAATTTGAAAATAATAAATCTAGATAGAAATCAATGTACATTTGTCAGAATGACTGAAAACAAGATCTACAAACTAATTGCGTGTCATTTTAACTTGAATAAACTCTTTTTTTTGCGGCACGTTCCTTATATCTTCCATTGTTATTGGTGGCACAGTTTCAAATGCTCCATACCCACAGTGTAATTGTCATATTATAGTGGTTTGTGATTAATGTTGGTGAAGCCAAAGCCAACAATATTTGTGTGTATTATTGATGCGCTCTTATTCTCCTGTGGTTCATAAATCACATTGAAACAACACTACGTCGGTAGAGCGAGCCTGGGTGTCATCCATCTGCATTAAAGTGCATTCAAAAGCATTAGTGTCTGAAACCATCTCTGTGCTCCGTTTACCACCAGCTTCACTCACATGGAGCAGCCCAGTCTCAGTCCTGCTGTAGTTCTAGTCTTACTTTGCCCTAGATCTGGTTTAGTACTGGTCTAAATCTGTCCTAATCCTATACTGTGCTCTTAATCTGGTTCTAAACTAGTCCTGGTTAAAATTTGATCCGATACAGATTTTGGAGTCTGGTACCAACATCTCTGTGAATGTTCTTAATGTTGTAGCTGATAATGAATACATATCTGCCCATGTGTTTGTCAGTATTCTAACATATAAGGCAAAAACACATTATTTTGGAAGAAACAAGCAAGCAGAGCCCACAAAAGAAGTCAGCGTGGTGAAGGCAGTGCAGGCACACACGGAGGGGCTCCGTCTGAAGTCTGAATACAGAAAATTTTCTCTCAGTCTCTTTGTGTCAATTTGCCTCTTATTTGTGGAATTACAATTACAAATAGAGAGAACATTTGTAAAGTACAAATATATATATAATTTTCCCCGTGGCACAACACAATGCTCTGCACTGCTTTGCGGCAGCTCCGCCACTGGTCACGGGGGGCCTGAGGGCCCCGGTTCATCTGAAGCACTGCTTTGTCAGAGCACAAACGTGTGATGCTGCAGACACTGTAAATAACAGCTTCATTGATGATTTGGAGTAAATGTAACATACGTAAGAACTGTGTGCTCCGTGTGTTTGGAAGTCAGCTTGTTAATGAGGAACATTTAGTTCTCCGGCACCGGAGGACAGCATGTCTTCCATGCTTCGACGTTGGAGTAAAAAGCCTCAACTTGAGCGAGTGCACAGTAGGTCGGACCGCTGTGCGTGATGTGCGGGTTGTTCAATGGGTCGGGTTATGAAAGGTGGACCTCGGGCTGAACCTTTGCTTTATGCGCGTCTAAATTCACGCCCTCATACATGTTATTTCTCCTTGAATATGTGTCAGACTGCATTAAAACACACATTATGTTACAATTGAACATGCATAGAACGTGACTCTGGAGGCAAAAGAAAGATAAAAATAAATACATTTAATAAATTACAATAAAATTACACATAAAAGTTCAAATTGATTTCGCTTTTATGTGAAGCTTTTGTCTTTGTAAAATTTTTTCCGTGCCACCCCACCACCTGCTCCGTGTGCTTCTGAGGCTCGGTATCGTCCTGTCACGGTGCGTTTGTTGGAGGCCTGACCTCTAGGTGGCAGGGGTTGGACAATGTACGCAGCACAAAGACAGGGTCAGCTCACAAACATGAAAACCACGATTAGCTGTGGAGAACGCTCTGAGATGGACGTCCTTGGGGCACATCTCACCACAAGGAGAAAAAAAAGACTTTCCACATGTCTCAAAAAAAACTAATAGTACCTTCAAATGTGGCAACTGCAACCATTGTGGAAACTCTTTTATACTAACTTCCACTTAAAGCCAGGGGTGTCCAAACTTTTTTCACATTTTGAAACATCTTCGGACCAGAGGGCCAAAAAAACCTGAAAATCTTAAATTTTTCAAATGACAAAGTTATTCATTCTAAATTTTGCATTTGCCTTCACACCTTTTAATAAGACTTGGAAAATTAATATTAGGCTGGTATAACATCAAAATCCTTTTAATTTGTCCAATTTTACAGCAAAATGTACTACTTTTTCTTGTTTGGACCGACTTAGCAGGAAGCCAGAGGGCCAACAAAAATTGGTTTGAGGGCCGCATTTGGCCCCGGGCCGTAGTTTGGACATGCCTGCCAAAGGCGAAGGATTAGCCAAGCACAAAATGCTATAAGAAGAAATTATAAAGAAAAATGACATGGAAGCCCAAACTCTCTAGAGGCCCTGGCCATAGAAAACCTTCAGATCAGGGGAGTCCAAACATATTTGAAACAGAGTGGAAATATAGGCCTATATTGTGTTTCTATAGCTGTTTATGAAAAAGTATTATAAATCTATAGGCAAATCTTTGGGCTTTGCCGAATCTAAAAGTAGCTTGCGCGCTGAAAAAGTGTGAGCACCACTTTTCTACAACTCTGTCAAGGATTTTGGAGACAAAGGGAAGATTTTGAATAGTTCTATCGTTTACCAACAGGTCAGGATCAAGATTAGACTTTTTCCAAAGTGGTTTAATGACTGCATGTGTGAAGAACTGTGGGACATAACCACTTACTCATAAGGTATTTGTTATACTAAGAATATCATCTATAATTAGGGGTAGAAAGTCTTGAGGAATCTGCTTGGAATCGGGTCTAGGATACAAGTCTCTGCATGATCAACAGCAGTGAACCTTTCTAGTTACTGATGGATTTATGCGGGACACTAGTTTTACAGCTTAGGCTTGCTCAGTGCTAATAGTGTGAGTAATTATATCTAGTTTATCTCTAATTGTTGTGATTTTATTGTTAGAAATAGAAGAAAAGCTTAGAGTGTTACGGGCTCTACTGCATTGTGACATAAATCTAGTGTTATTTTTCTTTACTTCTATCTCATTTAAATAGTATCAGGTTTGGGCCTCTCACAGAGCCTGCTTAAAGGACAGTAGGCAGATTCTAAAGGCTTTTAGGGATTCTTCCATGTGGGAGCGACAAAATGTTTTTTCTAATTTTCTAACTCTTTGTTTATGTGAAGGCAGTTCTTCGTTGCACCAGGGGGAGGCGCGTTTTGGCCTAATGACCTTCTGTTTTAACGGAGCTGTAACTTCAGAGAATTCATGGTCAAGTCGACAAATTGGTCGCTAGGACTACAGCTGTTCTCAGCAGGATCACATGACATGTCACTGAATATTGGCTCTATTATTTCTTTGAAATTTGAGGTACCATATTTTCCAGATTATAATTCGCACATATAAATCGCACTGGAGTATAAGTCACATTTGATAAAAATCCAAGACCAAGAACAGACATTTCATCTTGAAATGCAATTTAAAATAATAACAGATGAGAGAATATGATGAATAGGTGTACGTATGCTAACGCTAACACCATCAGCTACATGACGCACAGACAACAAACTATCGTGTCTGGTATGTTAACGTAACATATTAACAGTTATTCAGATAACTATAGCATAAAGAAGAAGAAGTTTACCAAAGCTGATGCTTTGGTAAACTTCTTGTTTTACCCCAAATCACTAAATCCATTGAATTCTTCTTCATCGGTGTCACGGGTTTGTTTTAGCTTCTGTGAAAAAATTATTGCTCAGTCGAAAAACTTGGGGACTGGTGATTTTTATTTACACCCAGTCCCCAACGCTGTAGTAGAATATTTACTGTGAGCAAATGACAACAATCAAACAAAGCAGGTACATGATCCAAAAACCTAGAGCAAAAACAGGGTCTCAGAGCATGCTCTCTGTAGCTCTGTAGCGCAAAGTGTTGCAAGTGAGGTGCGTCACTACAAAACAATGACCTCTTCTAATATAAAAAGTTGATTTAAACAAAACAGGAGCCAGTTAGCGGCACAACATGTCAGATAAATTAAAGATAATCCGTTACAAAAGTCAACATCCATCCATCCATCCATTTTCTACCGCTTGTTCCCTTCAACAAGTCAACATATTAGTGTTTAATTCGTTAATTTGGCCCATATTCATTACAAAACGTAAAGGAATATTAGAGAATTTTTGGCCAATTTGAGAACTCAAGCGACTGTTAGTACCCGTTTTAAAAATGTGTTTGTGCACACACCCTCCTGTTCTTTCCAAGAGGCCGCCTACCATCAAACCTCATGCGTGAGCACGCAACTGCCCCGCTGCTACACGTGTGTTTGTTTATTAGCGCGATGGATCGCAGCGCGTCTTTGGTCGCTGCAGATTTCCGTCTCTTCGGAGCTCGAACTCAGTCTTTCTCTGTCATCATTTTTGTACTGTAACTGAAGGACCTCGCTAAACACACACCGGCATATCAACCACGCATGCGCAGCCAGGGAAACGAGGCTGCTATCCTGGGAACGAACCAGAACGAGGCTGCATGTGTGCAGTAGGACGCAGGGAATGATTGACATGTGGGAGAACTACTCGGATGTCCACGCCACGAGGAAATGAGACTCGGATTGCTCGCCAAAAATCCTTTAATATTCCTTTAAATAGCTGCTCCGCTAACAGAGTTCAGTACGAAATGAGGCAGAAAAGTACTAACTACTTAAAAAACGCAGTGAGTTGAGTAAATACTATAGATAAACTATTTGTATAACAGATTAAATCAAAAGCAGAAGTAGTAGATGATAATGGGTCACGTTCGTCCAGACCAGATGCCAGCTGTCCCAGTCCCAGTGGGAGGAAGAACAAACTTTACGATGAGCGGCGAACTGCTTGAATGTTGTTTCTCACCCACAGTAAAAACTCAACCTCAGCTGCAACAACACGCCGTGAGAGGGAGCAGGAAGCTAGCTGGATATTTATGAATGGGCGCTTGAGAAATACCTTGTGGGTTACATAGGCGCTCCATAAACACAAGGAGCGACCGCACGCGCGCCGGGCACTGTCGGGCACTGTGGGGCACTGTCGGGCACCGTGGGGCACTGTCGGGCACCGTGGGGCACCGTGGGGCACTGTCGGGCACTATCGGGCACTGTGGGGCACTGTCGGGCACCGTGGGGCACCGTCGGGCACCGTGGGGCACTGTCGGGCACTGTGGGGAACTGTGGGGCACTGTCGGGCACTATCGGGCACCGTGGGGCACCGTGGGACACTGTCGGGCACCGTGGGGCACTGTCGGGCACTGTGGGGCACTGTCGGGCACCGTGGGGCACTGTCGGGCACTGTGGGGCACTGTCGGGCACCGTGGGGCACTGTCGGGCACTATCGGGCACCGTGGGGCACTGTCGGGCACTGTCGGGCCATGAGAGAGCTGGGACAGCACGCTGGGTGGGGAAATGACGGAGCAGTTAGGACTGTCACACTCAGTGTCACTTCTAAATAACTCCCCAAACTCCGAAGGTAGAGGAAGTGCCGATTCTTCTTCTGTGTCGCTGCATCACTTTAGAGCTCTCTTGTGGTTGCCATGTGAAATGCGGTTGCCAGTGCCAATAATATCACAAATGAGTCGCTCCGGAGAATAAGTCACACCCCGGCCAAAACGATGTAAAAAAGTCCGGAAAATACACTATATTTTTCAGATATTGTCCTTTTTATAATAATTTTTAATAATATTTTTTGAATAACTGAAAGGTGATCAGGAAATTATCTTTACAATATTGCGGTATACACTGTGATAGATATAAATATATATATATAAATTGTTTGAAATATGAGAATAATGATTGTAATAAAAACAACAGCAGCAATAACATCCAAGCAAGTCCAAAACAGGAGAATTTAATGTATTTATTTTTTCATTTTAGATTTGTGCCAGAGTGTCCTCAGTGTGGAGTCACAGCGCCCCCCACAGGCCCTCACTCCTCACTGCAGCCATTCAAACAGCTTTATTGACTTACTACTACTAGAGTCAATACTACTGATTCTGAAATGTGTTATAGTTTTGTGTTATAGTTTTTAATTTTAATTCTGAGTGAGACCTGGTTTAGACCTGGTTTAATCCTGGTTTGGTCCTTTGGATTTGGTTTAGCCTTTCTTGGTTTAGTTTTGGTTTAGTCCTTTTTTATTTTTAAAATGTTATTTTACCAGATGTCTCTTAAGATGTCTCTTTTTCGAGGAGGACCTGGCCATGACAGCGAGACGGTCAACAAGAAATGTCTAAACACATAATATTTCCAGCTCAAAAACAACATCTGCACATTTTGATTAAACTCGAAGTAGAGACTTAAAAGAAATCAGGTGAATCAGTTTCTGCAGCTGTACAGAGTTTTCTAGCATTGCATATAGAAATTATTTTAGTCCTAGTTTAGACCTTTTGTCCTGGTTTAACCCTGGTGTATCTCTTTATCACATCTTATTATTAGTTTATTTGAACTGGGACATTGCACATGAATCGACATTTCTGTAAATGTGCCAGTATTAGCTGTAGCTAGTTTCCAACTGTAGTCCCAGGCAAGGTCTAGAATGCCAGCAATACTGTATACAAAACATACTTTTACATTATATACAATACAAATAGGATTAGTAGAAAAATATAAAAGATTACGAGCTCATGTATCTCTGGCTTTTATTTCAATTCCAATCCAATTCACCCTTATTGTGACAAAATGTGGTCAAATCACACTGTGCATTCCATCGTTCATTTCTGTAAGTTCAGATCAATTATGGAGGTTTCACGGTCTAAATTTTAGAGGAAATTTTCACGGTCTAAATGGTCATTTTAGACTCTAAAATGACCATCCTGGTGACAGCAGTGAAGGCAGTGTCTCCTGAACATGCTCATTATCTTCTGTGAGCTGTTGATGACCCTTCGGAGGGATTTCTTCTGTTTGGTGAAGTTGTTAATCATTCTTTGGATTTCCGGTGAGCGTTAGTCTGTGAAAATATCTCAGTCTTAAATAATAGAGGCCCAGAGGCTCCGCCCAGCAGCCAAAGTCAGTGCGGCCGTTAGTGGCGAGTTCAAGGTCCAGACAGTGCCCATCCTGCTCATGCTGTGTGTGGAGCCTGAAGGCAGCGCGGTGCATTCAAAGCCCATTGTGAAGCAAGGTTTGGGCTGCAGTTTGTCTTGTGTGTGCACCAGAAATAAAAGAGACAAACAACAAAGGCTTTCAATTAGCAAACTGTCACACAAGCACTTATGAAGTAGTTTAGCAATACCTGGTTCAGACTTAGTTTAGAGCATGTTTAGAGTTACTTTAGCCTTGGTCTGTAGCTCCTTTATTCTTTGTTTAGAGCTACTTTAGTCTTGCGTTAGATCTTCTTTATTCTTAGCTCTTTTAGTCTTTAGAGCAGTGACGTACGGTCAGGGAAGCGATGCAAAGAAAAAATCTGCTCATTTATAAGACAAAATAAACTTTAATTTAATAAACTAAAATGTAATACATTTAGTTATTTTTCCTACTAGGGGGATTTAACGTGATTTGTGGTGAGGTTTAAAACTGGTACATCTCCCTGTCCCTTAGACTGAGTTGAGTCACTTTACTCAATGAACAGGGCGCATTACTTTAGCACTTTGACTCTTTGTTTCTCCCATAGAATCTTGTGCACAAATGATCACTTTTAATCAGTTAATCAGAAACGCCCAAAATTACAACAGCAGTTGCCTCGAGGGGCCACAGTGAATTTAAACAATGATCATAGGGAGTTGGTAATGTCCCAGCATCACCTGTCCTTAGACTCTCCTTCTCAACCAGGAAAAACAACCAAACCTCTTTGGGAAAAGTGGAAACTTGTGGAGTTCCACAGTGAAGGAGAGATCCGACTCCCTTGGATGGACAGGCGGAAGCGAGATGGTGGTCGATGTGGTCAAACGCTGCGCTGAGGTCCAACAGAACCAGGATTGAGACCAGTCCATCGTCTGCAGCTAATAACAAATAAATTGTGACTTTAACTAGTGCAGTTTCAGTGCTGTGGTGAGCTCTGAGCCCAGACTGGAAAACTTCAAATAAGTTATCAATTTTCATGGCACTTTGCATTTACAACACTGTTATTTCAGCTATTTCAGCTTCTACATTTTTATTTTGCTCTTCTAACATAATGGGCAAATTGATGGTGTCTAGAACAGAATTTAAATTTTCTGAAATTTCAGAATGATTTTATAGAAGGAGTTAAATGCTGATTCAATTTGGTCTTGTTTGGCTAAGACTGTATTATTAGGCCTGTCCCATATTTAAAAATAAATGAATCTTTCTGCTTGTTGTTTTCTCTGTTTCCAGGATAATAAGTGTGGTTGGAGATGTCAACGTGGGTTCAGGAGCGGGACCCCGCCTCAACCTCGGCTCCTCCAGTAAACACGCCCCACTCTTTAACCACACCTCTAATCACCCAGAAGCCCTATTTATAAGGCCTATTCACAGCATCTCTTGTCGTCTCTGCTCTCTCGACCCCGCCCTCCCACCCCATTTCTCTATCTTCTCCACCTTAACACATCGCCATCTACGGAGGGGGCGGGGCTGATTACCCGAGACAGAGCCCCAACCTGAGTCTCTACCCAGCCAACTCTCGTCGTATCGTCGCTCCATCGTCGCTCCATCGTCGTTATTATCAATAAGGCTGCCCCAAATAAATTGTATGTATGGTGTAACCCGACCCAACATTTTTCAAGTTGGTCGGTAGGTATGTAAATTATTTTTCTTTTTTACTTTGAAGGCAAAAAAAAATAATCAAAATAAATTGTATGTTTGCTGTAACCCGACCCAACATTTTTCAAGTGAGTAGCTAGGTAGGTCAATTCTTTTTTTTTTTTTTTACTTCAGGCATAAATTCCAAATTTGTATAAAAAATCCACCCATTTAATGATAATTAACTCCACTTTGTTTGAATGTTCGGACGCTCGGTTGACACTCAGCATCACAGACTAGCGATCAAGCTCCTCTTTTTCACCTACCTAGTCCACTAGCACATCACGCCACGTCTTAAACCCAACAACTTACTTCACTCTTTTCCCTTGCTTCGACCGAACTGTCACCGACACACAACCACACTGAACCCATTTTTTGATTCTGCCAGTGACCTGCAGTGACCAGCAGGGGTCGGGCTTCAACAGTCAATGAGACGTTCTCTGTTTGTGTTAGTTTTTGCGACATTTTTGGCTTTAAAATATTTCTAGTGAGTTCCAGTGATACAAAATGATTCAACACAGGACTTTTTTTTAAAAACGGTCAAGACAAAAAAATATATTTGGAATCATTTTGACAAAATGCTGATAATATTTTTTTCAGTCGGCTATTTCTTGCAGATCATTTAGCTTTTTCTCCATTTGTTTCTTTTTTTGCCAAGGCTTTAAACTTTCCTCTCAGAACTGCCTTAGAAGCATCCCAGAGGATGGGCAGGGAAGTTTCCCCAGTATAATTTTCCTCAAGATAAACCTTGGGGGGGGACTTCAACTCCAGAGCCTATCAGGAGCTCTGGGATGATGTTCTTGAGAAAACTTTCAGTATTATCTCTGTCCTCTCCCTTCGAAACTCCCACAAGTCTGAGATTGGGTCTACATGATCTGGACTCCAAATCCAGGATCTTATTTTTCACATTATTGTTCTCATCTACAGCATCATCACTGCAGCGCCTCCATCTCAGCCCTTATTGTATGGAGCTTGTCCGTATTGTTCAGTTTAATCCATGCTTGCTCCATCTGCTCTTGTCTCTTTTAGCACTTTTATTTCAGATTTGATTTCGCTGATCGGGCTGCACCAAGCGCTGCTCTCATTTCTGCTCTCAGCACTCCTATATCACGCTGCATTTCACTTTTAATTTTATGCATCATAATGGCAAATCAGTGTCATTTGATTTGATCTCCTTCCAGAACCTTCCGTTCGATGCATGATTTTAAACTATGACGGCGTAGAGTATTATCAATAGTAACTGTAGGAGCCATATTAAGGCCTTGTACATGTTTGCACCACCAGCCACTGTGTGGCACTGTAGCTTGTTGGGTCTTGTCTGGGTGTGGGCAGGTGTTCCTATTTAAGGCCTAATTCTCCTGACCTCAGGGCTACAATGTGGAGGCAGATATGCTGATAACAAGATTCTTCACTGAAAATAGGAGTATTGGGCTCTTTCTCCACGCGTCTAAACACTTCACAATCTGTTAGCCTAGTAGCTGGTGGCACAGGGCCGCTGGCCACTACAGTAACCTTTGAAACTGTGGTCAGCTCTTTAAAGGTCATTGACCAGCTCCTCCTGTGTAGTTCTGGGCTGATTCCTCTCATCATCATTGATGATACCAACAAGGTGAGATCTAGCATGGAGCTAGATGAGGGATACTTTCGTCCAGGTGCGCGCTCGCTAACAGCTGATCAACAATAATGGAAATTGCAAGGTTTTATTATCCATACCATAAACCTACTTATTTCAGTGTAATTTTGGCAAACCACTACTGTACTTGCTTGGATGTAATGTTCATGGGAAAAGTGAAGACAAATATTACAGTTTCTCTCAAATGTCATGTTAGTGTGGCAGTCTGGCAGTCAGAATAGATTTTAATTTAGAAGTTGCAACAACCCACGGAATTTCACCGGGAGAATAGTATATTAGGTGGGGTTCCCAAGGCACACAGGTACGTATATCAACAGAGCCAGGTTCCAAGTTAAAGTATTTATTTTGCGATTTTACAGTTTAAGATACACATTAATTTATTTGTAACAGGAGCAGATTCAAATGTAGAAAACGGCCACAGTAATAGATAAAAGAACGGCAACAACCACAACAGTAACGGTAAGAACAGTGAAGGAGCGACAGTGAAGGAGCAACAGGAACAGTAAAAGTAGCGATATAGAGCAAAAGAAACTAAAAACACAGCAAGTGAAGCAACAGCGCAATAATAGCGGAAAGCAACAGTAGGCGAAGCGACAGCGCTGCAACGGCTGCGGAAATGACAGCGGACGAAGCGACAGCGCAGCAATAGCGGAGCAACGGCTGCAGAGCAACAGCGGCGTGACAAGTGCTGCTCCTGGCCATTGCGGACACCTAAAAGGATATAAGGTTAGTCATCTCAAAATAGCCCAGTATCATAAAGGGATAAGATACCAAATTTGGGGAGGTCCATGGCGTGAGGCCAACCAGAGGCGGTGTTCAGATGGACCTAGAATCGGGGGACCAACCAACCTGCTGTTCAATTCAGCTATGAGCGAACTAGAGGCAAATGTTTCGTTAAGGGTTTTTGGGGGGAATGGACATTACCATGTTTTAAATTTACCTTTTCCAAGTTAAATGACGGGGCCTACTCCTACATGGCTCGCTGGTGACATCTACTGTCAGAACAGCGCCACTGCAACGTAACGCAAGCCTGAGACGGGGGAAATTTGTGAATGAAGCGGAACCAGAAAGTGGGCGTTACCTTAGACTCTACAGACCAGTCAGCTGAACCGTACAGGCATGTGCTGGGCAATCGGCGAGGTAAGGATTGGTGCCGAGCAGGTGACTGGACCACGGCACTGGAAGTGAACAATGTTTCAGATCTTAGGTACTCAGAATTTAAGTATGAACACGATCTACCTGGAAGTGTAAGTATGAACACAATCTACCTGGAAGTGTAAGTATGAACACGATCTACCTGGAAGTGTAAGTATGAACACGATCTACCTGGAAGTGCGAGGAGGAGCGGCCAACACCAGGACCCGGAAGTGCGGGTGAGCGGAAAAGGGGGGAGCAAAGAGAAGGGAGCGCTTATAAAGCCCACCAGCCCGCGCCTCCGGGCAAACACGCCCTCGGCACGGGCTCCAATCACCGTCTTACCACATTAGCATTAGACTATAACCATATGCTGCAGATGTTATGACCACGGCCCCTGAAAAAGGAGTAAAACTTGAGTACAAGGAACAACAGCGGCCGTTCACGTCTCAAATCGTGGTTTAATGACCGAGACGGAACTCAAGCTCCCCCTAGTTTTACTTCACCCGGTGTGTTTTCCAAAATAAAATCCATTTAGAATAAAACGACAGTAATGCAGTCATATTATGTGATAATTGAATGAAACATGGCATTTACTCTTGAAAAATAATACGCATAACATAAGTGTGCATTTAAATTAAAGTGCTTTTCTTAACCATTACAGACACTGAAAAGCTTTAGGCCTAAACCAACCATTGTCAAACTAATTTATCCCAGTTCTGAGCAATACATGGGAGGCCACATCATATTGAATGGGGGAAAAAAGATGTTTATGTAAGTTATATATTAAGCTTTTATTATAACTCTGACATGTAAGCTTTTCAAGTCGTTTAACGGGTGCAGAACTATTTGTATTTGATCCATCTGTCTTCAGTTTATCTCTCATACTTAAATGTTTTGGTGTTGCTCTCCTGACCTGTTTCTGTTGTTTCTTACTACTGTATTGTCTTATTGACTGTGTCTCTGTTGTTATCCTCAGTTGTCTATGTATTTGCTGTCTGTTTCATGGACCTCCTCTTACCCTGCAGTAAATGACAGAAACATCATTATCTATGAGGTTATGTGTGGGCGCCTCGGTTTGAACGCGCTTTACCTTCTGTTTCCCTCTGGATTTGTATAATACTTGATCGCTGGCGGTGGCCATCAGAGAGCGAGGACAGGCCAGGTATTTCACTTCAATGAATCTAACCTCGGATGCTGTGCGGCTACTGTGCGCTGATTGGCTGAGACGCGAGTCTGTCACGGTAATTCCAGGAAGTTGAGGTCTGAGAGGCGCGTGGTAAATGTAGCGCGTTTGCAGTAGCCAATTATTGGCTGTGATTGGAATACGGGACTGGAGCTATCCCGGACGGGACAAGTCAAAATCACCCGCAATTCGGGACGGTTGGCAACCCTACATGGAGCCCCAGTCTGAGAGAGACTGACTGTCATCTTTAACTTCTTCCTGCAATTGCTCCAACAGTTTTTTTTTTTTGTTTTTTTTTCACCAAGCTGCTTGCCAATCGCCCCGCAGCCCTTTCCAGCCTTGTGGAGATCTACAATTTTGTCTCTTTGTATTATTATTTTAAGGCTCTTTGGTTGTGTTTTCTTGTTTATATTTCAAAATTATTATTTTTTTAATAAATGGACTTAAGGACATTTTTGACAAACTTTGGACATAATGTAACTTGTATGTTGGACAAAATGTGATTTTATTGTTTTATCTATTTGTTGTGTTTTGTCAAATAAAAATAATACATTTAAATAAAGGCAACAATTAGTGGCCATCAATAGTGCTTCCCCAGCTGTACAGCTCACCACATGCCACAGGTTTAGAGTCAGTTTAGTCAAGTTGTTGATGTTATGATTTGGCATTTAGTTTGAAGCTGTTTCTCTAGTCGGAAAGCAGAATGAGCCTCACATGCATCGCTCGTTTGCGTTGCCAGTTTCAAAGCTGAAATGCAGTGTTTTTAAACTTCTACTTTGTCCTCTCTCTTATCTAAATGGTCAATATAAGCCTGGCACCAATCTGCAGCCTTCCAACTCAGTAAGCCTGGAATTCTGGAGAAGGAGCTGAACATGAGACATGACCTGTCCACAAACCAAGATGGACACGAGCCAAGTATAAGTATCTGCATGTTAAGGCTCTGGACACAGGCTAGGGATGGGATTGTAGGGGCCTTTTTAAAACAGTAGGAGCAGGATACAGACAATTCCTTTTAAGTATTGATTTAGAGCTGGTTTAGGCCATAATTAGAGCTAGTTTAGTTTTAGTTCATCCCTGGTTATAGACCTTGTGGTATAGACCTTGTGCAGCTGACGTCAGCGGGTCACGGGACACATGTCGCTGGACGGCAAAACAAACCACGCCGCGAAGTGAAACCCAATAGATCTATGAGTGAAACACTGCCGACACGTAACTTTTCCGTCTCTATTCATCTCTATAAACACAACCACGAAAACATGGTAATCTCATGCTTAGCATATGGATGTACCAATCGACAAGGAAAGAAAGAAGGCATTTCATTTTATCGCTTCCCAAAAGCCCCAGAAAGGCGAGCGAGATGGGTGGTTGCGGTGAAGAGACAACGAGGCGACCGAATGCCACTGGCAGAATTTCCAGCAAATTACACTTCCCAAACGTTTAGTTTTTTGAGCCCAAGCTTATTGTATTGAACTGCAACAGGCCTTCGACACGATCGGTGGCTTATTCGGCACTTTTCACAGCTGGACTCCACTGACCCATCCTGACACGTAATAACTGTAGGCATCTAAACTTGTATAAGCTTTCATCGCTTTACAAGTAGGACTGACGATTCACCAAGTAATTGTCCAGGTCGTGGTAGACAAAGTCGGGGATGTCCGATGAACGGTGTCAGAGCGATGTTTACCACAGCATATGTTGGCACTATTTTGTTGTGTGCAAGGTTACGTGCACAGAGCCTCCTGTCACGAGGTCCCGTGCACAAGCAGAGCGACCCACAGCAGTACACTTAACAGAACAGACGCCAAACTTGAAGCAACGTGAACAAACTTGTAGGCAAATGAGAGGGACCCTGCACCCGAACAAGTGCACTTTTTACCACATATTGGTTCTTTAAACACTCCATCTAAATGTTCTTCATACTTAGATAATGTCGGGTTGGCTGAATCACAGCTTATTTTGGATCGATTCAGTGTAGTTTGTATCTAGCTGTAGTTGTCCAGTATATGCACGCGCGTTTTGCCGTCCAGCGTCAAACAGTTGTCACGTGACTTCACGAGGTCTATAGACCTATCTTTGCCCTGGTTTAGTACTTATATAAACTTATTGTTTTCATCTCTAGCATCACTCACTTGTTGGCTCATCCTTTTCCTGCTCATTTTAATTTAGCTCATACTGTAAGAATTTACAGATTAAATCTTCATATTGTTTCTCTAAGTTGTATCCGACTTGTCCAATATCCTGTTTGTCCTCTGCCACTGTGCCTTCAAGCAGAACCATCCGCTAAACTGGAACAATAACCGCCTTTGTCCGAGTGAATGGGACTCGAGATCAAATGAGATTATATTTATTTTCTCTAAATGATCTGAATGGAGATTTGATAAAAGCATTCACCCCTTTGTCAGTCTCATTACTGAAAAATGGTTAGATAAAACTCCACAAAACAATTGCTCACCCAGAGATAAGAACCTGCGGCTTTTATTTTGAAAGAGCTGAAGGTGGAGGACTCCATGGTCAGCAAATTGTTTCAGAAAAGACAAAAATAAATCCCTTGAGATGAAAGAAAGGTTTACCAACACTATAAAAATATTTGACAAGGCGCTTTAGGAAAGAATGGTTGGTGAGTCGGCGAAATATTTGAAAAATAAAAGAATTTGCCGTTTTTTCAAACAAAATGTTTGTTTTTCAGTGGGCTAGTTTTATACCGGGTCGGTCGGGTTACGGCAAACAGACCTATTATTTTGCTCAGCCTTATTATGCATTATTTTTTTAACAGTACCCGTTTATATTTCCATGAATTGTAAACCTTACACACCAGCTAAATTTGTAGGAATTAGATGAGATCCATGGTGTAGTAGTTACTGTTCAGTGAACCATCCATCTCTACACGCAATTCTGGGAAAGAACGGTATGTGGAGGGCAGCTCCAAAACTGCTCCACATGTGTGTGCAACTGGCCGACGTGACGGGCCATCTAGAAGCCTTAACATAACTTGAGTCTTTGCCACACAGACGATATCTGAGCCCGACACAAATCTCAGAAGGTGTCTGAGACCCACTTCATTAAGTTCACAGATATATTATTGCAATTATTTGAGACATTACTGTTCAGTTTGATTACTTGGTTTTAGCACAAGTGGGTTTTTTATCTTCATACAATACTTGGATTTCTTCTACTGTTTTGAATTTGGCCCTCATGTGACATTAAGACAGCAGACATGTTGTCAAGTACATATTTAGTTGTCTGAATAACACTGTGCTGCTTGAAGGAGAAGTGCTTTAAGGTTGTCTTGAGTAGGAGCAACTGTCACTCCAAGTCGATCCAGTAAATCCAACAATTCCTCCTTATTGTCACTGTCAATTTGTCCCTTCAAAGCTGTTGTTACAAGATCTATATGACAATGGCTCAAATACACCATAAATGATTCAAAGAGTACACCTGTAGAAACAGTATGCTCTCCAAAGATATGTTATAAAGACTGGGGCATGTCGCAGTGGAATGTATTCTTGATCAGTAAATCCTTGCCAATATTCTTCCTATGACTTGCCATTCCACCTCTTTGGTGTCAGCACCTTCAGCGGCACAATCCTCAAATTCATTCCAAAATGCATCCCTCGAAACCCCATCTGCATCAGCACATTTCTCATTAATGACTTCAGTCGGAATTCATCAGTTCATCATTTTTTGAATGATGACACCATGTTTACACGGTGGATTTCAAGAGTAACTGTAGTCTTATAATCCAGCACACTGCCTGAGGTAGAACTGCATTCTAAAGGAAACACTGGCTCACTATCATTAAACTGTGTTGAGATTACTTGAAACTGTCTAGTTTGAATGGGTGAGGATCTTGAAAGTATCAGTGGTCTGAAGGCATAACTGGCACCGTGTCATCAAGATCAAATGCTTGGAATGTTGAATTTCCTTGGCCTCCAACAAAAAGTTCTGGGTCATCAGTTTCAAAGATGAGATTAATTGTTTCAGTTGAGGGCTTCTAAATCCACAGTACCAAATGGTTCACTGTATTTATCTTCATTATTTTCTGCTGTGTCTCACCAGGGTCTGTAGAACTGGCTGCATTTTCCTCTTCCGTGTCATTGTGTGTTGTGTCTTCAGTGGATCTGGTGCTCAGGTAGAACCGCAAAAAGCCAAATGTATGCTTGTTGAACAGCTCACCGACAGTAATTCTATAATTGCTCTGTGATTCTTTAAAGTCAACTATATCTTTACCAAACCCTTCCCATTTTCCAAATTGTGACTCATTCAGGGTGCACGGTGGCAAAGGCGGTTAGCGCTCTTGCCTCCCAAGAAGGAGATCATGGGTTTGATTCCTGGACCAGACCAACGTCACATGATCTCTCTAGGTGAAGTCTGCATGTGTTACTGTGGGTTCTCTCCGGGTTCTCCGGCTCCTCCCACCGTCCAAAGACATGCATGTGTCAGGCAAAATTGGCAATTCTAAATTGGCCCTAGTGAATGTATGTGAGAGTGTGACGTAGCGACTCCATCCCTAACTGCGCGGTCCCGGAGGAGAGCACGTGGAGATGCGCGCGGCCGTTTCCCTGTTATGCGCGCCACGCCAAATCATCACATACACATTTATGAACCTGTTTGCCACACTTCCTGCAGCGCGTTTGCCGTGTCTAAGAGTGCACACTTAGCCGCGTCAGTTTACGAATGCAAACACGCCAAATCACTCACACACATACCTGCGTGCTGCGTCTCCTCACTCTCCTCCCATTGTGCGTTCTGGCCAACCCGGGCACATCCGCGTTTGGGCTTAGGAGGTCATGTGAGCCACAATCACTTCACACACACAATTAGCTTTGTTTTGTCCATATTATAAGGTTGTTGTTTAGTTTGATATTTTTGGAAAATAAAGATTGTAGTTTTGGGTTTGTTAGACTGGGAAAATATAGCCATTTATTTGTAGAAGTGGGGTAAATATTATTTTTCATATGTCTTTTTATTATGTGGGAGGGGCTAATGGGAGTTTAAAGGCAGAGCTCCTCAGCTCTGCCTTAGTCTGTGGAAAGTTACAGTGGAGGTAACGTCTGGGAGACGTAAACGAAGAAGTCTGAAAAGTTAGAGGTACATGTGTATGTTTTTTTTCACTGTAAATATAAAGCACTGTTTTCCACTTGAATTTCACCAGTAGAGCACCAATAAATACTGGAAAACCCTTTATCGCCGGCTCGGCCTGTTTTGTTGGCGGACCCTCGCCACAGAGAGTGAATGGCTGTCTGTAATGTCTATGTCTCTGTGTTGGCCGCTGTCCAGGATGTACCCCGCCTAAGGCCCAAAGTCACTGGGATAGGCTCCAGTCACCCGCGTCCCGTTTAGGCATAGGTGTTAAACTCTGGCCAAATCTGGCCCGCCAGACGTTTTAATCTGGCGGGTTAAAACGTTTCGATTCATATGTATGAATGTAATCGATTCATAGAAACGTAGTTACATCCATAACCGTTTTTATCGCTAAATCTACGCGTCCCACAATGCCGCCGTATGTTGTCATGTGGTTGACTGAGCTTATGAATGGCCTGCACCTGTGATCAATAAAGGAAGTGTGTCCGTGTGCACACTAAAACGAACACGTGTACTACTGTGTATTTTATGCTCATGACAAACATGACCCTGCCAACAGGTTATGGACCCTAAGCAATTTTATAGTTTTATGAGCGGCGGCCAGGTGATTGTCTCAAAGGTAAATGCGTGCACCCGAGTTTGGCCACGGACAGCAACATGTGCAGAAGAGAAAAGGACACTGCACCAAGCCGTTGGGGAAGGCTCATTTTTGATGGTGACGAGAAAGGATACGAGCTGTGGGAGACAAAGTTTTTGGGCCATCTCTGTCTCCAGTGGTTGATAGACACCATTCTAAACCCACCTGGTCCCGACGATGACGAAGATGGTGAGGAGAAAAACGCTCAGGCCTACGCGGAGCTTATCCAGTTCCTGGATGATAAGAGTCTGTCGCTGGTATGACCAGTAGCAGAGTGTTGGCACTAAAAGCCAGATGGATGTGAAAAGAGCCTATTTACATGTACCAATGAAATGGTTGCAGATGTGCTAACTAAACCAGCAACCAAACTAAAACTATTGAAGTTTGAAATGTTGATGTTTGGCGTTTAAAGGAACTATTTCTGTTATGAGTGTATAGGCCTTATTATGTTTATGTATTATGAACTAATTAAGTATTTAGATGTAAGCAAGTGGGAATGTTGATGTGCTCTCATTTAGTGTCCGCCCATATAATTATTGATTGTTGTCGACAGCCAATGACATGGCGTGTATATTGTCATGTGGTTGACTGAGCTTATGAATGGCCTGCACCTGTGATCAATAAAAGAAGTGTTGTCAGGAGTCACAAAATGGCCGGCAAGAACCCAAATGCACGGCACAGGAAACAGTTCAGGTTTAGGGTATTTATTACCAGCAGAGATGAAAACAAGGTTGTAACACGTGGCAGACAAATCCAGAATGGGGCAGACAAAAGAGATGGTCCAAAGTCCAAAAAGGCAGGTCGAAACAGGAACAGGTAGTGATGGGTCATTTGAAGCCGAGGCTTTGAGGCTTGTAGCGAATAAAAGGGGGCGTGTCGAATGAAGCCCAGCTTCGAGGCTTGCGTCAGTTTGCTTAAAAACAGGTGACCGACAAAAGCGAGGCTTCACTTTTGTTTCTGGTCACATGACTGGTTCAGGATCAGCGTCACTTTCAAATAGAAGCGCGCAATGTCTCGCGGTGCGTCGTGGGTCAGTCAATGACAGTTCAGTTTAGTATTTCAGGTTTATTACTCAGGTTTGTATTTCAGATAGCACAGGAAGCTGCTGATTATATCTACAAGCACCGAGCAAGTCTCTGTACAGTAATACCATTCCTAATGCTTCTTTACATTACAAACGCTTACTAGATGATTCAAATAGGAAATACTTAGCCTTAATAATTTGAAAGGCACATTATAGAAGAAATGTTTATTAAGGTGATTATTACAGATACTACCAAAGAATGAGTATCAAAGCGTTGATTCACTCACGCGCTCCAATTATGTCAATGTGTGATGATCCCCTCATATTATAGGGTTTTTTAACATAATAGACACTCATTTTGCAACAGTGATCAATGAGTCAAGTTCTGATACAGACATAATAAAGAGCAGTGTCTAGAGGAGGCCAAGCATAAATTAACTGCCTCATAATCAGAAAGCTCAGATAGTTGTTGTTGAACCATGTGACACAATCTGTTGTTATGGAATAAAAATGCATCATTGAGTAGATACTTTATTTTTTTTTTGTATTGGTGTTATTTTCTCAATTAAATCGGTTATTATTTGGTTTGTGACACTGTGCTATCTTACGTGCATTAAACATTTTTGACCACAAGATGGCGTAGTGGAGCAAATGAAACACCTTGCAAGGCATCGACTCATGTATCGATACAATTGGCTGAAGCCTCAAATGGTTCATGGGGCTTTATTTGGCCATCACTAGGAACAGGCAGGATAAGAATCCGGATAACTGGTGCTGGGCGCTACGGTAACACACAAGACAATCTGACAGGGAACAGAGGGAAATGGACCGGTCCATATACTGAGGCGGGGCAGGCCAGGTGAATGTGATGAGTGATTAGTGGGTCCGTGTGGAAAGTGAATACGTGTACTGCGGTGTATTTTATGCTCACGTTGAACGCTGTGCTAAAAGGACCCGACTAACATACTAAAGCTAACGTTACACAAACTCTTCTTTCATAATGGTTTATGAGTAACAATTACTATATTATATTATATTATATATGCTCCCTCTCTACATTCATGGTCAAAACTACATTGAACGTTCAGGTTTTTAGGAGGGGTATGTTTGGAAATGTTGACAAAAAATGTTAGGCTGCACAGATCCACAGCTCCTCGTGACGCACGTTATGATGAAAACTATGACAAACATAACAAACATTTCTGTCCTCTTGGACACTTTAGAGTTGATTAGGATCAGTTAGTCTCAACTTTATCCCGGTGCTAGCCTCTCGTCTGTGTAATGAGCAGTTCACTGATGAGAAGGCGTGAACACTGGACCGACACGGAGCCATGAGTTGCTCAGGTGGGATTTTTTCCATAATCTCCAAGTCGGTAGGATGTGGGAGCGGAAGTGCGCAAGTTAAGAGCACAGTGAGGAGCGAAGGAGCAGAAGTGCTGGAGCGGGTTTGAATGACGAGCCCCACAACGCTCAGATGGCACAAGCCCCGCTCACGAGTAATATATTGCTCATTTTCTGTAATGATCCTGTGCGTCTGTTCTTGTTTGTGTTTTCCCTGGTTCAGTTCTTGTTCGTGTTTTGCTCCCTGCCCTGTTTTCCCGTTCTCTGCAGCTTCCCTTCATTCCCTGGTTAGGACATGGGAGGGTATATATGCTCCCTCTCTCCCTTCATTCCCTGGTTAGGCCATGGGAGGGTATATATGCCCCCTCTCTCCCTTAATTCCCTGGTTAGGCCATGGGAGGGTATATATGCCCCCTCTCTCCCTTCATCCCCTCGTTAGGCCATGGGAGGGTATATATGCTCCCTCTCTCCCTTCATCCCCTCGTTAGGCCATGGGAGGGTACATATGCCCCCTCTCTCCAGTCTCTGCTTGATTGTTGAACTGTCAGCACAGACATTCACGCCTCCTGTTGCCTAGTACAAATATCTGTTTAAAGAAGTCTGCTGAACTTTATGTTTCATATCTCCTGTTCGTGTTACTCTGCTCGAGACACTTTTAGTTTAATCCATCTGATCAAACATCTGAAACCTGTTTGCATTTGTTCTTTTTCCTGAAATAAAGGAACCCTGTCCGGGACACTTTTAGTAACCCTTTAGTCTGTTTCGGTATTTCTGTTTTGGTATCCATCAGAGTCTTCTGTCTTTTGGGTTCACTCCAGTCAGTGTAGCATTTGAGTTTGACCAGCGTGATATTTTCAACTCAGTAACGCGTCACAGAAAAACACAATATTTTACTGTAACTCGTTACTTTTGTAATGCGTAACTCTCCACACTGGTCACGGCTCACAATGTATTTAATGGATTTTAAAAGGGAGGGATTAATTGATTTTAGGTCATCAGATTACTTGTCGGACTTAATAACCAATCAGACTAAACAACATTAACTATAACATTATCTGCACTGGAAACTAACTTTGCCATCTAGATTATGATAATAATCCCAGCGGTTGCTATTTAGCATGATTGCTAAATGTTTACAAGACCTTATCTTGTGGCCTTTTCTTGATGTTTTCTACGGTGACACCTCGATTTTGAAGGAAATCCCACAGGTCGTCTTGAGCTGACATTTTGCGTTGATACAGCAATTCTGTGAAAATGACGAACAGCTTCAGCATAGGTTTCAATTTATTTTTGTAACGCCCAAAATCACAACAATGGTTGCCTCTGAGGGCAACTTTAAAATGTCAAAAGTCCAGCATGTCAATGTCGTGGCTACGGTAGGGATTTGATGTTTAGGTGGATGTCTTCCACATGAATTCCAATTTATGGGTTAAATGAATAATTATTTACTGTATTAGTTTCCAACAACGCCACCCTGGATTGGTGCCAGGGACACACACAGGTAAGGCAAGCGCAGATTCTTTGATGGAGAGAACCAGGAAACTCAGATATGGGAAAACAAGCTTACACTTTATTATATTTTAGGACAGAATATATAGGACATTTGTATTTTTACTAATAAAACTACTACTACTCTCATTCACACATTCACACCTCTAAAACAGTAGACACATTTAAACACGATTCACAGAAAAGAAACAAGAGTAAAATAAGACAGCAGCCCAGATTGTCCCTTAAGGCACTTAGCCCAATTACCCTACCAGGAGGTGGCGCTGGTCCTTAGCAGCAGGCCTGGGACCCGGTACAGTCTCACAGTCCGGCCGGGTGCCAGAGCCGACACTCAAAACTCCAAACTTTGATATATTACAGTCTGTGTAGAATGGGGCCGGTGTGAACGTGCCTGAACCCACCAAGGGCACTTGGAGGGAAGTTCTGGTTTTGGGGTCAAAGGAGAGACCCGCGGGGTTACCAATCCTATAATGTACAATATTTTGGGAAATTAACTCTCAGATGGATGTCCAGAACTGTGCGCAACAAGCGAGGGAGAGTGGAAAAGAGATACATACCGGTGCTCGAATCTGTGCACAATGCGCGCCGCGGCTGGGAGGGATCCCAACGCACAAAGCCTGCACCTAACGTCACCCACTACAAACAGTGCTAAATTAGAGTGAGTTTGATTACAATATACATCTATGGAAGCGAGACAGCTTACCAGGGCGTTAAACCTGGGGAGCGTGCGGCACGAGTCATACAGCAAGGTTTGAGCAGGGTTTGGTGAGCGCACAATGAGCAAACCAACCTGGTTAACACGCTGGTGTGATCGCTGGCTTTAAGCCTAAACTTTGGGGTGTTTTTGGGGCGATCAGAACGAATGCTCCGGTCCACGTGCCGCTTGCACTGCTCCCAGGTGGCGGGTGACGTCAGAGGCGAGAAGGGCCAAGCGCAGGTGAGGAAGCCTCCTTTTAAAGGCCCAGGTCACAGGCCATAGGCTGTCGGCGGTTATGAGGGCCTACTGCCACATCAAGGCTTTGCTTAAAATGGACATAGCGTAAACGTTAGCTGAAAAAATAGTATAAAGCGTGTGTGTAACAAAGTGTTTATTTAAGAAGCATTTAGCAGTGACCTGGCTTGACATAGGGTTCATCACTGACTTCAGGGGGGGCCATGCGGTGATTATGACGCGTTGCAGTGAGTAGGCCCCGTCTGTCTGCAGATCCGAGGAGAAAGATATAGACTGTACTCTCGCTAAAAACTGCAGGAATCAATCAAAAAACTGCTTTGGGCACATATATAAGATAAGATAATCATAAAATAAGATAATCCTTTATTGTCCCACATGGGGAAATTACATTGGTGCAATGCAGGCAGACACAGAGGCAGATACAGAAGAAAAGAACAGATCACTTATAGGAAGTCTGAAAAACACTTTCAGTAGAAGATCTCCTATAAACAAAAACTCCCATAGACAAATAAATAAAAATATAAATACATAAATACCATTGCATGTGATATATGAGGCACCAATAGCACTGTAAGAAGGTTAAAAGCTCTGAAAAGTCAATTTTTCATGATATGGGACCTTTTAAAACTTCCTGAAAAGTGGCCATTAATATCTCTTGTACAGTTTGGCTCATGTTCCCAATGTACTGACCATGAATTTCATTCAGATTTTGACTGTATCTTGATTGTTGAATACATACTGTGTGCAATTCACCTTGAAACTAAATTACATACAAAATACTGGAGGTCTTTCGTGCAGGAGGTACTTTCCCCTGGTATAGAGATAAATCTATCAGTGAAGAACATTTTTTGCTGATAGTGCTGCTAGATTTGTTGTTGTATGCTGCTGATATATGTTCAGAACAACTGTGGTCTCTGTCTGCTCTGAACCCTGAGGTCATTGAGTTCACCCCAAGGAGGATGAAGAGTGAAAACTTCAAAGGGAACTGAACATATGGCACAAATATTTCTCAGTGTCTCTCAGTGAACGGATCCAGAGTCGAGGGCTATTGTTACTCTAAATGGAAATTAGTTAAAAGCGGACATAAATCCTGAGGCAGAAGAAGGGACAAGACTTTTGTATAAAAAAAAAACACCAGCATGACTTCGAACGTGGGTTCACAGTTGGCCATGGTTAGGTGATTATCTTGTCTATCATTTCTGTGTCTGTTAACCTGTTGGTTTCTTCTTAAAGAAGGCTATGTATAACCTACTTGCTGTAATCAAAATATTGTAAACTAAGCACACATAAAAAACTTGATGTAGCATGTATTAAACAGTGATGGTATTTAAAATAGTTGGGCTGAAGTGACCAGAAGTGGTTCGGCTCATGGAGGGAAGTGAAGAGTTAAAAACACAAACCGGAGACAATATGGTGCATGAGGTGTTGTTTTGTGAATGGGAATGACACACAGGGAATATTTACAATATATACAATAAATGTTACATTCAATAATAAAAGAACTGTCCATGGGAATTCACTGACTGAGTGAGTCCAAAGTGGGTATTCCAACTGAATGTTCCCGTGATATGAATATATGATTATATTTCTGTGATGTATTTTATCTGCATAATAGTGATATTTTATCTGCATCATTAGTCTAAGAGAAGAACGGGTGTGTGACAAACTGCATTTGTGAAGGGGTCGTAAAGATGGGCCAAAGGATTTACCCTAGGGGGTTGACGGCCCAGAGGAGTTTGGGTAATGTTTACCCAAGGCTTTATCTCTACGGAAAAATACCAAGTGCCTTGATGTGAGGCTGACCAATGAGAAATGTGACCCGCCTATTCCAGAATATCTAATAAAACCAACCAGCATGGGAAAAAACGAGGTGAGACGCGGGGGTGAGACGCAGGAGGGTCAGCCAGGCTCCTTACAACGGCCTGGCTGACACAGTCCCCGCGTTTTCTCCCATGCATGCCACACAAATGTCTGATGTTTCTGTGTCGTTTCATATTCTAGGTTGAATTGTGTTCTCGATGTGTTACGGAATAGCATCGATGTATGTCTAATTCCATGACAGTTCCAGAGTTCGTTTGTATACCATGAAGGTGTAGTGTGTGAGTGGAGCAGGCCACTCCGCCTCCTACCGCACTGTAGACAGGTAGAATTATGGTATGGTTCGATATGGGCAGCTCGCCATCAAAAGTTCAAATCCACCGGATGGATGAAGAGATGAATG
Organism: Eucyclogobius newberryi; assembly: GCF_026437365.1. Taxonomy (NCBI): domain Eukaryota; kingdom Metazoa; phylum Chordata; class Actinopteri; order Gobiiformes; family Gobiidae; genus Eucyclogobius; species Eucyclogobius newberryi. The sequence continues at coordinate 2,671,293 of NW_027315823.1, forward strand.
GATGGAACCTGGCCAAGTCCCTCCTTGTTTTTTCAAGCTCAGTTGTAGTTTGACAATATGTCATCGGATGGTAGAGGCGCCTGAGAAGCTCCGAGGTTCCGAGCTCTGAGGTTTCTCACCCACACACACACGCACACAGCAGAGGGGCGAACTTGGCACGGCAGTGAGCCCCTCAAATCCCGCGGGAACTCTCGTGGGAGCGCTTCTAAATCTCGTGAGACTTTGCACCACGGGAGCAACAGTCAGGAAAATAAAGAGGAGGAACTACAAAGATGGAGTAGGACTACAAAATAACCCAGGCTACAATAGCACTGACTCACTCTCCTTCTTTCATGTGATAAGCAGTTAATCGTGACCACATCACAGGTAAAAATGATTTGAAAACTATTCCAAAATTGCATCACTCTAAGGTTTGTGCGTAGTCGCTGGGTAAATGCTCCTAACACCCAAAACAATTATATTTAACTATTACAGGGACTTACAAAGACATTTTGTTCTCCTTTCTCTGAGAAATCAGGCTTAGTCAAAACTTGGTAGTGCATCTTTAATATCAGTATATGTGACTTGAGTGGAATTAGTTTTCTTTTGGAGTGAGATTTTCTGGAGTCCACAGGCTTCATTCCTTTGTCCTCATCTCCTCTGGACCCCTGCAGCTCTGACAGACTTCAGGACAAGGACTGAGCAGCAGCAGGACGCCCCACAGTCAGTGAAGCAGACAGGGGCCTGTTGTGCGCTCAGGTGCCAGGAGACTGTACGGTCAGGGACAGACGGGGTTCATATTGAGAGCAACGTAATCAAGCATTGGGACATAAATTAGTTTTCAGAGTCACTGAAATTACTACTTCATCATGATCAAAATGATGATCATTATTTTTTGGGAAGAATCCGATGACAGTATACTCGCAATATTTTTGCAGTCCATTTTGGTTGAGGTTCAAGTTAGGATAATCACAAAATAAATGTTTTGTCTTGATTTGAGTGAAAAAAATATTCAAAAAAATTGCAATTATGATTCAGAATGGGTTTATTGCCATTGTCAATGAACAAAATTCACAAACAGGAACTTGTCTTGGTGGTTTGGTGCAACATAAAACAATGAACAAGTCAAAAGAGGAACTATCTAGGTCTATGTACTATATTTACACAAATATACAGTTGTACAGATATACATATGTAGAGCAGAAAGTGAAAAGTGAGTGATTAAATTATGGTTAAAGTGGCAGTGTTTAAGAAGTGTTCATGAGTCCAACGGCAGCGGGAAAGAAACTGTTCTTGTGACGGGAGGTTCTGGTCCGGATGGACCGTAGCCTCCTGTCTGAGGGGAGTGGCCTCCTGCTTGAGGGGAGTGGCTCAAATAGTCCATGTCCCGAGTGAGAAGGGTCGGCTGTGATCCGGCTTGCTCGTCCCAGAGCCCTGGAGACGTACAGGTCCTGCAAAAATTGAAGTCCGCAGCCAATCACCTTCTCAGCAGAGCGCACAATGCGCTGTAGTCTCTGTTTGTCCCTGGCTGTGGCTCCAGCGTACCACACGGTGATGGAGGAGGGGAGGATGGACTCAATGATGGCCGTGTAGAACTGCACCATTTACGCTGGCAGCTTGAATTTCCTCAGCTGCCGCAGGAAGTACATCCTCTGCTGGGCCTTCTTGATGAGGGAGCTGATGGTGAGCCCCTAATTCAGGTCCTGGGTGATGGTGGCGCAGAGACAGGGAGGAGTCCACAGTCGAGATGGGGGTTGAACTCCAGGTTGTTACCGCTGCACCAGGGCACCAGCCGGTCCACCTCCCTCCTGAAGACAGACTCATCCCTGTCCGAAATGAGCCCGATGAGGTTGATGTCCATTGTCCCTTCTCACCCTGGACACGAACTGTTTGAGCCACTCCCCTCAAGCAGTTTCTTTCCCTCATGAACTCATGAACACTTCTAAACACCTGCCACTTTATTACTATTTAATCAATCACTCACTACACTGTTCACTTTTGCAAATTTCACTATCTGTAAATTTAACTGTACATTTTGGCTGCTCCTGATTCACCGCTGTGTGACACAGACGTGACCGGCACAAGTATCCATTCAACCCACACGGTTAATTGATAATCAAAAGCACATTAGAGACTACAATTTCCAAGAAAACTCTGTTAATCCTATAAACTAGATGTCGGCCCCTGCCTAAGCTGTCGGCCCCTGCCCAAGCTGTCGGCCCTGGCTAGAGACCTGTGGTGGTGAACGCGGTGGATACGCTGTCATGTTTTTAACTGAAACATGGCTTGCCAAAAACACAGGAAATGTAGTTCTAATAGAATCTGCTCCACCCAATTTTAAGTCTGAATCACAAGAAAACAAAAGAGGTGGAGGTCTTTGTGCATTTTTTTTTAGATTAAATAGTTATCCACAGTGTTTTCATAATTTGAGTAAGTATCCTTAAACCTTAAAATATTGCTAAAACGGTCTCCTTCATCCATACTCTAAATAGTTTTTTACAAGCCTCCCCAGCACTGCTAAAGTATTATTGATGACTTTACTGAGATGCTTTCAGTCGTATGCAGACGTTGATGGTTTGGTCATTACAGGTGATTTCAATGTTTATGTGGCTACGCTCAGCCCATGAGTGGCCCCACCCACAGTAAAAGGGCACATTCTGGATCTTCGAATTACAGAGCGGGCTAGTATTTCATATGTGGTCAATGTTGCTGTATCTGATAATGTCCTGTGTCTTCATTGACTGTCTTGTTTATTGTCTGTTTTTCCCAACCCACCGGCTGGTCCTGAAGTTGTTCAGAGGAGACACATAGATGAAAGCGCAGGGGAAATGAAGCCTGCGTAAGTTCACCTGGAAGACCTAACCTAAATCTGCGTCGGCCTCCATGGATGGACCCCTCTCCCCAGCGCCATCATCGCACTCAAGCGGGCGTCCGCCTGTCCGTCTGTGAGAGTCAGATCCCTCACTTCACCATGGACTCTCCCAGGTTTCTGCGCTTATCCCAAAGAGGTTATGCAGTTTTTCCCGGCCAAGAAGGATTGGTAAAAGGACAGGGGACGTCTGCGTCATGGCCCCTACACCTGCTCCTCATCCCCAATCAACGCTCTCAGTCACTCCTCCCCGCTCCAATCAACGCACAGGCGGCAGCATTTAAGCGCTCAGGCTGATGGCTCAGTCGCTTCAAACTGTATCTGCGACCCACCACCTCCCCTGCTCCTCCTCTGCATCTATTATTCTCTCCACATCTACCACCACCAGTCTCCAGGCTCCGGGGGGAAGGTATCTAATTCAATCAAATCATGGAGTGCCCATGATCGCTACGCCTTCCACCGGGGTCTGAGCGCCAAATAAACTTTGCAATAAAGTTCGCTAAAACATCTTTTCTGCTTTTGTGTCTGAGTCTCTCCAGGGTGAACTATTTATGGAAATAATAAACTTGAAAAATGTCTATTGTTCTAGTGTAAATCATTTAATGAACTCTGTTTCATCTAGTATTGAATTATCTGGATACCATTGCCCCTATTATGGTTAGAATTGTTAAAAATGAGTAGGAAGCGCCATGGAGAAATGATTGGGTCAGGGCACAGAAAAGGGAGCGCTGTCGGGCTGAACGGAAATGGGGCAAATCAAAGCTCCAGGTTCAAAAAGAGATTCACAAAGAAAAGTTGTACATGTACAACCTGATTTTATGTAGAACTAGGGAAGGATACTTTTTTTCTGAAATGATTAGCAGCTGCAGTTTTCTGTTACCAACAGTAAACAGATTAACCAACCCTCTAACCCTAAAACCACCTAACCACCTAGACCAGGGGTGGGCAATTATTTTCCTCTGAGGGCCATATTCGATTCCAGGCAAGTAGCGGAGCCCGCAATCATTGGTGTGAAAACATATATATATATAAAAAATATCAAAGTATCACTTTTCTGTCAAATATAGGCTATTGAATCTATTATTTAATTCATTTCATGTCATCTTTATTAAGGATACAAGTGCAGACGGATGTTACAGACAATTAAAAAATAGAAACTAAAATCTTTCTAGGGGCCGGAACATGCTGAGGGCCACATCTTGCCCCTGGGGCCACAAATGCCCAGGTCTGACCTAGACACTTAGAGCTTACTAACTTCGTACCTATAACTGACAAAACTGTCCAAGAGATTCTCAACAGTCTGAATTTGTCTACATGTCTGTGCTGAACAGTTTGTTAGCACCACTTACATAGTTAACATGTCACTTCAATCTGGAACACTCCCAAGGGCTTTCAATTAAATTTAATTAATTTTTGTAACGTCCGAAATCACAACAGCCGTTGCCTCAAAGGGCTTTGAAAACTGTGCTCATAAAGCCTTAAAGAAGAGCAGTCTTGATGCTGCATGAGTAATTACCGGCCCATCTCTAATCTGCGATTTTGGGGAAAAGTCCTTGAAAAGGTTGTTTACCAACAGCTCACAGATTTCCTCTTAATAAACAACTCATTTGATGTTTTTCAGTCAGGTTTTCGACCTCATCACAGCACTGAGACTGCTCTTGTCAAGGACATCCGCCTGAACACTGACACGGGCAAAGCCTCAGTCTTAATTCTGTTAGATCTGATGCTGCTTTTGACACTGTCGATCATGGGATCCTCATACAGAGACTAGAGGACTGGGTGGGCATCACTGGCACTGCTCTAAATTGGTTAAAGTCGTATCTGGAAGACAGGAAGTACTTTGTTGAAATTGGTAACTGTCTCAGACCACATGACCCTCAAATGCATCGGGCCATAAAATTGTTTATTCAGAGGCAATACACCGTCTGTCAAAGAAAATATCGTGAAAACTAGTCCAACTCATTCCCAACGAAGAAGAGAGACGTCAGTGGAAGCATTGTCCAAGAGACACCTAGTCCAAAAGACGCATCACTACTGCGTTTATTCATTCATTCATTCATTTTCAACCGCTTGTTACCATTGGGGTTGCGGATGACTGGAGCCTATTCCAGTGACTTTGGGCCTTAGGCGGGGTACAACCTGGACAGGGGCCGCGTTTATTTAAGTGTAAATATCTCTATTTGATTTCAGATGGTACTTTAGATGGTAAAAAGCAATTGGCCTATAGCTTTGTAATAAATCAGCAGTACAACGCGAAAAAACGGCTCAATATTTTTGATCAGGATACAATTATGAAGGCTAAAGTTAAAAAACTAACAGCTCCACAACACCAGCTCCATTGCACCAGGTTTAAACCAGGACTACCTTATATCCTCACTCTCTTCTCTTTACACCTATTTATAATAATTCTAGACTTGATGTTGACTAATGCCTTCATAAATCAAACCAGACTTACTTCAATTAACCCTGACTTTGAGATAAGCCTCTTCACTTAAGCCTGAGCAGATACAGTCACTCAGACTCCGGACGTTTGGCTAAATGAATGTCATAATGGTAATATTTAACACACCTGGTCATTCATAATCCCATCGGAGACAGCCAGGACATTTTACAATTTATTTTATTTCAAGTGTCTTAATATTAATATGACAGAATGGAGGAAGTCGGGGAGAACTACAAAAGTGGTGGAATGAGGTGGAGCCATATATGAGACTAACAATACTACTGCTTTTACTACTACTACAACTACAACTTCTGCTGCTTCTACACCAGACAACAAAAGTTGTGGATTGGTTGAGGTTGTTGAACTGTTTATTTCTCATAGCAGTGATCTTACTTAAGTTTATTTGCCATTTGTAGTTGAAAAATGCATTGAAAAACATGTGCAAAAAGCTGAAAATCATAGTAAAACATTAAACAACCACATAAGCAAACAGTGGACATACATTGGTTGTAAATCATTTGAAGGGTTTGGTATATATCCACAAAAAAGAGAATACATAGATGTTTGGGCTTCTAACTGCGAGCCATCTTCAGAAATTAAGGTAATTACATATCCTATATGAAATTAAATAACTTTACAGCTAATTCGCAGTTAATTTCAATGTGTACATTTTTGCAAAAAAAACTGGTGTGAATGTGATATGACATATGCCACAGGTTTTGTATTGTTCTATTATTATTTTGACTTTGTATTCCATTTCTGTAGCCTATTTTGTTTGTTTTTTTCAAATAAATAGTTTAAAACAAAAACCTTTAGTTTATTTTTATGCACCACAGTTCTTCTGTTATAAAACTTGGACAAAGCAGCTCATCTTCAGTGCCTTATTGCATTTACATTTCTAGCAGTCAGACGCACTGCAAAAGGGCAGGACATGTTTTTTCTGCTGGGGTCCATAAACAGGAAGGAAATCCCAAAAGAAGATTCTCCAACACACGTCATTGTCTGGGGAGTAAACGTTAGACCATTCTGTGGACACATCATTTCTACATTAAAATTATTTGAAAAATATAATGTATTCCAAAAGTTAAAAAGTCTAATTCCAGAACTAGGACTAAACCTGAATTAAACCTGGTCTGAAGCCTCTGCTGTCCTGTGTGGTGCAGGAGATGCATGTGTGATCTATAATAGAACAGACCTATGAGTGAACTTAAATAATGCACCAGGTCCATCAAACATTCATCTCTTATTGAACACATCACTGTTTTTTCCCACCTTCAGACACACCATAGCAGAGTGTGATTTTTGAGACTTCAGATGACTTTTACAAACAACAAACCAAAGACAAAGTTTTGTTGTCGGCTCCACCGACCTGACTAATGTTTTTAATGGAATGTTGAATGGTCCATGTCAGTTTCAGGGTTTGTGTAGTTCAGATATACTAGATCCATGGGTACATCTTACTTTGGTCCACTACCTTCTCGACTCCTCAGCAGTTTTTCTATTTACTGAGAAGAAAAAGCCAGATGGAAACAACTGTTTCAAGGAGACAAGTGAACAAAATTGAGATGCTGGTTTAGTTTGAGTTTGAACAAAGTTCAGGTTTAGGTTGAGTAAACTTTTCTGTCACTGAAATCAACAGATTTAGAAAGAATAACATATGAGCTGTGAGGACAGTGACCTTTGACTAGGGATGTCACAAACATAGTCTGTATATACTGTATCAGTGGACAAAGTAACACGGTTACCCTCCACGAGTCCGAAGGTTCGCTAGTCCGAAGGTTCGCCAGTTAGGGACCGTCTCTAAATAACGATTGAACAAGTGTTTGTTTAAAAATATGTAATATCTTAAAAAATATCAAACATACTTATACAAAAAAAAAAAAAAAAATGAATTGAGCATGAATCCAAGTAGCTAATCCTAGGTACCATAGTCCTATTGGGTTGAAAAACCCTTTGTAGATTTTTAAAGAATATTTTTCTTTAAAAATAAAACATACTTAGACGGTCCCTAACTGGCGCACAAGCTGCGAGGAGGGCTCAATTTCGGACTAGCGAACCTTCGGACTTGTGGGCAGCCACCAATGACAATACTGATTGGCTACAGCCAATATCGCTCCACGGCCGAGCTAAAAATAGCCATGTGACATCACCGCGCCAACAGCGCGTACCCGGAAGTCAGTCAATGAAAACTTCCCATTGAAAACATTTCATAAAGCGACCGTCAAAACTGATTATTACGACCCAGAATCGACTCATTTGTTCCACAAAGATGGTTAGCAACAAACACTGCTGCTATGGAATGTGTAAAAGTGATTTTCGCTACGCCGATAGACCTGAAATACAGGGCGTTTGGTTCATAACTTTCCTGAAGCCGACAACCGAGGCTCCAGCGCAGTCAGCGGTGAGTGACAACCTGCGTCCCCAGGGTTTACTTACTTTCACGGGCAGAACGCGTCCCCTCCTCGACGCTCTCCGGAGAGTGGTCAAAGACTCTTGTGTCCATGTCTCTACCGGGAAATTTAGACCCGGAGAGCGCAGGGAAGGGGGCGATTTATGTCTGGAGATCCGACTCCGTGGCAGTGCAGTGACATAGTGAATCCACATTCATTTGCCATCAGTGTGACATAGATTTCACCTGCATAATTGTGATATGACACACCACTATTACGTATCAACTGCTTGAACTTAGGGCAGCATGTCAAGGTTGAATAAAGGATTGACCTTTGGTACACTCCACAGGTCAAAGTCATGTGTCCTGAGATACAGTTGCCAATCTCAACAAAGTACCATCTGTGAAATTTGGTGCTGCCAACACTGGAGCAGAACACAGTAATGCCTTAACTGACTCAAAGGCCTCCTGACACTGGGTGGACCACAAAAACTCTACCTTGGCCTTCAACAGGTTGGTCAATGGGGCAATTACCATTGAAAAGTTTTTACAGAAGGATCGGTTGTACCCGGCCATCCCAAGGAAGCGCATAAGCTCCTGTTTAGAAGTAGGCTGAGGAAATAGCTTCACTGCCTGTATGTTTGTCTCAACGGGACGGACAAAACCTTGACCCACGACTTTACCAAGGTAGACGACTGTGGCTTTGGCAAACTCACACTTTGCCAAGTTTATGGTCAACCTGGCCCACACCAGCCGATCGAACAAGGCCTGCACTCTCCGGACATGCTCCTCCCAAGAATCAGAGTAGACAACAACGTCGTCTAGATACACGGCACACCCTTCCAACCCAGAGACTACACGGTTCATCAGCCTCTGGAAGGTGGCTGGAACATTCCGGAGTCCAAATGGCATCGCTGTGTAAGAGAACAAACCAGATGGTGTTATAAAAGCAGCAATTTCTCTTGCCCTTTGATTTTATTTTTTTATTTAAGGACATAGCATTTACATTGGACGAACCAGATGCAATGTTTTAAGTGTATGTAGCAGAATATGCAAATTTTCAACACCTGTCCATAGGGAAAATTTAAAGTTGCCATTTTTTGCCTAAAACATGCATGTCTTTGCACGGTGGGAGGAGCCATAGAACCCGGAGAGAACCCACGGTAACACGGGGAGGACATGCAGACTCCACCCAGAGAGATCATGTGATGTTTGACCGGTTCGGGAATCAAACCCATGATCTCCTTCTTGGGAGGCAAGAGCGCTAACCGCCTTTGCCACCGTGCACCCCTGCTGTCTTGACGGTCCTCCATCCTAGGCAGAGGATAGAGATCTGCTTTTGTGGTACCATTGTGATCACCTTGTTTGTTGGTTAAAAAGCCAGATTCTACTTTTCGACCGTGTACAGATTATGGAAAAGTAAATTTTACTTTTCTATAATCTGTACATGGTCGAAAAGTAGAATCTGGCTTTTTAACCAACAAACAAGGTGAAGCCCAATTAGAATTTGATGGTTCTGCAATACCGTTACTTAACATATACTGAACCTCAGTGTCCAACTGTCGCTTCTTCTCCTCAGAAACCCTAAATGTTTGCTTAATAGGCTTAGCATCTCCGATGTCTATGTCGTGTTCAACTAAATGAGTCTGAGTCGGAGTGTCAGAAAATAAAGCTGGATACTTCTTAATTAACTCAACTAACTGAGTTCGCTTTTCAACATTCAAGTGATCAGCTAAAGTACCAAGATTTTCCAAAGTCTGAGAATTCTTTAATCTTCCTCTCAAAATCTCATCTAAAGCTAAAGCTACCTCTTCTCTCAACCCCCATCCCCATCACAAAAGTCTGGCAAATCAAAGTAACCTACTGAAACTACTGTAAACAAAGTACAAGCTAGGTCAAACAATGGCAAACTACAAATGCTAAAATAGTCAAAAAACCCAAAGTTAACCAGAATACTGAAGTTAAACAAGCACACAACTTAAGTACCAATCTAACTCAAATACTTAAATACAATTGACTCTAAATTAGACGAAGCCCCCACGTGCCTGGCTCAACAGCATGCTACAACACAAACAAAAGGGTGGGGAAAATGGCTACAAACGCTCGGGCCGTTTAAGATTATTATGTTTATCTGTTAAAATAAATCAAGAATGCCATAACAAACAAAACTACAAAGTGTAATGTAACTGGAACCAAAGTTGAAGACAGAAACCAAAAGGGATTACCTGGGGACGAGAACAGAGAGAAGTGAGTCTAAGCACAAACAATTTATCTGACTCAGGCGGCCCCACCCCGGCCTGCCATGGGGAGCATCCCACAACAGGCAGGGGAGAGCCATGACAATATATATATAGATAGATAGATAGATAGTTAGAGTAGTTTACCAAAGCATCAGTATTACCCCAAATCACTAAATCCATTGAATTCTTCTTCCTCTGTGTCACGCGTTTGTTTTAGCGTCCATGAAAAAATGATTGCGCAGTCGAAAAATCTGTGCTCTGGTGATTTTTATTTACACCCAGTCCCCAAAGCAGTAGTACAATATTTACAGTGAGCAAACGAGGACAATCAAAGTATGTACAGGATCCAAAAACAGGGTCTCACAGCAGATGCTCTCTGTAGCGCAATGTGTTTTACCTTATAGAACGTGCGGTGCATCGCTACAAAACAGTGAGCTGTGCTATCTATATATCTATCTATATAAACAGTTGATTAAACAAAACAGGAGCCAATTAGCGGCACAATATATCAGACGAATTAAACATAATACGTTACAATAGTCAACGTATCAGTGTTTCATTTGTTAATTTGGCCCATATTTCTTGAACCTTCATTACAAAACTTAAATAGCTGCTGGATTTAGCTGGAGCTAATGGAGTTCAGTACGAAAAAGGCGGACATGTTAGCTGCACAATGAGTTGAGAAAATAATTTAGATGAACTATTTGTATAACCCACCGCTGAATCAGATTAAATAAAAGGTAGAAGTAGATAATAATGGGCCACGTTCGTCCAGACCAGCTGCCACAGCAACAGTGGGAGGAAGAACAAACATTACCATGAGCGGCGAACTGCTTGAACGTTGATAATCACCCACAGGTGTCGTCACCATTTTGCGACACCTAGTGGTCGTATACAGAAGCTTTTTTTCATTGCGTTACAGTCTGGGTTAACTCTAACTCCCTAAGTGTTTGTAGTAGTTAGTTAGGAGACGAGCAGGAAAAAATGTAAATGTTTGCTCACCTGTTCATCTGATCCAGCCATTATTTTCTTGAAGTTGAATAATGACAATGAATGAGGAAAGTTAGGTTGACTTTGTCTGGTTAAAACTAGTTTATGCCATGGCTCTGTATTAGCAAGAGTGTAGCTAACTCATCAAGTTTAAAACTGAAATAAATTTCTGAGCGGGAGTCAATCTCAGGACTGTCACCGCTGGGCAAACATATCTGAAGATTTTTCCGCTGCGAGACAGGAAATGTAGTGTCTGGGCTGCAGAATGGTGACGACGCACTGCCGCTAACCTCAAGTGTAAAAATCAGTCCAGATCAAGTCCAGTCCAGATCAACCTCAGCTGCAACAGCGCGCTATGAGACGGAGCAGGAAGCTACCTGGATATTTATGAATGGGCGGTTGTGAAATAGCGTTTTGTAAACACCAAGAGCGCACCGCGTGTGCTCCGGACACGGCACTATTGGGCCCTGAGAGAGCTGGGAAGGCACGCCAGGTGGAGAAATGACGGGACAGTTAGACCCCAGCAGCCAAGATGGCTGCCCATTCAAGTCAATGGGAGCTGCTCAGTGGCGCATGTCGCCAGTTAGCCTTTAGCTCTCCGGGCAACGCGACCCAGAAGTTACGTAGGTTTGCGTCAGGTTTGCGTACCATGTGATTGTGCTGACCAATCAGAAAGAGTTACTAGAGCGAAATATTAAACAACTGGTTTTAAAAAAACTGAAGGATTTTGAACCGGGAAAAGTCGACCCGAGCACTTGCTCATTAATGCAATTTTATTTTTATACGTCAATCATCATACACATGGGGACACATGAACATCACCCCATCCCTTCCTCTTACACACACACCTCTGCTCAGCCAAATTATTAGGCCCGAGCGCCACAAGCTGGCGAGAGGCCTATTAATCTCTTAAGGCTGTGCGAAGCACGGCTGCGAAAGTGCGCACGTAGTGCGCACGAAATCGAGCGCGAAGCGCTCGCCCACTTCCAAACACTCACTAACGCACTCCTTCACTCATGCACGCCCCGTGCATACTAATTAGTAGTAGGAAAATGGAACATTACCGTTGTAAACGGGCGAAGCCCGTGCAAAAGTTCGCACTAAACGAGCATTTTACATATGCCCATATAAAGCACTCATTTGCGCTAAATACCTCACGAATACGTTCCCCATCTCTTGCATGTTCCGTGCATATAAGCATGTAATGCAAAAATTGAACATTATTACTGTATAGAGGGCCAAAAACACAAAGTGGGCGGAGCCCACTCAAAATTAACGAAAGTACCCGTCAGTGACCAGGGACCCACACCATGAGGTAGGAAAGCGCGAGCGCTTTCCGAAAATGTATAGTTTATGATATTTGAAAAATGGGAAACATTGTTTTCGCATCGGAATATTATTAGGCCCGAGCCCCAGCAGGGCGGAGGGCCTATTGCTCCCGCAACGCTGCCGAAGGCAGCGTAAGGCAGCGTAAGGCAGCGTTGCAACTGTCTGACCAAACATGCGGGCGCAGCCCGCATGTTTGGTACCCCGTCGCCCCTGGCAAGTACAGTGAACTAGCCCATGCCGAAGGCATGGATCATGCATACTTACTCCTGCTGTTGTCAACAATTAGTGAATGGGCGTGCGAAGCGCTGCATTCCTCCAAAAACCCTCCTGGCATCGTCCCGTACGCGAAAATCCATGCCGCAGGCATGGGCCATGCTTGTATCTGCTCAAATCAATGGAAGTCTATGGGGAGTGGGCGGGGCATCCCGACGGAATAGGGAGTGACGAGCGCGTAAGCAGGGCGGAGGGCCTATTGCCTATTGCTCCCGCAACGCTGCCGAAGGCGGCGTTGCAACTGTCTGACCAAACATGCGGGCTGCGCCCACATGTTTGGTACCCCGTCGCCCCTGGCAAGTACAGTGAACTAGCCCATGCCGAAGGCATGGATCATGCATACTTACTCCTGCTATGACAGAAAAAGTCAACAATGAGTGAATGGGCGTAGCCCATTCACTCATTGTTGACAACAGCAGCGCGAAGCGCTGCATTCCTCCAAAAACCCTCCTGGCATCGTCCCGTACGCGAGAGTCCATGCCGCAGGCATGGGCCATGCTTGTATCTGCTCAAATCAATGGAAGTCTATGGGGAGTGGGCGGGGCATCCCGACGGAATAGGGAGTGACGAGCGCGTAAGCGCTCGTAATGATGATTCCACCCCATGGCGGCATCGGGAAGGCTTAGAGCTTTCAAACGATGTATAATTTGTTGTTATAGTGGAAACGGCTATATTGTTTTTGCTAAAAATATTATTATTATTTTTCTTGTTCTTCATCGCTTTGAACTCTAATTTGACCCCCTGAACATGCTCAAAAACTCACCAAACTTTGCCCAAAATTCAGAATTGGCGAAAAATTTTGTTTTTTCTGGGCCATTTTTTTTTTTCTAAAAAAATGGCGCGACAGCGCCACCGACAAAAGTCAAAATACATTGCGCCTATGGGAGACGCCCCGAGGTCAACTTTGTCGTAAAGCTACGAAATTCGGAACACGCATTCCTCTTGTGAGGACAAAAAACAAATATTATTGTGGCCACGCCCCCAGACTTACCCTATGGCCGCCATCTTCCTTTGAAAATGAAAACACGCTGTGTTAGCCATTTTGTTCACGTCAAACTTTGACGAACTCCTCCTGGGGCGTTTTGCCCACCAACTTTAAAATCGGCGTACGTCCTCTGGACAAGTGGGGCATCTAAAGTTATCCAATTTTTTGGTATACCTCTTACGGTCTGTGTGCGGCGCAGCCGCAAAGTTGGACAACTTATTTTGGGATATTGCAGATCTAAAAATTGTTCCCATTTGATCAAAACAAGTCCGATTAGGACCAAATTTGAATCAGTTGTTCAACTTTCTAGTTTGGACCAGTTTATGATGACAAAATTGAAATGGGCGCGATAGCGCCCCCTACAGAGTGACCTTTAAATTAACATTGAAGGTCAAAAATTTGTTTTACCAAATTTTTCTAAACTTTACCCAAAATTCTATTTTGGCGTCGCGATCAAAAAAGCCAATCAGACAAATGCCTTAATTTTTACGGCGTAGTCGTAGCGATGACATAAACCTCCCATGTTATCCCTATGGGAAAACCGCTAAATCTCTCGAATATCCACATTTTTCTGTTTCACACTTTAACAAACTCCTCCTAGTGCGTTTTGCCCACCGACCTCAAAATCGGTGTACGTCCTCTAGACAAGTGGGGCATCTAAAGTTATCCAAATTTTAAGGATAGCTTTTACGGTCTCTGTGCGACGGAGCCGCAAACGTTTCCCAGAATTCTGACTATTTGGCCTTCAGAGTGGCCTATAAACAATAGAGTTTTTCCAAATGACATGATATTTTGAACAAAATTCTAATTTGCCATCCTGATCATAAAAGTATGAGGGCCAAAGTCATATTTTGTACGGCGTAACCGTAGCGATGACAGAAACATCCCATGTTATCCTTATGGGAAAATCATAGAATTGCTCAAATCACCACATTTTTACGCTTCACACTTTAACAAACTCCTCCTAGGGCGATTGTCCGATCAAACTCATATTTGGAGAATATCATCTACACAAGCGGGGCATCAAAACTTATCCATATTTTGATTCTAAGTGCTACGGTCTCTGTGTGGCGGACCTGCAAATATATGTCAGAAATGGGAAAACAGCGAAATCTCTGAAATGTTCACATTTACGCTTCACACTTTAACAAACTCCTCCGTGGGCGATAGCTCGATCAAGCTTTACTTTGGGAAAAATCATCTACACAAGCGCGGCATCAAAAGTTATCCATATTTTTATTCCAAGTGCTACGGTCTCTGTGCGGCGGCGCAGCAAATTTGACTGACACTTGTGTTGATTTGCACTGGATTGGCCATGTCAATTGTGTTGCCGTCTGTCAAGTTCTTTTTTTATTCAACACACAATAAGGGCGCCATCTTTATCAAGTCGAAAGCGCAGAGTCGGAAGGCCGGCGGCCCGCAAGGGCCGTTGGATGCCGCTTGCGGCTTTAATTTTTCTTGTTCTTCATCGCTTTGAACTCTAATTTGACCCCCTGAACATGCTTAAAAACTCCCCAAACTTTGCCCAAAATTCAGAATCGGCGAAAAATTTTGTTTTTTCTGGGCCATTTTTTTTTTTCTAAAAAAATGGCGCGACAGCGCCACCGACAAAAGTCAAAATACATTGCGCCTATGGGAGACGCCCCGAGGTCAACTTTGGCGTAAAGCTACGAAATTCGGGACACGCATTCCTCTCGTGAGGACAAACAAAAAAAATCATTGTGGCCACGCCCCCAGACTTACCCTATGGCCGCCATCTTCCTTTGAAAATGAAAACAGGCTGTGTTAGCCATTTTGTTCACGTCAAACTTTGACGAACTCCTCCTAGGGCGTTTTGCCCACCGACTTCAAAATCGGCGGACGTCCTCTGGACAAGTGTGGCATCTAAAGTTATCCAATTTTTTGAGATACCTTTTACGGTCTGTGTGCGGCGCAGCCGCAAAGTTGGACAACTTATTTTGGAATATTGCAGATCTAAAAATTGCTCCCATTTGATCAAAACCAGTCCGATTAGGACCAAATTTGAATCAGTTGTTAAACTTTCTAGTTTGGACCAGTTTAGGCTGACAAAATTGAAATGGGCGCGATAGCGCCCCCTACAGAGTGACCTTTAAATTAACATTGAAGGTCAAAAATTAGTTTTACCAAAATTGTCTAAACTTTACCCAAAATTCTATTTTGCCGTCCCGATCACAAAAGCCAATCACAAAAATGCCTAATTTTTTATGGCGTAGTCGTAGCGATGACAGAAACCTCCCATGTTATCCCTATGGGAAAACCACCAAATCTCTCAAATTACCACATTTTTATGTTTTACACTTTAACGAAGTCCTCCTAGTGCATTTTGCCCACCAACCTCAAAATCGGTGTACGTCCTCTAGACAAGTGGTGCATCTAAAGTTAGCCAAATTTTAAGGATAACTTTTACGGTCTCTGTGCGACGGAGCCGCAAACGTTTCCCAGAATTCTGACTATTTGGCCTTCAGAGTGGCCTATAAACAATAGAGTTTTTCCAAATGACATGACATTTTGCACTAAATTCTAATTTGCCATCCTGATCATACAAGTATGAGAGCCAAAGTCATATTTTGTACGGCGTAACCGTAGCGATGACAGAAACATCCCATGTTATCCTTATGGGAAAATCGAAACATCGCTCAAATCACCACATTTTTACGCTTCACACTTTAACAAACTCCTCCTAGGGCGATTGCCCGATCAAGCTCATATTTGGGGAAATCATCTACACAAACGGGGCATCAAAAGTTATCCATATTTTGATTTTAAGTGGTACGGTCTCTGTGCCGTGGAGCTGCAAATATACTGTCACAAATGGGAAAAACGCCAAATCCTTGAAATGTTCACATTTATGCTTCACACTTTAATGAACTCCTCTGTGGGCAATAGCTCGATCAAGCTCATATTTGGGGAAAATAATCTACACAAGCGGAGCATCAAAAGTTATCCATATTTTTATTCCAAGTGTCACGGTCTCTGTGCGCTGGAGCTGCACATTTGACCGACATTTGTGTTCATTTGCACTGGTTGTCCACATGTCCAATGTGTCGCTGTCTTAGTTCTTAGACAATTGCGTTAGCGCCATCTCTGTAAAATGCAGAGAGCAGAGTCGGAAGGCCGGCGGCCCGCGAGGGCCGTTGGATGCCGCTTGCGGCTTTAATTCTTTCTTCTTTCTTCTTCTTCTCGGGACCAACCCCCCTATTTTTCACCCAGTGAACATTGACGAAAAGTCACAAAAATTTGCACACCTCTAAAAATCGTGCCTCTCTACATTCTGGCTATTTCCCTTTTCTAAAATAAAAAAATTGGCGCGTCAGCGCCCCCAAATGTACCAAAAATGCATTGAGAGATGGGAAATGACCCCAAAAAAATCTGATCGTAGAATCATGAAATTTGGCGCAGAGGTAGATGGTGACAAGAGAAGTAAAAAATATTATTACGGCAACGCCGTCCGCCCAACCAAATGTCGGCCATATTGCTTCAAAAATGGCTAAACATGACTTCGGAGTTTTTCCAAACGTCGTACTTTTACGAACTCCTCCCAGGGCGTTGGCCCTAAAAAGCTGAAATTTGGTGAAAATGCTACTGAGGAGTGGGACATCAAAAGTTATCCAAATTACATTGATACCTGTCACGGTACTGTCACAACTGTAGCTAGAATTTCAGAAATCTCCCAAATTTTACATTTCTGCCGTTTGCGCAGATAAAGTCCGAATTGTGTCAAATTAGAATCAGTTGTTAAACTCTTTGCCCTAAACCTACTTGAAGTGAAATAAATTAATTTGGAGCCACAGCGCCCCCTACAGATTTTATATGGAGGTTAAATGTTTAGTTTTGCGAAATTATATGAAATTTGACACACAACTCAATTTTGGCCGCATCAAAAAAGTCAATGAGACCCATGTCATAATTGTTATGGCGTTGCCCAACGATGACCGAAACCTTCCATGTTATTCCAATGGGGAAATCGCCAGAACATGTTTACACTTTAGACTTTCACAAACTCCTCTTAGGGCGTCAGCCCTATTAACCTGAAATTTGGTGAGACTCATCTTCAGGACCATCAAAAGTTATCCACATTTTTATTCAAAGAGTCACGGTGTCTGTGCGGCAAAGCCGCACATTTTGCCAAGAATTCAAAATAAAATTGCTTTTTGATGGTAAAACAAAGGGGAGAAGATGTGACAGCGTCACAGATTCAGCAGTAGGCGTAATAAAAGGACAATTGGGGCGAACGCGCCCCCTTCTCCTGCGGCGTGGCGGCGGCGTGGCGAGGGCCGATCATTGCCGCTTGCGGCTATATTTATTATTAGTATTAACAATATCATGTGCGGAGGCGCCCGCGCGGAGGTGGAGCTTCGGCATTCTCCGGACCACGGCTCGGCAGCCAATCAGAGCCAAGCACACAAACTTTGTCGACCAATCAGCGCGCAGCATGCAAATTTTCACTTGTAAACAGTAAACTGTCATGGCGCGGGCCGAGGCGGACTTTAATCAAACGTTTCCCGGTCCGAATATTCCCTTTTTCCTAAGATTTATTAATAAAAATGACCCCGTCCACATTTCAAAATACCCCGTCCAAAATACGGGAAGACGGCCCTCATCTAAAAGAAAACCACCATTATTGAACTTGAATATGGTATTTTCGTCATACGCACATGAGGTGAAATTCCGCACAGCAGGTGTCAATTTCGCTCTCAAAATGGCAGGGAAAAAATGCACCGCTAAACGAAAATATGAAGATGAACACAGGACGTTTTTAACAGAGTGGGAAAGTTAATATTTTTCAAGCCAGATTTGAAGAGCATTGTTCAAGGCAAGGAATGCACTAAGCAACATGCATAGTAAGTGAAAAACACTATTGTAAATGATGATGTTTTTGTTTGTGGACTTTGTTGAACTGAGAGTTTGTGTGTGAGACACACAATGTTCATTGTTGAAAATGTCTGGCTTGTGGTCTTAGGTACTGTAGGAGTCAGTTTCTGTCATTATCATGTTGGTGTGTGACATGATATTGTTAATAATAATAATAATTTGGCTGAGCAGAGGTGTGTGTGTAAGAGGAAGGGATGGGGTGATGTTCATGTGTGCCCATGTGTATGATGTGGATCTTTGCGGTAATAACTCCAGAGGTATAACTCATGGATCTGTGTCGCTTAAGCTTTAGAGCCCTCTTGTGGTTGGCATATGAAAAGCGGTTGCCAGTGTGAAAATAATGAAAAATATCAGAAATAAGTCTCTCCAAAACTATGTAAAAAAGTGCGACTTATAGTCCGGAAAATACCTTATGTTATTATTTGTGACATGTCCGAACCGGCCCAGAGGCCACTGTCCCCCGAGAAATCTGGCTCTAAGGAAAATTAAGTTGAATAGCCCTAGTCTTTGGTCCTTCCTTGATCTCTCCTTGGTTTAGCCCTGTTGGAAAAAAAATGTTTGTTGTTGTTATTTTTTACACCTGATTTAATATTTACACCTGGTTTATTCCTGCTTCATTCCTTCTCCATGCATTTTCTCTCTCCCCTCTGGTAGATAGTAATATCTGCTCCTGTTTGAGTCCTGTCTTAAAGCGCGCACAAACTGGATTAGCCATGATTCATGTGTGTGCACCGCTCGCCTCTATGACTGCGGGCCCTGCACCTCTCTCCTCCATTTTGTTTTATCACATTATTGTTCTCTTTGGGCGACAGTGATCAAAACGAATGCACCGCGCAGCCACCTGACGATTAGCCCGCGCCTTGTTAGGGAGGGCAATGTGCTTGTCGCTAAATGCATTAGCCTAGTGCCTGATTGGGTTAGCGCCAAGCCACAGGACAATTCCAATAAGCACCGATCCAGCCGGGGGAAAACAGAGACACAAGGCATACGCCTTGTACTGCTTTGATTCTGTATCTATAAAGATTGCACTACATACAAAAGTAAGAGAAGTAGGCTACTGCAAATCTGACGTAAAGTAGCTACATGCACTGTACTACAAACCTGGTCTCCCTCTGATAATTGAATAACATTTATTGCCATCACCTTCTATCAACTCCATTGCTATTTTTTTTCTTCTAGAATTAATTATGAAACCATGAATATTTCAATTCAGTTCATTTTTGTAATGCCCAAAATCAAAAGCTACAGCCTTGATGACCAATGAAATAGAGAACCTGAACCGTTAATATTGAGTAGAGACGAGTAGAGCATCCTGGTCTACAGGTCAGGGTCGAGAGCATCTAAGCTGCAGTTGTCAGCGGAGCAGCATCAGCAGTGTTTCAAACAGAAGCACTCCCCCGAGAAGAGTGGAAGAAGGAGAAAAACAACAGCAATGTCAACTGACACAGGTAAACTGAAACATTTAATATTTTTGATAAGGAAAGTAGGAAGAAGCGGAGTATAGTTCTCAAGCTGAAATACGTCCCCCAGCATAGTTGGCCCTAGGGCAGCGTTGCTAAGAAACTGCTATTTCTGTTCCTGGCCTGACCATAAGCTATTCAAAGAAGAACATTTTAAACCTGGTAGAGAATGGTGGTAGAGATGAATCATACCTGGGATCGTGTTTCCGAAGTCACACAAGAACTCTTTCCTCTTCTGCGACGTCTCAAGCTTTAAGCCAAAAGAAAGGCTAATTCTGCTGCAGATGCTAAAAAAACTGGGACAAGATCTGTTGGAGTTGTGGTTCTGATGGATAAGAGCTCTTTACGACTGAAACACAATTTAAGAACAAAAACAGAAAAAAAAGAGCACCGAAACGCCAAGGCAGCCTTCTTGGATGGGTTGTTTTATCATTGTTATTTGTTTTATGTCGCACCGAATCACCAAAGCAAGTTTAATATTATTTAGTTATTATTTATTTAGTAGTATTGTAACCAAACTCTGATGCCTGATCTTCATAACCTGTTTGTGGCAATTCTTATGAAATGTCAATGTGTGGACAATAAAGGATTATCTTATCAGCCTCACACCCGACACTTAAACAGTTTGGCGTTTTTGGATGTGGAGGAGCAGAGAGAAAACCTGTCAGTGATTTTAGTCAAAGAAAAACAGGATTCCTGGAGTTTTGGGGAAAATGGCACTTTATGTAAATACGAGTGCAAAGAAGAGATTACATCATTTTGTGTTTATGCTAAAAATCGGCAATATGCAGCAGGTTTAGTCTTGGTTTAGACCTGGTTTAGTCTTGCTTTAGTTCAGTCTTTAGTGTTTGGTTATAACCAGTTCAGCCCACCTTTAGTCCTCATTTGTACCGGCTTTAATGCAGGTTTAGATCTGGTTTGGCGGTAATATGAAAGAGTCATTTTTCTTCAAGGCAAATCTCTATGGTAACAAATAGGTGACATTTCGATCATACTGGTGATTCCTATATTCCACTTATCTTTAATCATACTGTATTACATTAAATACACTATTAAAATAACTTCTGTACAAAATTAAATTCTAAAATATAACCGTGCACATTTGGCTGCGTCTTTATGCGCTGCACATTGTATCATATGAGATTCATGACTTAATAACATTTGTGCTGTGGTGCTGTTTGCCAGTGAATTAATCTGTGGTGTAACCCGTGGCTGTGATTGGTTGCTAAGTGTCACCTCCTTTGATGCTGTTTCCCAATGCAGCACCACTATGTGTTCATCTGTTGTTAATATTTCATCTTTTTATTAGACTCTCACCTGCAGCACTCTAATAAAAGCCCTCAGCCTGGGGACAAACGGCTGGACCAGGGCTATAACACAATTAAACCAGGACTCAAATGAAACTAAACCATGAATCAGGAATGAACAGGTCTGAAATGCTAGGACTGAACCAGGAATGGGTCAGGACTGAACTGGGGCTGGACCATGATTGAAAGAGGGCTGAACAGGCTGCACACCAGTGGTGCATCTATTATCTTACATCATTGACATTTTGCTGGATCCATCTTTTTTTGAAGGCATTTTTGTACCGCTCAGTATAAAAAGGATTATTTTAATTTTCTTGCATCGATAACTGTAATTATGTAGTTCATTAGCAAGGACCACAACCCCAGCTACGATACAAGGTGTTTATTGGCAGGCGAAAAACATGAACTACACAAATGTACAGAAGTTGATGCCGTTTTGGGGCTTCTTGCCATGAGGGCTGAAGGCTCCCGGGCCTCGATACCTCCATCTAGGACATACATTAGGTCAGGTTAACTTGCTCGGAAGTGGGCGGGGCTTAGGCTTCCATTCGATTAAGCTCAGAAAAGACGCGTTTGTACATTATTAAGTGTGCCATACCAAAAGATCTGAACTGGAGTACAGTTACACGTGTCCTCACTGTTCTTCTGACTGAAGCTCATCAGAGAAATATGGCAAAAATAAGTGCATAAAAATGACAGCTCACCACACGCAGTAGGAGCCCTGCGTGTGTTTCTGTGCACGAGATGGTCCCGTGTAGGACTGATGGAGACAATGACACCCGCAGTGTGTTTAAGTCCAGTCTGCTGTAGTTTTGTCTTGTTGCCTTCACGGCGCGGGAAGTAGTGCTCAGACTCTTGTAAAAGTAAAAACAGGTGATCGTGCAGCAGTTGCAGAATTCTGGCCCAGGAGACGTGTCCAAAATCCCCGCTGGCTCCTCGTCTGCTCCTCGTCTGCTCCTCACTTGGCCTTTTCCCCTTTGTAAAAATGCTCTCCAAAAACTTTTGTTTTTCACTCATTTTCGCGGCTTGTGGTTGTACTTTTGAGCAGCGTGTTTGATGCGACGCGTCCGCGATGACGTATCACGTATAATGCACTTATCACGTATAATGCACGTATCAGTGATGTTCTCACGCAGGACAAGAGCAGAGATATAATATACTGCCATTATATTTAATGGATTTCACTGGCAATTTCCTATAAGGCTTTTCATGATAAATCCACAGACGAGCTCACTAGTGTCATGAGGGACAGGCCAAAGTTACGTCAGAGAAGATGCGTCACTGAGAGATTATTTCGTCCCGGTAGCAAACGCGTTGCGGACTGGTTGGGAACCCCTGCATTAGAACAATTAAAAAGAGGGTGGGTGGGAGGGAGGGAGGGGACACAGGTGTATGTGATCTGGATGATTAAGGAGTGTAGCCACAGGAAGGGGCGTGGTCCTGCTCCCGAACTTAAGATAACAAACTTATCTTCATATAATGTAGAGAGGTGGTAGTAGGGCCTATATTCTAAGAATCCAAGACATTAATTTAGAATAAAATTTTAATTTTGAAATTCAACTCCGACTTCTGGATGGTAGAGATGTGATTTAATCCGTCCTCTCCTCTTAAAAAATGGAAAAGGAAAGTCCATGAAACAACAAATTACAAAACTCTTGCCTAAGGTGCATTAAAAGAAAGAGGACATTTTACGAGTGTCTCCACTTGGGACAGAGATGCTGTCCTAAGGAAACCACCTCTCGTTGGTGTTTCAGTGTAAATTTCCCTCACTACACTGTGGCGCATTAAAAACACAAGAAATTATGTGGGGTGTTAGTATTTTCATGACAACAGTTGTGACAATGATAAAGCAAAAGGTGATATTAATGATAATAGTACTAATAACAGCAACAATGATAATAAAAACAATCGGTTTCAGATGAGAGATAATAGGGGGGAGATGTATATTCCATTGCAATGAAGTCGGTGAGAAGATTTTCCCAGTGGTTAATGTGAATGTTATTGCGGGTTTTCCAATTCATGAGGATAGTTTTCTTGGCGAAGGTTAGAGTTGTGAGAAGTGTTTTGAAGTTTGTTGTTTTTTCGGTGATTATTGTGAGATTCCCTAGAGAGAAGAGAGAGGGGGATAATGGGATGTGGCAGCCCACTTGTTGGATTATTATATTTTATCTTACTAATGTATCATGTATTTTGCTTCACATGTATTTTGCCTATGAATAATAATGCAATCATCAAAAAGAGGATGTGTAACTATTTTGTGTAAGTGTTGCAGATGAACAGCCTTATCCCATCGAAGGAGGACGGAGTGGGACCCTGGGACCCTGACAACAATTGAAGGACAAGATCAGCTAATGCAATACATACAATACAATACAAATTAAAGTGCTTAGCTTGCTAGACTAAAGGTCATAGTGCTTTTCTACTGCCTTGTGATAGGTCCCCATACCCCTTAGAAAGGCAGCCGATTGAGTAACCAGGGAGTTTTCCTTCGATAAAAGGAGACAGGACGACAGAGGGTCCCCAGAGCGCATGAGAGTAGAATGTACAAATATTTTGATCTCTTGTCTTCCTTCTGTTATTGCATGTTGAGTTTTGTGCAGATTTAGACCCATCACCACTATAGTGGATAGTGTCTGTGTGACTGGGGTGCAGTGCCAGGTTGCGTGGATATATGTGTTTACATTTTTCTGAGTGAAATGTGTGCAAATCTCTGTGAATCCCATTTGAGCTACTCTGTTACCTGTGTAATTTGTTCTGTGACGTGTTTTGTATTGTATTGATTGTAAGTTGGCATTTGTGGACATAAGGTAGATATTTTTACAGATTTGGGTCCAGAAGTTGGCATCAGGAGTAACTCTGGTCCGAGAGTAAGTTATTTCTGCTGATGGCTATCTATCTGAATTTTCTCGTAACAAAGGTAAATCATTTTATATAAATGCAATTGGTCATAATTTAAAATATTGTAGCATCCACTTGCATGTGACTCTATTTGCTAAGTGATTCAAAATATTCAAGTGGATTTTCACTCCATCCAGCATAAGTGTGTTGATTTGAAATTATGAATGAATTAAACTAAGTAAAACAAAATGTATGCTGATATCCAAAAGGTGCTCTATGACTCTGAAAAGTGATCTATTCTCATGCTCGATGCAAATAAGTTTGAACAAGTATCTTGCTAAAAATGCTTGGGCATCTGGTTTGATAATAAGCTCTCTTTTGACACACAAATACAAGAGCTGACAATCTTAAAGCTAAATTGTCATCTTTCTTAGAAGATTGTTTTATTGAAATGTTTTATAGGCGATTTATCTAGATATCCTATGTTTGTTTCATTAGTATTTTTTATTTAACAGAAATAGAGTTTCTCTCTCTCCCCTGTAGGAATAAATTTAAACTACAAAACTCAACATATAGTATCAGAGTATCCTTTTATTGTGGCCAGCCTAAGGCACACCTGTGCAATATTCATGGTGTCTCATCTTGATATGTCAAACCTGTGAGGTGAGACCCGTGAACCCGTGAATAATATTTGAAAGAAACAGTTTTTTGTCTGTAGAAAACAAATATAACTTGGAGTTCAGTTTGTGAAAAATGAGAGCAAAAACATTGCATTAAATGTTTTCGTTCAGTACATGGAGTTGGCCCTCAAAACTCATGCTAAAACATAAATACATCTTCCAATATCCATATTGGTGTTTTGGCTCAGTGCGGCACACTTTGGCACAGTCCTAGGCAGGTTTTGGGCACATTTGGGGGATGTTTGAGCTGTTTTTTGACAGAGAACAGGTGGACGATAATCTCTATAATTACTCATCAAGGCTGGGAGCAGATGGAGCACTTCTGATGTGATATGGATAACGTTAAGACAAATGAACAGAGATTTTGTTTCAGAAAGAATAATCTACCAAGTCATTTCGCTTGATTTGATTGTTTTACAATATTTGGACATTTTAAAATAAAAAGATGCCTGCCTATATTTTGGATATTTATGTCATGTTATGACAATATTTACCGTTTTGGGTTAATTTACAAAAAACAAACATTTTATCAAAAATATTCCTAAAATTCAGACATAACATCTTTTTTTTCCAAATGCTTTTATTTTTTTTCAATTTTTCAAGAAAATCAAAACAAGACATAAAGATAACACTGAGGCACACAAACGGCAAAATAAATGTTCCAATTCGTCCAAATTCAGGCAGATGTGTCCAATTTCAGATGAAGTCTAAATGTGATTTTCTCCATATTCTGTGTCAGTTATTGTGTCGGTCCAATCCTTGATTGTCGGTGCAATTTGAGTCATACATTTTCTTGTAAAGGCCTTTTTTTTCCTGCCGCCAGGAGTATGTTCCAATGGTATCCATTTACTGTGTCTATGGCAGGAGTTTGATGCCCAGATACATAGTTTTGAAATCAGTTCGGATGGTGGTGTCAAAGACAAGTCTAGCGCTTTATTGATCTCAATCCAATATTTTGCGCAATAGGACACTCCAGCAGTTGGAATTTCCTTGTGAATAGTGAGCAGTTTGAAAGGAATCTGAGATATTTTGTGATGTTCATATATTTTCCCATTCTTCATCAGTCAAAATAAAATTGAGTGGCTGCTCTTTTTTTTTTTTTTTTTTAAGCTGAAGGTAAAATTTGTTTTAGGAACTTGTAATAAAGCAAAAAAATGTCCAAGCGGAATCCATATTAAAGTCCTATTCATTTTTCATTGTATTACAAGGTAATTTTTTATTTGTGGGTTTGATGTACAAACTGCCCCTTATGCTTACTAGAGTGAATGATTTGACTGGAAATAAGTGGGTTACTGCTTTATTTTTATTTACTGCATAGTAATCAGTTGGAGATTTCTCTTTTATAAAAGGCCGTGGCTGGAGAGCCGCGGCGCGGTCAAATGGCCGCGCAGTTTCAGGGACCGCGGTATTTCCCTTATAGCCTCATGGCTAACCCTAACCTCAACCCTAACCTTAACCCGGCGCGGTCTAAAACGGCGCTAAAACGCGGCCAAATAGCGGCGCAGTTTCAGGAGCTGCGGCGCGCGGCCGGCACAAAAATAACATGGCAGTTTCGGCCGCGCACCGCGGCTCTGCAGACACTCCTTTCCTCAAAAGGGATACAACAAGGCACAGGTATTTATTTGACAAGCTATGGTATTTAACAGAACTCTTACAAGCTACAGTTTTAACTATATTGATACTTGATTTGTTCCCTGACAAGAAGATTATGATTCAGAATATTTATTAAATGTAATCCAAATGTGTACATTTAAAAAATACTTTGTAAACAATATTGTGATTCAGCTCTTATAATTGAAGTAACCATTTCAGTTTAATTTAACCTTCAGACCACAGGATTTAGCGTCAAGGGTAATGGATGCAAAACTTTTAAAAGGGATGCGCTCAGCAAGCACCAGGACTCAAGCATGCACAAGAAGGCATGCCTCGAAAAAGCTGCCAACGATGCCAACCTGGCACATCTGTAGCTGCCAAGATGATGCAGCAACTTAACAAGAAGCAGTTGGAAAAGCTGTCCATCCACTTCAGGTCTTGTCACGCATTGGCGCAGAATGGTGGCTCATTCAAGGACAATGTGTGGTTAAACCAGCTTGACAGGACCAAAGGCGTTGATATTGGGAATGCCTATGACAATGACAAGGCAGCGGCAACGTTCACTCATTTCATAGCACTCCACAGGAGGAGCTGAGGGATGCAATCATCAACCCAGACTTCCTCACCCTGTTCTCGGACGGCTCACAGGACACTGCCTCAATCGAGGGTGAAATGGTGTACGCGAGGTACGCAGTGAAGGGGACCATCAATGTCAACTACATTGGTTATGTGAACATGAGCCGGGCCAGTTCTGATGGCATAGATGGAGCCATCTACAAAGCTATGGAAAAGGTAAACTAAACACACACGTGTTCAAGATAAATTCCACAGTAAATGTGAACTCTAGATTTTAGGCTTTTCATTGTATGAAAATATGATTCTATTGACATTCAATTAATTAATTATTAATGCTGTGTTTCAGACTTGGTGTTCCTGCAGAGCTGTGGAAGCCCGAGCTGGTGGGATTTGGCAGTGACGGGGCCAGCGTCATGATGGGGAAGAATAACGGCGTGGCAGAGTTTGACCAGCTCGAGGACCTGCTGGCCAAGCGCAGTGACAGGACAACCCTCAAGTGGGACACAGTCTGGGCCCTCTATGGAGACCTCTTCCCCAACTTGCTCCTGACTCTTCCAGCACATTCAGCAGATTATGAACGGGGATTCAGCCACCTCAAGCTAGTGAAGACCATCTACAGGACCCACCTCACAGATAAGAGTCTGACAGATTCCATCACCATCAGGTTGGAGACACCCTCTGTACCCCTGTTTGATCCACTACCTGCCATTCACCTCCGGAATGAGGGAGGAGCAAGAAGATTCATTGAGTCTGTGCCTGACAACCCTGACACAGAGTTAGATCAGGAGGAGGAGTATGTTCAGCTGGCAATGAAGAGACTGGAGCAGCTGGCCTCAGACTCTGAGCAGGAGGACTGTGGCTTCTGCTGAATCCTCCATCCCTAACCGCATCCTCCATGGCCCCCGCCCCCTTTGGAGTTGTTAGCATCGGGACAATGTATACAGTGAACCCTCGCTATATCGCGGTTCACTTTTCACGGTCTCGCTGCTTCACGGATTTGCATCATGCATTGTGATCGGCATTCTGATTGGCTAAACAGTCTCTCCGCGTCTTCTCTACCTGTGTGTCAATAACGTTATGGATTAATATGTACACGTACGTAAAACCGCTTGCCAAATTGAAGTTTGCGAGGCCGGTGAGAGCGGTGCGCATGAGCTTCAATGTTTTATAGAGTATTTCATTGTATAATAACTGTAAAAAAATAAAGGTTTCTACTTCACGGATTTCACCTATCGCGGGTTCTTTTTGGAACGTAACCCCCGCGATAAACGAGGGTTCACTGTATATGTTAGTAGTTTATTTTGTAGGCTGTGATTTTATATATTCCACAAGATCTCCTTGTGTCAAATGCTGTATACAGTATTTATTTTGTATCTAAGAAACATTGTTATATTGAATTAAACAGTATTGAAAGATCATGATCTCTGGTTTATAGGAATTCAGTATTTGTGCTCTTCCTTCATATCAAATAAAAGATAAAAGTGCTTTCAATTGTTTTACATGTTAGTAACGAGGTTTAAAACAACAAATGTATCTTGCTCTTATGATGCCGTGCGCGCTTGTTAGGCATGACAGAAATCCATCCACCACAGGAAAAGCTTTGGCCAAATTGCACATGGCCACGTCTGGTCAAAGATTGAGAGCAGCTGGTACTTGTGGAGAGGCAGGCACGAGCTCTTCTGGCCCCTGGGTGCGCCACATAGGCCCGTGGCTCTTTACGTTGTTTCTGCAATACAACATGCAAGTGAGAAAGTAACAATCACTTTCTATAGACCCAATAGTACTAAAGTATGTGCATGATTTACTGTGTGCCATCTGCTTAGGATGCACAATATATGGTAAATGTGAATGTTTGCGCTGGTGTTGTTAATTACTTTTGGAGGCCCCCCCTCTTTCTCCTCCAATGTGTCCATGATTGGCCCCCCTAACATGCTGCCAGAGGAGCATGGCATCTACAGAAAGAGTGACATTATAAACAAGTCTTTGTCAAATGAAGCCTGCGTAAATTCAGCTTGGAAGACCTAACTCCACCCATCAACATCACCTGCTACGTCAAGGCCACCTGCTCCCCAGCTCAACCAACGCACTCAGTCGGGCGTCCACCTGTGGGAGTCAGATCTCTCCTTCACCGCGGAACTCCTCCATGTTTCTACTTTTTCCCCATGGAGGTTTTTGTAGTTTTACCTGGCCGAGAAGGAGGATGTAAGGACAGGGGACTCTGGGACATCGCCCCTCACACCTGCTCCCCATCTTCAATCAACGCACCCAAGTTACTCCTCCTCGTGGCACGTCGCACCTCTGCTCCCAATCAGCGCACAGCCGGTCCGACATTAACCCTCACTCAGTTGGCTCGGCCGCTGCAGACCTGCAGACCGTTCTGCGACCCACCACCTCCCCTCCGCCTCCTCTGCATCCCTCTCATCCTAATCATCTACCCACTCACCATGTCTACCACCACCAGTCTCCAGTTGTCCAGGAGAGTGTTTCCCTACAAAAAATGATCTCCGAAAGAAAGGACACTCCTGATGAGGTGCTACAAAAAGTTTTACTTTGCCCTAAAGGAGCCATGCTGTGGTTAAAAAAAAAGAGGACACCAGGGAAGGGCTTGCTGCCGGCGAAGACACCAAGAGAGGGCTTGCAACCGATGAAGGAGGGCTTGCTGGCCTTGGTTCCACCTATAACACCATATAAATATGTAGTGCACAGAATGTAATTGCTGTAAAAATATTGGCCGTGGATCTTCGCGCGCGCCGCCGCCGGGCCATGAGCACAGATAACTATACCACACACCGGTCCATTCAACTTCCTGGTATATTTATTAGACCAGTAATAAGCATAAAGTTAGCACTCTCCCCGTGAACAACAGCTATCATCACGCACACGGCGTCAGTCAGACAGCCGCATACAGCGACTGCGAAAAGCACAGAAAACTGCTTTGATGTGAAATTATATCTTGCAACTTACTTTCTCGCATATCCAAGTAGATACTTCGCGAGGTTTTGGAAACTGTCTTCCGTGAAATGTCGGTAGCATATAGCACTGGACCAGACTTGCCACACATGGCGCTGAAACATTCTCTTAGTCCGGGACAAATGTGTCCAAAAACGTCCTCTACTCTTTCGTTTTGGCCACTCAAAGAGCCCGTTTCCCTCTTGAGAGCAGTGCACTGCTTCAAACGCTCTGTTTAGGACATTTCAGACGAGAACAATGAGGGTGCTACAGCGTGTTCCCGGGAACACTAATTTTGCAACCGCTCTTAAAGCATTTGGTTTCCAAGGCGGTTGCTATGGCGTTTTCTCGGGTTTGGCCAAATTAACTTGTGAAATGTTTTTGTCATTGGTTAAAACTAACCGTCC
This sequence comes from Eucyclogobius newberryi, assembly GCF_026437365.1. Taxonomy (NCBI): domain Eukaryota; kingdom Metazoa; phylum Chordata; class Actinopteri; order Gobiiformes; family Gobiidae; genus Eucyclogobius; species Eucyclogobius newberryi. The sequence continues at coordinate 2,701,493 of NW_027315823.1, forward strand.
AGACTTCGTTGTGAAAAAAATAAGATAAGATAAGATATTCCTTTATTGTCCCACATGGGGAAATTTCATTGGTGCAACGCAGGTAGATACAGAGGTAGATACAGAAGAACAGATCACTTATAGGAAGTCTGAAAAACACTTTCAGTAGAAGATCTCCTATAAATAAATAAAAACTCCCATAGACAAATAAATAAATAAATAAATACCATTGCATGTGATCACGACAGCACATAGATTGCACATGAATTTCACAGTAATTGCACATGAATTGCACATGAATTCCAACAGCAATTGCACATATGACAGAATTGCACATCAGTATTAGGTTAGGTCAGTATTGCGAGTGTTCAGTACTAACAGTTTTTGTTATAAAGTCTGACAGCAGCAGGAAGGAAAGACCTACGGAACCTTTCCTTCACACAGCGAGGGTGGATCAGTCTCTCACTGAAGCTGCTCTCCAGAGCGGAGAGAGTGTCCTGCAGGGGGTGACACTTATGGTCCAGCATAGGTGTGAATCTAGCCAGGACCCTCCTGTCCCCCACTTCCTGCACCGAGTCCAGAGCACAGCCCAGGACGGAGCTGGACTTCTTGATGACTCTGTCTAGCCTCTTCCTCTCCCTCTCTGTGATGCTGCTGCTCCAGCAGGCCACACCGTACAGGAGGGCTGATGCCACCACAGAGTCGTAGAAGGTCTTCAGGAGTGGCCCTGTCACTCCAAAAGACCTGAGTCTCCTCAGGAGGTAGAGCCGACTCTGGCTCTTCCTGTACAGTGCGTCTGTGTTATGAGTCCAGTCCAGTTTGTGGTTCAGATGAACACCCAGGTACTTGTATGAGTCCACTCTCTCAATGTCCCGTCCCTGGATGTTCACTGGTGAGGGGGCAGTCGGGTGGCGTCTGCGGAAATTCACCACCATCTCCTTGGTCTTCCCCGCGTCGATGAGGAGTTGGTTCCGCTGCCGCTGCCGTGATGAGTACGACGATGGCAGAGTCGTCAGAGAACTTCTGCAGGACACAGCTGTCCGTGTCATGTCTGAAGTCTGCAGTGTAAAGGGTGAAGAGAAAGGGCGCGAGGACAGTGCCCTGGGGCGCCCCCACACTGCAGGTCCGAGTGTCAGACACACAGTTCCGGGCTCTCACAAACTGGGGTCGGTCTGTGAGGTAGTCCAGGATCCACTCTGCCAGGTCATACTCCACACCAGCCGTCTCCAGCTTGTCCCTCAGGAGCAGAGGCTGGATGGTGTTGAAGGCGCTGGAAAGATCGAAGAACAGAATCCTCACAGAGCTGCCAGGCTTTTCCAGGTGAGAGAGAGAGCGGTGCAGCAGGGAGATGACGGCGTCCTCCACTCCGATGCCAGACCGATATGCAAACTGCAGCGGGTCCATGGCTGAGCTCACGGTGGAGCGGAGGTGGTCCAGGACCAGCCGCTCCAGTGTCTTCATCAGGTGGGACGTGAGAGCCACTGGCCTGAAGCTGTTGAGGTCTTTGGGGCGCGGGGTCTTAGGCACAGGTACCAGACAGGAGGTCTTCCAGACCTGTGGTACCACCCTCAGCTTCAGGCTCATGTTGAAGACATGCTCCATAACTCCACACAGTTCATCTGCACAGGACTTAAGGAGCCTGGGGCTGATGCCATCAGGTCCTGCTGCCTTCCTCACTTTAATCCTCTTCAGCTCACTCCTCACCTGTGCTGCTGTGACAGTCAGTGGTTGGCAGGGGGACCGATCAAACCTCAAGAAGTGAGCATTTAAATCATTCACCCACTGTAGATCCCCCTCTGTCTGGGCAGGGGGGATTTTGAAGCCCGAGATGGTTTTCAGGCTCCTCCACACTCCCTGAATGTTCTTCTGCTGCAGCTGCTCCTCCATCCTCCTCTTGAAGCCGGCCTCAGCCTGCCTGATCTTCCTCCTCAGCTCCTTCTGCACAGTCCTCAGCTCCTCCTTGTTCCCTGACCTGAAGGCTCTCTTCTTCTCCTTCAGCAGAGCCTTCAGTTCACGGTTAATCCATGGCTTGTTGTTTGGAAAACACCGCACTGTCAGGGAGGGAACAATGTTCTCAAAACAGAAGTTGATGTAGTCCGTGATGCACTCTGTGATGGTGTTGATGTCCTCCCCATGTGGGTCATAAAGCTCAGTCCAGACAGTGGTGCTGAAGCAGTCCCTCAGAGCCTCCTCGCTCTCAGTAGACCACATCCTCACCTCACGGGACACCACAGGCTGCCTGCGCATGATGGGTTCATACACAGGCCTCAGATGTACAAGGTTGTGGTCCGAGCTGCCCAGGGGAGGGAGGGGTAAGAGGAATAAGCCTCCTTGGTGTTGGCAAAAAACAAGTCCAATGTTCTAGTCTCTCTGGTGGGGCAGGTAACATACTGGGTGTATGTTGGTAGAACAGAAGAGGAAGAAGCGTGGTTAAAGTCACCAGAGATGAGGAAGAAAGCCTGTGGATGCTGTGTTTGCAGCCTACAAGTGCAGGAGAGCAGTGCTTCACAAGCATTTTCAGCATTGGCAGACGGGGCCACATAGACTGCGATCAAAATCACATGTGAGAACTCCCGGGGCAGATAACATGGCCTCATGCCAATAGCCAATAGTTCAATATCCTTGTTACATAGCTGCTCCTTCACTGTGCAGTGTTCGGGTTTGGACCAGCTCGTGTTCACATACACCGCCAGACCTCCACCTCTTTTTTTCCCGCATTCTCTCGTTCTGTCCGCCCGCAGCAGATGAAAATTGTCCAAACCTACAATAGAGTCTGGCATTTCTGCTGTTAACCAGGTCTCTGTGAAAATCAAGACGCTGCTGTCCCTATAAATCCTCTGGGACCGCATGAGGCTCGCTATTTCCGTCATTTTATTTTGAAGGGACCTCACGTTACCCATGACTATGGCGGGAACCGACTTCCTGTTTCCTCCTCTCTTCTCTCGGAGTTTACGTCCAGCCCGTCTGCTTCGTTGCGTTTTCCTTAGGATGTCCGCCGGGATAACGTGACGATCTCTGGGTAAGACGACTGTTCTCCACAGTTTCATTAGTTCCTCCTTTGTGTAAACGCGGTACGAACATTGCAGCCCATCTTTAATTTGGCACAATGTATTTTAATGTACTTTAGTTTCTAGAGTAGAATTTTAAATCCAACTAGTGATACATAAAAGCAACTTGCCATTGTTTAATATATTATTCTAGGGACATATTAAGATACATTTCTGTAAATATGTTAGAATTAGCCAAAATGTTATTTTTCATCTGTTGTCCCATGACAGCTGTTATAGTCAGTCTAACACTGGGAATAAAAAAAACAAGGATTTTACATAGATGTTAGAAATATTTGCACTATTTTTATATATATATATATATATATTATAAATATTTTTTTTTTTATTTTTTTTTTTTAAAGATACCCCGTAGGCTTAATTGACAGGAAAGTACAGAGTGAAATGGGGGATGAGGGAGAAGGGAGGACATGCAGTAAATTCGGGACTTGAACTCACACACTCATCCAGATACAGACTAACAGACAGACGAGCAGATACACGCCCTATTTTACTGCATTATATGTGGTCTCTTCTCGGGTGCAACACTGACTGGCTGAAGTACAGTGGGTTAGAATCTTCCGCTGGATCCGATTTTGACCTCACCCCAATGTTACAAACACCCCAAATCTCAAACATAATTTAAACCTGGGTTATTCAATTTAAGGCCCAGGGCCCAGCCATGTGTATATTACCGATTGAGTGTAAATAGGGGGACATTTTATCCCCAAATTTAGGGGAAATCAGTCAGAATGATGAGGGTTTGTAGGCCCTTGATGCACATTTATGGGTGAAAAAAAATTTGAAAAGTTCATATTGAATTTGGACATACCTTGATTCTCTCACAGTGAGTCATTTTGAATCCATGCCTGTTGATGTGTTTGGCACCCTCAACAGGGACAAACTGCTCCACCTGCCAGCGCGCTGAAGAGAGCAGTTGATGGATTTGGGCCGATATATCCTTGAAGGATACAAATCTTTTCCTGCCCTGTAGGACAGACATGGCATAAGTTTCACATCCGTCTGAAACAACATTGATAATGTATGAATTAAATGTGAGCTCACCTTCCCATACGTTTTGAAAGCAAGACTAAGAGATGAAAATGACAATTATTGTCATATTCTAAAATATTTCACATTTGAAAGGATTACTTAGCGTTACTATTTAGGGTTACTACATTTTGAGCATATGAACATAAATCTTATAAAGATACTGAAGCAAAAGATACTACTTTAAAAGTACCACATACAAAACCTACACAATTTAATGCTTTAACAGCTGTTAAAGCATTAAATTGTGATCTTCATGAATAAAGTGGCAGGAGTCAACCGAGGCAATTTTAGCTGACCCAAGTATATATCTCTTTATATGGCCTCCATTTAGTTCCTTATTTGGAGAGCACAATTAGTACACAAGGCAATTCAGCAACAGGGACAAATGAATTAAAATACAGAAATCACAAACCTGTTTAAGACGGGGGTGTCAAACATGCATCTGGCCCTCCAGACTTAATCCGGCCGACAAAACATGTATTAAAGTTGAACAGAACAGCAGAGGTGGGAGCATTTAGTTACATTTATTTTTTCAAGAAATTGTACAGCTTGGTGTTCTGATCAAAACACTGTTATGGTAAATGCTGCATTTTATGCTTAAGTTAACACACATCTGAAGTGAACGTAAATAGTAAATACGGAGAAGTAAATCACTAACAATATCACGATACAATTTGAGAAATGAATACTCACCCATCTTTCCTCATAGAGCCACCCATTTTCTGAGATATGTTTTCGCAAATAGCTTTTATTTGATTTCTATACCAGTTTGACTTTCTCCACCACCTGTCCCCAATCACTAATCTCTCTCTCTCTCTTTCTTAATTCTATCTGTTTGTTTTCTGTGTTTTTATGGGGCAGAGAGTATGTTGTTTGGGCCTGACAGAGTAAAAGTTTTATATCAGAATAACAATAATTCTGGGTTAGCAAACGTTTAGACCTGGTTTGGTCTTGGTTTATCCATCCATCCATCCATTTTCTACCGCTTGTTCCCTTTCGGGGTCGCGGGTGCCTGGAGCCAATCCCAGTGACTTCGGGCCTTAGGCGGGGTACATCCTGGACAGTGGCCAACACAGAGACATAGACATTACAGACAGTTCACTCTCACAGTCATTCACTAGGGCCAATTCAGAGTCACCAATTTTACCTAACACATGCATGTGTTTGGACAGTGGGAGGAGCCGGAGAACCTGGAGAGAACCCACGGTAACACGGGGAGAACATGCAGACTCCACCCAGAGAGATCATGTGATGTTAGTCTTGTCTGGGAATCGAACCCATGATCTCCTTCTTGGGAGGCAAGAGCGCTATCTTGGTTAAGTCTTTTTTAATTCTGCTTTAGTTCTGGCTCAGACCTGGTTAGTCTAGTCTTAGTTCATTCTGGTTCAACACTGGATGGGCAATTTTGCAAAGCATGTTATTTCTCGCTCAAATCTAATCTACGGTAATCCGTTATTGATACAGTGTTGGGGACATTGTGTGCCACCCAGAATAGTGTGTTGTGCACCTCCGGCACAGAGGCCCTCCAAACAATCTGGCCCTCTGGAATATTACGTTGAACAGCCGGGTCTACAATCTACTTGCAGGAGGGATGTTCAGCTGCAGACAAATGGAGTGGTGAATAATACAAACTCCTGCTTCATGTCTGGGACCAGAACACTCCTGTAATTACACTGAATATTTCAATAATTCTTGCCCTTCGTTTATAACTGTCACAGACTCGTAGAGGGCAGGCTGTTCGACAGGATTTAGTAAAAGGAGCGAGATAGGAAGAATATGCATAACAGGCAAGACCGGTCCATTTGAAACCTCTGTAAATCACTGAAAAGTTTGTTAAAGCCACTGTTAAATGCATCATAAATATACATTTATGTAAAATGTATAAAGCCAGATTTCCAAGTATTATATCTTGGTTTCGACATATATTTATTGTACAGTATTTTAATAAACTAGAAATAACAATAATTATAGAAAATCTAAATTGTCTTAAATAAAAGATCATTCAGAAAAAAGAATAAAACATCAGATTGGAGATTTAGGATAACATTTAAGTCAAAACACTAGGACTGTTGCACGTGTCTTTGATAATAAATGGGAATAATTAAACGACTAGAAAGATGTTTTGGAGGGGGTATTTTAAATTACAAATTATATGTAAGAAACACAGAATTCCAGTAATTAATTTAGACTGCTACTGCCTCAAATTTGCCTCAAAAATCACAGTTTCACCCACATAATCCCAAGAAACTAGGAGCAAGAGATGAGTAAATGCTACAGAGTTAGACCTGCTTTAAGACCAGTCCTTTGCAGGAATGGGCCGTCTTTCAGCTCCATTATTTCAGCTTTCGGTTTCCGTTGTGTCTGACTTCAGCTCTGAATGACGCCATGTCACGTTCCATTTCATGCGACATGTTATGTTCTGTCCTCCTTCTGACCGGGACGGGCCTGAGGGCAGAGGGTGGGCTTTTGGGAGCCACGGCTTGTTAGACGTGCTGGCCCCGTCAGCTTTGATTGTTTTTCTCCCGGAGCATTACCTGTCTTGTTTTTTCCTTTACACATTTACTCATCTTTTGATCATTGTTTCTTGGGATTATACGGGTACAACTGTGATTTTTTAAGGCAAATTTTGGGAATAGTGGAGAGTGATCATGTCTCTAGTCCGACGTCATAACCGGAAGTCTTAAGCCAGGTTTTCTATTTTAATTATTCAACACAGAAGTTGGATAAAAATAACCCATTAAGTGGGTTAATTTTAAGCAAATTTTGGGGAGAAAATATAACTTAACGAGTTAGGAAATGTATCCAGTTCTTTGTGAGGATTGGAGCCAGGAGCGGTTGGGGAGCTTTCGGAGGCCCTTCTTCCTTCCACTTTATGATCATTTACATGAGCAGGTTTTGGGTCCTGTGCTTGTCTTCAGCATGAACCCTTTTAAATCTGTTTCCTGTGTTTCTGTTCAACCAGAGAGTTCAAAAACAAAATCAATCCAAGCCAATGGCATCGGATGTTATACAAGTGGCATCCTTTAATGTTAACAGCACATTAAACCCAATTAATCGATCAAAAATGTTCACAAAAAATCAACCAATTGAAGAGCCTTCTCTGAGGAGTGAGTCCACCTCAGAGTGGTGTAAAGCTCTAAAAGACTCTTACTCCTCTGCTTTCAACGTATAACTATGCCATGATTGTTTTTGTTTTTAGTTAATGTCTGTTTTTTTATACTCTCTAGTTGTTCTGTTTTTATTTATTTGTTAATAAAAATTTGAAAGAAAATATGCATATATACATTCCACTTTTCTTAATTATCTTGTGTGCTTTTCCTCATATTTCTCTCTAGTTCAACTCTATCCTGCAGCTAGACTTGCAGATGGATGGCTGACTTGGGGACAGTCTGAGTGGTAAATGAACAGAGGAAATAGAACTGGTTTAAGCATTCACATAATTGCAAGTGTCTCGTACTCTTCCACTGCTGCGGGACACAAATCTCACAATATTTAATCATTTTATTCCTTCATCTGTCTCTAAATACGGAACTGGGATTAATAAAGATTCATAAAGAGTATTTTTATCTCATCGAAACACCTCAAGAACATTGCCCTGAAGATGAGAAAAAGGTGACGCCGGACAGACAAAACTCAGGACAAAGACAGTCACATACATTCACAGTATTCATGAGAGATCAAATTCAAAGGGAAATTCTAGAATATTATAACGATACTGATAATGCATGTACAATAAGCTGCTACATGATTGGCTTACTGAGCTCTCAAAAGACTAAAGCTGACAGTAATGAACAGCAATCTCTCTCTCTCTCTCTCTCTCTATATATATATATATATATAGATATAGATATTCCTTTATTGTCCCACATGGGGAAATTTCATTGGTGCAACGCAGGTAGATACAGAGGTAGATACAGAAGAACAGAACAGATCACTTATAGGAAGTCTGAAAAACACTTTCAGTAGAAGATCTCCTATAAATAAATAAAAACTCCCATAGACAAATGAATAAATAAATACATAAATACCATTGCATGTGATCACGACAGTAATTGCACATGAATATGTGTCACGACGGCACATGGATTGCACATGAATTTCATAGTAATTGCACATGAATTGCACATGAATTCCAACAGCAATTGCACATATGACAGAATTGCACATCAGTATTAGGTTAGGTCAGTATTCCGAGTGTTCAGTACTAACAGTTTTTGTTATAAAGTCTGACAGCAGCAGGAAGGAAAGACCTACGGAACCTTTCCTTCACACATCGAGGGTGGATCAGTCTCTCACTGAAGCTGCTCTCCAGAGCGGACAGAGTGTCCTGCAGGGGGTGACACTCATGGTCCAGCATAGATGTGAATCTAGCCAGGACCCTTCTGTCCCCCACCTCCTGCACCGAGTCCAGAGCACAGCCCAGGACGGAGCTGGACTTCTTGATGACTCTGTCCAGCTTCCTCCTCTCCCTCTCTGTGATGCTGCTGCTCCAGCAGGCCACACCGTACAGGAGGGCTGATGCCACCACAGAGTCGTAGAAGGTCTTCAGGAGTGGCCCTGTCACTCCAAAAGACCTGAGTCTCCTCAGGAGGTAGAGCCGACTCTGGCTCTTCCTGTACAGTGCGTCTGTGTTATGAGTCCAGTCCAGTTTGTGGTTCAGATGAACACCCAGGTACTTGTATGAGTCCACTCTCTCAATGTCCCGTCCCTGGATGTTCACTGGTGAGGGGGCAGTGGGGTGGCGTCTGCGGAAATCCACCACCATCTCCTTGGTCTTCCCCGCGTTGATGAGGAGGTGGTTCCGCTGACACCAGACCACAAAGTCCTGCGCCAGTCCTCTGTATTCCGCGTCATCGTCGTCCGTGATGAGTCCGATGATGGCAGAGTCGTCAGAGAACTTCTGCAGGACACAACTGTCCGTGTCGTGTCTGAAGTCTGCAGTGTAGAGGGTGAAGAGAAAGGGCGCGAGGACAGTGCCCTGGGGCGCCCCCACACTGCAGGTCCGAGTGTCAGACACACAGTTCCGGGCTCTCACAAACTGGGGTCGGTCTGTGAGGTAGTCCAGGATCCACTCTGCCAGGTCATACTCCACACCAGCCGTCTCCAGCTTGTCCCTCAGGAGCTGATGGTGTTGAAGGCGCTGGAGAGATGAAAGAACAGAATCCTCACAGAGCTGCCAGGCTTTTCCAGGTGAGAGAGAGAGCGGTGCAGCAGGGAGATGACGGCGTCCTCCACTCCGATGCCAGACCGATATGGCTGAGCTCACGGTGGAGCAGAGGTGGTCCAGGACCAGCCGCTCCAGTGTCTTCATCAGGTGGGACGTGAGAGCCACTGGCCTGAAGCTGTTGAGGTCTTTGGGGCGCGGTGTCTTAGGCACAGGTACCAGACAGGAGGTCTTCCAGACCTGTGGTACCACCCTCAGCTTCAGGCTCATGTTGAAGACATGCTCCATAACTCCACACAGTTCATCTGCGCAGGACTTAAGGAGCCTGGGGCTGATGCCATCAGGTCCTGCTGCCTTCCTCACTTTAATCCTCTTCAGCTCACTCCTCACCTGTGCTGCTGTGACAGTCAGTGGTTGGCAGGGGGACTGTGCGCTGGGGGGATGGGTGAGTCCAGGCGAAGTGGGGAGCTGATGGTCTGGGGCAGATAAGCGAAGAGGAACAGATGCAGGGCATTGTCCAGCTGTGGAAGAGGGAGCATGCAGCTGTGCAGGGGGAGGGGCGGGTGACCAATCAAACCTCAAGAAGTGAGCATTTAAATCATTCACCTACTGTAGATCCCCCTCTGTCTGGGCAGGGGGGATTTTGAAGCCCGAGATGGTTTTCAGGCTCCTCCACACTCCCTGAATGTTCTTCTGCTGCAGCTGCTCCTCCATCCTCCTCTTGTAGTTGGCCTCAGCCTGCCTGATCTTCCTCCTCAGCTCCTTCTGCACAGTCCTCAGCTCCTCCTTGTTCCCTGACCTGAAGGCTCTCTTCTTCTCCTTCAGCAGAGCCTTCAGTTCACGGTTAATCCATGGCTTGTTGTTTGGAAAACACCGCACTGTCAGGGAGGGAACAATGTTCTCAAAACAGAAAAAGAATAAGCCTCCTTGGTGTTGGCAAAAAACAAGTCCAATGTTCTAGTCTCTCTGGTGGGGCAGGTAACATACTGGGTGTATGTTGGTAGAACAGAAGCGTGGTTAAAGTCACCAGAGATGAGGAAGAGAGCCTGTGGATGCCGTGTTTGCAGCCTACAAGTGCAAGAGAGCAGTGCTTCACAAGCATTTTCAGCATTGGCAGACGGGGCCACATAGACTGCGATCAAAATCACATGTGAGAACTCCCGGGGCAGATAACATGGCCTCATGCCAATAGCCAATAGTTCAATATCTTTGTTACATAGCTGCTCCCTCACTGTGCAGTGTTCGGGTTTGGACCAGCTCGTGTTCACATACACCGCCAGACCTCCACCTCTTTTCTTCCCGGATTCTCTCGTTCTGTCCGCCCGCAGCAGAAAATTGTCCAAACCTACAATAGAGTCTGGCATTTCTGCTGTTAACCAGGTCTCTGTGAAAATCAAGACGCTGCTGTCCCTATAAATCCTCTGGGACCGCATGAGGCTCGCTATTTCCGTCATTTTATTTTGAAGGGACCTCACGTTACCCATGACTACGGCGGGAACCGACTTCCTGTTTGTCCCTCTCTTCTCTCGGAGTTTACGTCCAGCCCGTCTGCCTCGTTGCGTTTTCCTTAGGATGTCCGCCGGGATAACGTGACGATCTCCGGGTAAGACGACAGTTCTCCGCAGTTTCATGAGTTCCTCCTTTGTGTAAACGCGGTACGGCGCCGGGCGGGGGGCGGGGCCGGAGCCGAGGGACTCAGAGCCAAGACACATCGCCACGACACGACGAAAACACTCAATCCAGCCGAATAAAGTCAAAACAAGTTCATTTAAAGCGATTCCAGTGCGTGTCCCGATCGTTCGTTTATAATATATATATATATATTTGAGGGAAGACAATTACCGGTAGATCTCTAACCTCGATTCCATTTGTTAGAACAAGATCCAGTGTGTGCTTGTGACTTTTTTATCCCAGTCTAACACTAAGTTTGATATAAAGTCAGAGAACTTGGTTAAAAAGTGATGATGAGGCTTTCAAATGAGGGAAATTCAAATCGTTAGTTTTAGGACTCAAGAGTAGACTTGAGTGTGAGATCACTGACACAGCAGCTTCACGTCTCCAACCACAGAACAAACATAACATAAAGTACTTTTAAGACTGTTGCATCATGGCTGAGTCTAATGATCTGAGAATGTGACTTAAAGGTTGAATGGAGGATTTTTGCGACCCGAGTCATTTCCTCGTGGCGTGGACAGCGGAGTAGTTCTCCCACATGTCAATCATTCCTTGCAGGCTCGTTCTGGCTCGTTCCCAGATAATTGGCACGTTCCCTGGCTGCGCATGCGTGGTTAATGTGCCGGTGTGTGTGCAAGTGAAGCTAGCAGCGAGTTCCTTCAGTGTACAGTACGAAGATGGGTGAGGGATGACAGAGAAGGACTGTGTTTGAGCTCAGAAGAGAAGGAAATCTGCGGAGACAAGAGATGTGATGCGTCGCACTAATAAACGCTCGTGTAGCAGTATCGAGATTGGTATCTTATCGTGCACCCAGTATCGGGATACGTATCGAGAGGAGCAACACTGGGCTCAAGTTCTAAGATTATGTTCTCAATCCTTTTAAAGCCTGTCTTTCTCCCACTCTCAACAAAGGGCTTTTCACTTCTTTTCTTGGTAGTAATTTGTCCTTGTGGCCCTCTGTACTTCTGAGCCCTATTTACTACTTTGTTGCCTCAGCCTTTTCCGCTTTGTTCTTCTTTCAAAACAAAAATAAAAACTGGACTCCAGACCCCTGCGCCGGGCCCCAGGAGAGCCCTCATGCTTTGCTGTGACCATTATGAAAGAGCAGGGCAGGAAGCACTTTTGGATTTGAATGGTGCTAACTGCTCTCTTCGGCTTTAGCGCCGCTCGGCTCGCGGGAAATCAGACTCTGGGATGTACAAATGACCAACAAGACAACAGTGGAAAGTAATGAAGTATCACAAAAAAGAACTGAAGTAAAGTACAGATACCTAAAAACAATACTTGTTTAGTCTTTATTTGAAAGGACAAAGCACAGAGAAATAAAGCTAAAAATAATCATGATGTTTCCTACAGATTAGAGATAAATAGCTAGTTTATTCAGTCCCTGAGTTACAGAAATGATGCACTGCACCAGGAACAATAAGAACAATTCACAAGGTGAGTAGGATTTACACTAAACCTTATTTGAGAGCACTACACTCCATTTTCAGTATGGTTTGTGTGGTCATATCTGAGCACATTTGGGTGACATTCTACCAAAAGGTTTCGAGTTCAAGTCTTTGCTTTGAGAAAACAAAAATATAAAAAGTTGGACAATTCTTTATCACAATCACCACATTTAACCCAACGCTGGTTAACTATTGGAGCAAGACAACACTGGGTTGTATTGAGCCATCCAATTGGGTTATTAATTTAATCCAGGGAGTTGGGTTAGTTTATCTATCCAAGTCTGGGTTATATTTAACTAACCTGCTGGAATAATTTAACAAAACAAATTGGGTTAAAATAATAATCAAATCACAGGTCACTGGAAACTATTCTGCTGGGCTAAAGTCTTGCAAATATAAGCAAGAATAAACTGCAATGTTTGCCTGGAATGTTCCACAGTATGGCATTAAACTATGTCAGATCTTTGGAGAGGTGAGTCCCCTACAACAGGGGTCCCCAACCTTTTCGCACCACGGACCGGAATAATGTAGGTTTTATTTTCACGGACCGGTGTGACGGTTTATGTCGCGGTCAGGTTAACTTGCTCGGAAGTGGGCGGGGCTTGGAAAAGACGCGTTTGTACATTAAGTGTACCATACCAAAAGATCTGAACTGGAGTAACATAAGGTACAGTTACACGTGTCCTCACTGTTCTTCTGACTGAAGCTCATCAGAGAAATATGGCAAAAATAAGTGCATAAAAATGACAGCTCACCACACGCAGTAGGAGCCCTGCGTGTGTTTCTGTGCACGAGATGGTCCCGTGTAGGACTGATGGAGACAATGACACCCGCAGTGTGTTTAAGTCCAGTCTGCTGTAGTTTTGTCTTGTTGCCTTCACGGCGCGGGAAGTAGTGCTCAGACTCTTGTAAAAGTAAAAACAGGTGATCGTGCAGCAGTTGCAGAATTCTGGCCCAGGAGACGTGTCCAAAATCCTCGCTGGCTCCTCGTCTGCTCCTCACTTGGCCTTTTGTTTTTTACTCATTTTCGCGGCTTGTGGTTGTACTTTTGAGCAGCGTGTTTGATGCGACGCGTCCGCGATGACGTATCACGTATGCAGGTTTGACTGGAACATTCCAGTCAAACCAAAAACATCTCTGTGTAGACAAGCAGGTGGAGGCCCTCCAACAAAGTGCACAAGAAATATACATTAAAAACATAACAAAGCAGTAACCATAAAACCATACATAAAAATACAGACACATACACATGTTTGTTGTTTTGTTTTTTTGCTGTGTGTAAGACTAAAGCTGAAATCATTTGACAGAAGTTGAAGTGAGTTTGGCCTGGCGTTCAGTCCCCAGCAGAGCCCGCAGCAGATAAATGGTGCCTTGAACAGGTTTATTCATATTTAATTCTTCATGAATAAAAATCTTCTTCTGTTCTCCTCCTTCACTTTACATTTTATATTTAATGAGTCACATGACACCCCTGCTCACATCTATAAATGTTCAAACTGTTCAAAGATGGTGCTCCACTCAAAGTCCATCATGTTAATGGTTCACAATTTAAATGTATGATCAAGTACGACTTTACTGCTTTGGCATTTACAAAGTATCATAAATATGCATCCCATTGTATAGTCCTTGTTTAGACCTGGACATTGGATAACATTGGATCTGCAAAAAAGAAAAGATTAGCTTTTTTAGTGTACATTTCCTGTCATTATTGTCATGATCGATCCTAACACAGCCTCCTGCAAATATGTTTTTTTAATTATCTACTGATCTTTGAGTTCTCGTCTATTGTAACAAAATACGTTCTCAGGCACCTAAAGTCAAAAGCTCCCTCCACAGCACACTGTCCCACATAAACCAGAATGCTGCACACACGTCCTGCAGGTACATTTATTGCCCTTCATACTTAAAGAACACTTCTCTTTTGGTGAGAAGCAAAAAGTAAAGTTGTCACAAACTGGAAAAAAATGAAATATGCTTAGACGGACCGAGTCAACGCAAGACATATTTCTCAAACTGTTGTTTTCACTCACAAAATTAGCCAATTCACCTCATCATTGCATCAATTAACCCCAATTATCAAAATGATTTGAACGGGCAACATATTACAGCTTTAGTACTATGGGTAACTACACTAAACAACATTTAGGACGAGATACTCACATCAACAGCGTATTGTTATCTTATAATCATGCCTCATTTGGTGGCTGCCCACGAGTCTGAAGGTTCACTGGTCCGAAGCTGTGTCTCCGTGCAGCGGGCTCTCCTCGCCTCCCTTTGCCCCACACACTGCTTTTAAGACTTTTCTAGTGTTGATGCACTTTTTATGATTAAACTCACGTATTTTCCATAACCGACTCGTTTCTGTGCATAGTCTGAGCTCCTTATCGTATTATTAATGAATTAATTAACTCCGGGATTAAACTGTTTTCCAGTAGCCGCGGCGCGGTCATATAGCTCAGCAGTTTCGGCCGCGCGCCGCGGCTCTGTAGACACTCCCGTCTTGGCCAGCTGAATTTCCTTTTTGACTACCAATGATCGGATCACACGTTTTTCTATACTTATAATCAAATGAAGGCATAGAGTGGAGGATTCTGATCATGCATATTTCTTATGATTAAATGAGGGCATAAAGCGGAGGATTCGAGATGTTCCCTTGTTATTTTCACATACACAGTACAACATGGTGCCTCCTGTGAGCAGCTGGTGCACTAAACGTTGTGACGAGCCCCAGTGCGTGTCTTCGTGCGCATTTTACAGACTACATCCCGATGCCGTCTATGCACCTTCACTTTAACCTATGAGGAACTTTCGGACCAGTGAACCTTCGGACCAGTGAACCTTTAAAACCTTCGGACTAGTGAACCTTCGGACTCGTGGGGGGAAACCCCTCATTTGCCATAAGCATGACTTTTAAAACATCTATGCATATTAGGCTATTTGATTGGTTGCCATGGTACACTTGGCCCGGGTGGGCGTCTGCCATGTTGATGAAGCATTTCCAAAAGCCTCACAAATGAATGAAGCATTATAATAACGTGATAAGAGCGTAACATCAAGGGTTATTTTGCATATAGTTCATGCTAAAACTTTAGGCCTATATGGTTATTACCGGTATTTTGTTTTATAATTTATGAAACAACATTTACAACAATTTATATATACATTTATCTTATATAACAGCGAAAATACAATGAAGAATAGGCCAGTCTTGATATATATCTTTCAGTTTGAAAACTACTGTAAGATTCCACTTGTAGACTGTGTGATGAAGACATGGACAACGCAGGCGCAGTGCAGGCCCAGTGCAGGCGCAGTGCAGTTGCAGTGCAGGTGCAGTGCAGGCCCAGTGCAGGTGCAGTGCAGGTGCAGTGCAGTTGCAGTGCAGGTGCAGTGCAGGTGCAGTTGCAGTGCAGGCCCAGTGCAGTTGCAGTGCAGTTGCAGTGCAGGTGCAGTGCAGGCGCAGTGCAGGTGCAGTGCAGGTGCAGGCCCAGTGCAGGCGCAGTGCAGTTGCAGTGCAGTTGCAGTGCAGGTGCAGTGCAGGTGCAGTGCAGGTGCAGTGCAGGCCCAGTGCAGTTGCAGTGCAGGTGCAGTGCAGTGCAGGTGCAGTGCAGGCGCAGTGCAGTGCAGGTGCAGTGCAGGTGCAGGCCCAGTGCAGGCGCAGTGCAGGCGCAGTGCAGTTGCAGTGCAGGTGCAGTGCAGGTGCAGTGCAGGCCCAGTGCAGGCGCAGTGCAGTGCAGGTCCAGTGCAGGTGCAGTGCAGTTGCAGTGCAGGCCGGTGCAGGCGCAGTGCAGGTGCAGTGCAGGTCCAGTGCAGGTCCAGTGCAGGCCCAGTGCAGGCGCAGTGCAGGCCCAGTGCAGGCGCAGTGCAGGCTTTTAGCTAGGATTTGAAAACACCCTGTCCAAATAATTTTGTCCGGGAGCTTAAAGGCTATGTGAAGCCAATATGTGTATCACGACCTTTTTTTCGACGCTTTTACAAAATAAATCCACGCTTTTAATGCGGAGGTGTCCACACGGCGATCTAGAGCGGCGCCCGCACGCCTCTCGTATCATATTGACTTTCCACACTCTCGCGCCGCCTGCACCTCTCGCCATGTGGATCACACTCCGCCCCTTAGGAGCGGCGTATCGTGCCGTATTTTACATGGTATTTGGCCGTGGAGCTTCGGCATTTTCCAGACCACGGCTCGGCAGCCAATCAGA
Organism: Eucyclogobius newberryi; assembly: GCF_026437365.1. Lineage (NCBI taxonomy): Eukaryota > Metazoa > Chordata > Actinopteri > Gobiiformes > Gobiidae > Eucyclogobius > Eucyclogobius newberryi. Next base: position 2,718,063 of record NW_027315823.1, read on the forward strand.
GCCAAGCACACAAACTTTGTTGACCAATCAGCGCGCAGCATGCAAATTTTCACTTGTAAAACAGTAAACTGTCATGGCGCGGACCATGGCGGACTATCGTCAAACGCTTCCCGGCCCGATTTAATGATGATATTCCCTTTTCTAAAATGTATTAATAAAAATTGCCCCGTCCTTACACCCGAAAATGCCCGTCCACATGTCGAAATACCCCGTCCAAAATACGGAAAGACGGCCCTCTAGCTAAAAGCCTGATTACAGCTGATCAAAGTGTTTGTAACAATGAAGGCTTGTTCAGCTGGCAGCCCGGTGCAACGCTCCGCTCTTTTTTTCACACTTTTTTCACACTTATGTGCTTTATCTTTTGTGTTTTGTAAATATTTTTTCTACTTTAGTTGTACGATCGGGACACGCGCTGGAATCGCTTAATTCAACTTGTTTCGACTTTGTTCGGCTGGATTATTGAGTGATGTGCGCTAGCTCTGAGCTAGCCCCCCCGGCCCCACCGCGCTCTTCGGCCACAGCCGCCGTATGGATCGGCGCCGGTGCGTTTATACAAAGGAGTTCTTCCATTGAGAGTGTTTTTTAAACTTCCTATATTCTGTGATCTGTCCTTTTCCTCTGTATCTACTGCGTTGTATCAATGAAATTTCCCCATGTGTGGACAATAAAGGATTATCTTATCTTATCTTTTAATCAGCGCGTCTTATAAGGTACAATAAGGTGTTCGATGGCCATCGCTTGCATTATCAAGCCACTCGGAAATCAGGAAGACGAGCATCAGGGACGACCACTCTAGATCACTCTGAGCATCAAACACGTGGAGTCCAGTTAAGCTTACCTGTGGCTGTTGTCCTTACGGCAAATAATACTGACATGTCTGTTAATTAACGGTGTTTGGATGTCCGTTTGTGCAGTTGCTCTGCGCTCTGACTGATGATTATTGCAGAGTGGATTGAATAATGCAATGTCGTGATGGAGTTTCAATAAAAAATGAAAATGCTGCTTTGTTGAAAGGAAATGCTGCATTTGTTTCTTACTGTGGATTTATTTGAACGTAATGGATAACTGACTGGGGGAAAATTATGAGCCAAACAAATGGTACGACCTCCTGTCTTGAAATAGAATGTTGTAAAAGTGAGCGCAAACCTACCGAAAAGGCCTTGTTGAATAAAGTTGAAAAACTTCAAAATCATGACAATAAGATGAAAAGTGCGATACCAAAAATGAAGGGCCTCATGAAACAAAAGCGAAATGTGTCTCAAAGAAAGGAATCTCTTCAAACTTTGAATGAAATGTGTGAAAAGGCCACATTTCACTGCATTGCTTGCACGGACATGCAAAATAGGAACGTTTTGATTGAAGCCTTAGACGGAATAATGACTTAATCGGCTGTTTAGCGACATTGAGGGTTGTTGTGTGGCAAGATTGTGATAATCAGCGCAATTTGCAAGACAAAATTGTGTACTACATATCTCCCCCAAAATACAATATATTAATCTCCTGAATCATTTGATTTTTTTTTATTCTTGGCAAGGAATTTTCTGGAAGAAGAGTTGAGTTCTAAAACAAAATCTTTCTGTGATCAATAAGAGACATTGCATCCAAAATGTAGAAACAATTTACACACAACAATTTAAACAATCATTTAACAAAATAAAGGTGTTATCAGGCATTATTGGTCAAATTATGACTATTGTGTAATTTATATAGATTTTGGCCCATGTCAACATTATGGTTGCTAGGTAACATGTGCCACATCTACTGCTCACTTACTCTTTTAGTCAGAGTTCCACATGTTTTTATAAATGAGACCCCAGATCCTGTCCAGTCTGCAGAAGTCTTGAGACTGTACTGGCTCTGCCCTCATGAATAATAAAGTGCAATGTGAATAATTCAGAGTGATTTTTGCTCTAATCTGCAGCGCACTTTCTGAATGCTTTCATTATGACAGAGGAATTAGATCTGCTCTGCACCTGCACCTGCACCTGCACCGGGTGACAGGTGACAGGGTCCTGAGGCCTGTACTATGAAGGTGGCTGAACTTATCCTGGATATATTTCTCTTACTCTTTGTGGCAAGCGAGTGTTTTAATATTGTTTTGATTTAAATTAAGAAAAAACAACAACGCCACTGGAGATTAATCCAGAAAAATAATTCAACTAAAAGGACACACAGGTAAGTTCATTGAAAGAGGCAGTGCTGAATGAATAAGTTAGATCATTTCTTTTCGGTTCACAGAGGTTTAACTGGTGGATTCACTGTCTTTTGTCATCTTTAGTCACATTACATCAAATACACATGTTCACAGTATGCAAATGTTTCAAATATAAAAGCAAAATAAAACAGAAATCAGTCATTAAAAAGGGTTGTTGGATCTCCACAACCAAAAGAGAGAAGTTTAGACATTAGGCTGAAGTTAACTAGACCTCAAGTAGACGTACCCAAGACGCATCCCGTTAGGCCCCCCACGACGAGCCATTACGCTCCTGCCCGACCCGCCCGGTACCAGCTGCACCGAGGACTCCAGCTGGGGACATGACAACCTTGCAGCCGGCTACAAGGAGGACCCCGGTACCATCAGCCGGACCACACTGGAAATGAGGCGCAATGGAGGGTGGTGACATGAGGCGTGCGGCGCCCTGCATGGCTACGGCACTAATACATAATTGCTCATTTTAAGGTACTGATAATGCATAGATTTGCGGGACATTGAAAAATACCTTTACCTGGCCCTTATGAGAGGACCCTCACCACAAACCGGAAAGCAGAAATGGCAGACAAGAAATGCAAGAGCTACAAGGACGTTTTTCTAGTACAGATGTGCGTCATCTGCCGGCATGATGGGCACACTGCTATACCTTCATTTCATATCGTCCAGGTTTTACATTTTAAGATCAGATACAAGGTCCGAGCTCTTGAAAGCTTTGAGAGCTTGTGTCAGCAACTCACTGCTGCAGATCAAAACCCATAACTTCAGTATCAACCTTTTCATTTTCAATTTTATGTGACCAACAGCAGAAAAAAGCAACAGCACATGGTGATGTCTTCAAAATGGCAGTGACAAGAAATAAGTCACGAGACAGAAACCCATGAACAACAGATCTTACAGTGCCATGGAAAGAATGATCGACATTCACAACTAACATTTCAACATTGTGTATTCAACGTAACAGTGTTATTCACCTGTATTGCCAATAGTAAGATTATTCCTCCTTTTTATTCATCTCTGTGCTCAGATATGAACAAATATGCACTGTTGCTGAAACGCATTTCCTCATTTCTCTGCTCCTCTCTCTAACGCTCGCTCTCTCTTGTCCCCACCAGTTACTTATTCGGTTGGATTATTCTCTGATTGAAGAGTAGTCTTCTTATCTTATTTACTGATAGAAGTGAATCCAACTAAGCATTGCGGGTTCTGCACAGGGACTCAAACCAGGACCAAAACAGGAGATATCAAATCACTGATATTTAACATTTACCACCCACAGGACGTTTGTGCTTTTGTTTCCTGTTTATAGTTGCACAAACTTTCAGTCCTCTCCACTCCAGTCTCTTCTGAGAGCGTCTTCAAAGTGTCACTCCTTTTACGTTTTTCTCTCTTCGGGTGCAGACAGTGAGCAGCGGGCTGGGTTAAATTTTAAAGCCAACCAGGGACATTACCAGACCTTTTTTACATGCCCCAGTATGAATCAGCTGTGCACCAGTATGAAGCAGGAGGCAAGTTCCAAGAGCGCCGAACAACATAAGCACAATAAGACTCATCTAAATCTTTGGAGCCCTTTTTTTAATTCATAAACTATAAGTGCACTTTGATTCGCAGAGAATGCATGCAACAGCCACGTTATTGACAATAGCCTGTTTTAAACACATGATAACTACATAAATGCTGCTCCAGCTTGAACAAAGCAAGTCGCTGATCATAGACTGTGTGCTTTGTGCGCAAAAGAAGGTTCCTCACCAGAAAATGTCGAGAACTGCTTTAGTCCAAAACTCTGTAGCATCTGCTTGAGCTGTTTGTAATTTCAAATGGGTCCTAAAAACCTGCATGAAGCAGGAAGGAGAAGGGACAACACAGACGTGACCCTAAGGGTGCCTGATTGTTGCACTTATAGAAGAAGAGGAGGAAACTTTTGTCGGAGTTCAGTGCTTCTCCATTTATTCCTCACAGAAGTCACGGCAAAAACAACGTGTTACGTCCATGGTTACATCTTTACATTCTCCCGTGTCTCTCTCTGTCCGCTCTCTTATTCACGAGCGCACTCCTTTACTCAAAACAGGCGGACGCCTCCTGGTGGTACCACCACAACATCGCATGCATTTAAACTGAATGAGTAATTAAGACATTTTAAGTACCTTAAGTACAATTTTCCATACAATACAGTTTTAATCATATCTTAGAAAAATAAAACATGTGGGGGGTATCCATATTAATAAACCAAAAATGTCTCTTTTCCCACACTCTCCCCTCAAAAATGAAATGTCGACCCGACATTATAAAACTTAAAAGCACATTATATAAACAGTCCACATTTGGCAGCGATGCATTACATGTAAGCAGGATAGTACTAATCAGGAGTCAGGAGCACATTTAAGTCTACAAAGATGCAAAACTGGGTACAGTCCACAATACAGCGTGTATCTCCTTTTCCACACTGCATGTTGGCAGAAGATGTCTCTGTGCACGATAACATTCATCCGCATCTTTCACCATAGTGAGTATCTGCATCTTTCCTGAGAGTAAGGTACTTAACATAGTCATATCCCACTACAATAACCAAATGTGGTACAATTGCCAGATTAAGACACTGAAATCTCCTTTTTTTTTAAGACCTTAATGGTAACATATAAACAAATGTAGTAAACATTGCTCATTTACTTCAAACATATAACCTTTGAGCAGTAACTATCTCTAGACATAACCATTTTAATTCCTAAACGTGCGAAAGGCGAGGCTGGCCTAATGTATCATAGGTAAATATCACTCTCTTTTTTCTTTGTCTGAAAGGATACTGTTTTGCTGGGATGTGGGCAGGACCCTCGTGGTCACTGGAGCCGGACTCTGACGACACATCACCCTGGCCCATGTCCGTCCCAGCCGGGTCATCTGGCGCCACTGCAGTGTCGTACTCTGCTGCCAGTTGCACTCTTGTGTCGTCATCCGTCTCATTGTTGTCCCTTTGAGTCATGTCATTGTCCGGATAAAACTCAGGTGCTTCAGCCCTCAGTTCACTGTCGATTTGAGCGTCATTTCCAGCTTGCAGTCCGATTATGGCGTACCAGTCGTCTTCATCCTCTTCGGCTGAGCTGTCTTTCGTGTCAACATGGCTTAACTTCCTTGTATCTCTTTTTGTTTTTCCTGAGTTTTTATCGGGAGGCACCACAGTATCCACATGGAGAAAATCACATGGCAACAGCAGATTTCTGTGCATTATTCGGATGCGTCCTTTGCCATTTTCCGGTGTGATTTCATACACGGGACCGTCTTGATATTTCCTCTGAGTTACTACATACACTCGATCTTCCCAGAATGATCTCAATTTCCCTGGCCCACCTCTCTCTGTTAGGTTTCTGACCAGTACTCTGGATCCAGGGAGTAACTCAGCGCCCTGAATCTTTTTGTCATAAAGTGCTTTGCCTCTCAACCCCTCTTTGTTTGCCGATTTTGAGGCCAGTTTGTAAGCTTCAGTCATTCTTGCCTTCCAATTTTCAGCATAGTCTTGGTGAGAGGAACTCTGTTCTTTTGTCTCAAGGCTAAACATTAAGTCAATCGGCAGCTTTGGACTACGGCCAAAGAGCAGGAAATATGGCGCGTAACCCGTAGCTTCACTTCGCGTGCAGTTGTAGGAATGGACCACCTTAGCCAGCGAGGACTTCCAGTCTGCCTTTGCTGCTTGGGGCAAGTTCCTGAGCATAGCCAACAAAGTACGATTGAACCGTTCCACCTGGCCATTTCCCTGGGGATGGTACGGCGTTGTCCGTGACCCCTGCACACCACTGTATTCCTGTAACTTTGCAAACAGTTTATTTTGGAACTCTTTTCCCTGATCGTGGTGAAGACGGGTGGGGAAACCAAACTTGAGTACAAAGTCCCCAAATATTTTTCCAGCAGCAGTGTGGGCAGCTTTGTTGCGGCAGGGGTAGGCCTGAGCAAAACGTGTGAAATGATCCATTATGACTAAGACATATTCATATCCGCCTTTGCATCTTTCCAGATGTAAAAAATCAATAGACACGAGTTCAAATGGGTAGGTGGTGACAATATTTTTTAGTGGTGCCCTCGTCGGCCTGTTGGGACGCTTAGTTTTCAAACAACTGCACACTTTGGTGATGTAGTGCTCAACATCTCTCTGCATATGAGCCCAATAAAAGCGTTCCCTAATCAAAGTCATTACTCTCTCTACCCCCAAGTGGCCCATGTCTTCATGGAGCTCTTTGTACACTAGCTTGTGAAACTTTTGGGGCAAGAGAAGCTGGTTGCGAGATGTAGTTTTCCTATAGAGTAGTCCATCATCTCCCACTTGTAGTTTGTGTTTTTCTCTGACTAGGGCTGCAACTTTATTGTTGAGCTGTTTTCCATTTCTTGGCCACTGTTTTGACTCCACAAAACGTAAAACATCTCCTATCACAGTATCTTCCTCTTGAGCCTTTTTTAAAACAGTCTTTGTTATTTGAGCAATTGAGCTGACTTCCTGATCGGCCTCACTAATGAGAGTGGAAATGGTCACTGGGCAAAGCCATGGCTCATTTTCTTGAGATTTTACACTGACTGCTTGTGCCACACATTGCATTACATCAGGGTGAACATCTTGCGTGCATTTGCTCATGTACTGCTCCATATTTAAAGGCATACGTGATAGGCCATCTGCGTCTCCATTTACCTTCCCCGGGCGGTACTTAATCACAAACTGGAAGTCCGCTAGCTCGGCTACCCACCTCTGAGTTGTTGCATTTAACTTTGCGCTAGTTAGGACATATGTAAGGGGGTTATTGTCAGTATAGACTGTAAATGGTGGGGAATAATACAAAAAATCCCGAAACCTCTCACATATGGCCCACTTCAAGGCAAGGAATTCCAGCTTCCCTGAATGAAGGTGGTAGTTTTTCTCGGGGTTTGTGAGTGTTCTGGAGCCATAAGCGATCACCACAAGTTTGCTGTTTTGTCGTTGGTATAGTACTGCTCCGAGTCCTTCCTGTGAAGCATCACAGTGCAAAATAAAGGGCTCCTCAAAGTCCGGGTACCCTAGCACTGGGGGCTGGGAGAGAAAGTCAATAAGTTGACACAAAACCGTCTGATGCTCAGCAGACCAATTGATTTTGTGAGAGGAGGGCAATTGGCCTGTAGCATTTTGTTTAGTTTTTGATCGTATTTTGCTTTTTTCCTTTGCGGTGTCTGTTTTCTTGTTTGCGAGGAGGTCATAAAGAGGCTTTGCTATACGGGAGAAGTTTGGTATGTAGCTTCGGTAGTATGAGATGAAGCCCAACAGCTTCCTTAATTCTCCTACAGTGGCTGGTTGGTTCTGTTTTAGTGCCTGCACTGGGGCAATGTCAGCAGGGTCCATCGTATAGCCCTCTTCTGTGACCATCTTGCCGAGAAAACGTACCTTTTGCTTGAATAACTCACATTTACGAGGTGTCAGCTTCACCCCGTGGGTTTTGTAGCGGTGCAAGACCTTTCTCAAGTCACTCAGGTGGTCTGCAAATGTCTGAGAATGAACAAGATTATCATCGAGGTAAGGCAGACAAATATCATCCCTCAACCCCCACAAACATTCCTCCATAGATCTCTGAAATACTGCTGGTGCTGAGGACAAACCAAATGGAATTCTTACCCATTCGAAGAGACCCCAGGGGGTGATAAAAGCAGTGAGGGGTCGGCTTGACTCTTCCATGAAGCCCTGATGATACGCCTTCCCTTGATCAAGGACTGAAAACCAGGCACTTCCTTTTAAACTGTTTAACATGTCTTGTATGCGGGGGATTGGGTGACGGTCGGCTATGGACTTGTTATTGAGCCCCCTAAAGTCACAACACAAGCGAAGACCTCCATCTTTTTTCCGCACACAGACAATGGGACTAGAGTAGGATGACCTAGACTTTGTTATCCAACCCCTGTTTAACAAATCCTCCAAATATTCTTTTACTTATTTATGAAGTGGCCTAGGGACTGAGATGTATGTCTTTTTCACCGGAGTAGGATCGTTCAGTCTTATTTTTAACTGTAGAGTGGGAATTGTCCCGACATCATACTCATCACGGGCAAAAGCTTGCCTTTCCTCCCTCAGAAGTTGCCTAACTTGCTCCTGTTCTGCTGGAGGGAGGTGGTCCAGCGGAACTGGTGGCTCCCAAACGTCCTGAGCATCATTAACGGCAATGTCTCTTTCTTGGCTTTCACAGTTTACAGTGTTTGGGTTTTGATTGTTCATTAAGGGGTCTGTTACTACCTGGCTAACAGTAGCAGGTCTTCTGTTTGCAGGATAAATAGTTTTGACTCTTTGTGTCTGTCCCAAAACTGTTTTAGCTGTCAGTTGAATGTCACGAGTAGTGCTGTTTGTCACAGGTACAGTGCACATGGACCGACTCCCTTTCTTTAACTGCACAACCCCACTTTGCACCTGTAACTCATCTGGTAGTTGAGTATATTGACTTGGCTCAAACAGTACATCCTGCATGTCTGTGAGTATGCCTGCTCTGACAAAACACTTAACTACTTTGGTTTGGCCAGCTGGAATGGTCACCATCTCACTGCCTAGTTTTACAGTGCCTTCCCCCAACCCGTCATCTCTACATTGCATCACCTTCAGGAAAATCTCTGTCTTTTTACAATCAAACGAGAAGGCTGCACTAACCGCTTCACTAATGGCACAAGGGGGTTCTATGCCCATCTTAAGGACATGCTCAATCACATTAAACCCAATGATAGGCTGCTCAGCCACCCCAGCTCCATTTGCCACTAGCACTGGAACAAAGAACCCTACCTGGTTACCACTGTTTGTAGGGAGTTTAAAGGAAACCTCGACCCACCCGGAGAATGGAATCGACGTCTGATTTACTGCCCTCCCATCAAGTACCTCTGGACCCACTAACTCAGCTAGGTCCCTGACTGTGGTGTTTGGCATGTTGTCTTGTCTCCAGGTCTCATTCATTAGGCAGACCTGTGACCCAGTGTCCCACAAAGCTTTGGTCTCTACATCATTGAGGGAACATGTAATCACATATTTTTTTCCAATCAGATTGAGCAACTGTGTTCTGCGATTAGGGGATAGTAGACTGACACTGACTGTTTCTTTCTCCTGAGGCATCTCTGCTTTAGCTTCCAGTTTTGCCTACAACTTCTGAATGCTGTCAGTAACTAGCTTGTACAAATCCTGTGTATTAACTGTGGGTGTGGTTGTGACAGTACTAGCTGCCATGTCTACTTGTCCAGTCGTTGTACCTGGTCGTCTCCAAGTCCTGCAGTCCCGTGACAGGTGACCACTCTTCCCACATTTGAAACAATGGTCGCACTGGTCCCCGGTGTTGACTGATTGACAGTTCTTACATCCACGTTTTCGGCTGACTCTTGGGTTGAAAGGGGCTCTTGGAGACTCACGTATGGCTTTCTTGATCTCCTCCATTTCACCTTTGAGCTGTGTTACCAAATCCAGGAGCTCGGACTCACTGCGGGTCGCTGTAGGCTGTGGTTTAAGCATTTTAACTTTCAATGGTGGAGCGGACGAGCATGCTTGACTGTCCACCCTTGCCACTGTTGCCTCTGGGACTGCTTGAGCTTCCACTCTAAGTTCTCTGACTTTGGCCTCTTTCATGTGCTTTTTGAATTTTTGGCATCTCTCCCATTCAAGACTGGCTGCTGCATTTGTTTTAGTGATGAGTAACTCATCTGTAACGGCCAGATCCTCCAAGTAGCGCTTGAGTTGATATTTCACATCTGCACTAATCAGTCCTGTTTCTACAGCTCTAAGAAACTTTCTCTGAATGAGGTCGGGGCTGTAGTTCTCTTCAGTGTCTGGCTCTTTGGATGTTAATAAGAGTCTTTCTTTTAACTCAATTGCACGAAACAGGAAGTTCTGTGGTGACTCGTTACTGTCCTGAGTGAGGTTTATTAGGCGATTATAGAGGTCGGTGGAACTATCCTCTTTATAATGCCCTCGGAGGATTGTGCGCAACTGTGACAGGGTGAGATCGGATTTTATCTCCAGCATATCACGTAAACTGAGGCCAGGACTCACTGCTCTGACGACCGCTTCAATAATCTCAGCCTCACTGTGATTCTTCTTTAGGCCCATATCAATTTGGTGAATGAGGTTGGAATATGACAGTTTGTCTTTTTGGCCCCGCTCTCCAATCTGACCATTAATTCTAAACTCTCTCCTAATGGTGACTTCAGGCAGTGGACGGATCGGGGAAACAACAGGCGGCGTCAGAGTAGCACTTCTTAGTGGTTGATCTGTCCCTTTGATTGTTAACTTAGCCATTTCTTCTTCAAGTCTTTTGGTGGAATCCAGAAAACTTTCTTGCAGAGCCGCATATTGTTTTTGCAAATTCGCCAGTGCTTCTGCATCTTGCCTGGAGCCAGTATCTGCGGCTGTCGTCTGTGGCGCTGGCTCAGCTGATTTAGCATCATTAGCATTTGCGATCAGGTCTAGCAAAAATGTGCGCGCTACGTCCTCTTCTTCACTTTCAATGATCTTTTCCGCTTCCTCACTTATCAATCTTATCAGCGTGTGCTTTTTGGACGGCTTTTTTGTGTCTATTTTAGCAAAAGAACACAAATCATATAGCTGCTCAGGCTGTAGCTGCACCAAGGCCTCGCTTAGCTTGTCCTGTAGCCGCTCGAACGCCATCTTGCTTGTTTTCTTTTTTTTTTCACGAACTCACCGTCGTTCGGAGCACAGCTGAACCATCCTCTTCTACCAAATTTTGTTGCACTTATAGAAGAAGAGGAGGAAACTTTTGTCGGAGTTCAGTGCTTCTCCATTTATTCCTCACAGAAGTCACGGCAAAAACAACGTGTTACATCCATGGTTACATCTTTACATTCTCCCGTGTCTCTCTCTGTCCGCTCTCTTATTCACGAGCGCACTCCTTTACTCAAAACAGGCGAACGCCTCCTGGTGGTACCACCACAACATCGCATGCATTTAAACTGAATGAGTAATTAAGACATTTTAAGTACCTTAAGTACAATTTTCCATACAATACAGTTTTAATCATATCTTAGAAAAATAAAACATGTGGGGGGTATCCATATTAATAAACCAAAAATGTCTCTTTTCCCACATGATCCTAAACAGCATCTAATGAGAAATCAAGTGCTGCATGAGTCCATACAGATGTTCTATGCCAGGGGTGCCCAAACTGTAGCCCGGGGGCCAAATGCGGCCCTCGAACTAATTGTTGTTGGCCCTAGGGCTTCCTGCTAAATTGGCCCAAACACCAAAAAGTACTTTTTACTGTACATTTGGAACATACAAACTTAATAATAATGTCTTATTAAAGGTGTGGGGACTCATTGAAACTATGTCAAATGCAGCATTTTGAATGGTTTACTTCATTGTTGGGTTTTCTGTGGACCTCTGCTCCATATGAGTTTCAAAATGCGGCCCTCTGTGAAAACAGTTTGGACACCCCTGCTCTACGCTTTTAGTCACTTTAATGTTCTAAGCTTTCTGGCACATTTCTTTTTTGAGAATCCACCTCATTTGTTAGACGCATAAATCCTCCAATCCTGTGAGGCACCAGAGCAAAGCACGACACACTTCTCTCAATATAAGTTAAAGGCAACATACAATGTGAGAGAGGCGTCCCAAATAAGGTTAAAGCGGCTCTGGCCCCAGTCTGTACTAAAGCTCCCTAATCTGCAGATCCGGAGGCTGCACTCTATTGAACCACACGGACATGTCCCTTCTTTGATGAAACAAAGGGAGGCAGCAGAGGGTTGGAATCCACTTGGAACTACTGACTCAGGAAATGGAAAGTGACCAGTTGCATGTGCAAAAGACAGCTATTTAAGAGTAGTTGTTCTAAATGTTTGAAGTAGTACAGCTCAACATTGGTGAAGGACATGTCCACACCAGTCCTACTTAAAGGACATCGGTACACCTCCCGGGTTAGTGCGGTGGCTCGCTCACGTAAATCTCTGCAAGCATGGTTTGTCCTCTAAATCACATGTAACATTTAAACTATAACCTTCTAATTACTTCATATTGGGTATTCATTCTCCAAAATGGATGTATTATGTATTTTATAGGATTGGAAACTCATCGGAACTCTTCCTTTGCCCCATCCTTACCTCCTCAAGTCTTCCTCTTTGTTTAGACTCATTCTCACCAGCTTCTTTGCCTCCTCCACATACCACTGTTAAGGACTTAGGTTTGGGAGGTTCCTCAGGTTTTGGCGATCCTCTTGTTCACTGGGGTGAACTCCAACACATGGCGGCTGAGCTGTGGGGCCCACACCAGCCCGCCGCCTCTCCCCGCGGGTAACACCAGAGAAGTGGAGCGTCCAGCCCCTTTCGAGGAGGAGATGGGTTCCAGAGCCCAAACTGTGCGCGGAGGTGAGGCCGACTATATCTAGACGGTACCGCTCGACCTCCCGCACAAGCTCAGCGCCAACTCTGATAGGTTTAATTGGATTATGTCAAACTAGTTTACTTTTTGTTTAAGTGTGAATAGGAGACTGAGAAGGTAGTCGCCTGGATTTGTATTAATGATAATAGTAAAAAAAAAAATAGAAGCACATTTAATTTCACAATGTTTTAACTATTGTAATAAAGGTTTTGAATTTTTTATATCCAAGTATTATGGCCCACTCCACCCTGTATCTGCGCTAGCTTTTATCTGTGTAAATGTCCCTGGCACTAATCCAGGGTGGCATTGTTGGAAAAAAGTTTTCTGTTTAATGTAACCCATAAATTAATTAATATGTCGACCAAAAATTACGGCTCCTAGCGCTGTCACAATACATAATTACTGTAGAAAATACAAGTAAAAGTGTACACTTAAATGCATTCAAGTACAAATAAAAAGTACACAGGTAAACAAAGTAAGCCAGTTAAAAGTTACTTTTCACAATTTTCTTCTGGGCTCCTGTTTCAACCATCTGCCCAAAATATTCACCATGAGTAAAAAACTCAAGCTAAGGACCTGACCAGGACTAGACTAAGATCTGGAGTTGGGTCCTCTATGAAGGATGGGTCAAATGCACTTGACTACGGGGATAATAAAGTGTACTTACCTTACTACTGCTCCAGATTACCTACAGCTGACCTGCTCCATCCAAGTACACAATAGTGGGATACAAGAGGATGGAAAGGCATCTGACATATCTGCTTTGATTTGTGGAGTGTTAGTGCCTCCAAGTGGCCAAAGCACAGAACTGCAGTTGTACAATCTCAAACCAGGGCCAAGGCAGATCTAAAGCAGGTCTAAAACGGGATAAAACAAGGACTAAACCAGGAACAGGGCAGATCTAAATCAGCTCTAAAATGGGATAAAACAAGGACTAAACCAGGACCAGGGCAGATCTAAATCAGCTCTAAAATGGGATAAAACAAGGACTAAACCAGGACCAAGGCAGATCTAAAGCAGGTCTAAAACGGGATAAAACAAGGACTAAACCAGGAACAGGGCAGATCTAAATCAGCTCTAAAATGGGATAAAACAAGGACTAAACCAGGACCAGGGCAGATCTAAATCAGCTCTAAAATGGGATAAAACAAGGACTAAACCAGGACCAAGGCAGATCTAAAGCAGGTCTAAAACGGGATAAAACAAGGACTAAACCAGGAACAGGGCAGATCTAAATCAGCTCTAAAATGGGATAAAACAAGGACTAAACCAGGACCAGGGCAGATCTAAATCAGCTCTAAAATGGGATAAAACAAGGACTAAACCAGGACCAAGGCAGATCTAAATCAGCTCTAAAATGGGATAAAACAAGGACTAAACCAGGACCAAGGTAGATCTAAAGAAGCTCTAAAATGGGATAAAACAAGGACTAAACCAGGACCAAGGCAGATCTAAAGTAGCTCTAAAATAGGATAAAACAAGGACTAAACCAGGACCAGGGCAGATCTAAAGTAGCTCTAAAATGGGATAAAACAAGGACTAAACCAGGACCAAGGCAGATCTAAATCAGCTCTAAAATGGGATAAAACAAGGAATAAAACAAGGACTAAGGTAGATCTAAAGCAGATCTACAATGGGATAAAACAAGGTCTAAAAACAGGATTTGCAAGATTTACCAGGACTAACCAAAGTTGTTTAAACCCATTTTTGATTCTCATTAAGCAAAAGACAAAAACAAATTATTACTAAACTTCTTTTTTTAATATAAAAACAGACAAAATACCGGTAGTTTAAAAGTCAAACCATCAAAATATATTTACACGGTTCTCTTCAAAGAACATCTTTGTTGTAACAGATTTTCAGTACACTCTGGACCTGGAAGAAAAATATCAATCAATTACAAATCTTTCTGACCCTCTCCTCTGTGTTTTCTGCTCCCGTCTTACCTTGAGAACGTGGACAATGCGATGACGCCCAGCACAAACTCGGCACAGTAGAAACACAGAAGGATGGCATTGAGGATGAATTCCAGGCGCAGCACAAAGGTCTGGAGCAGCAGGTAGTAGACGGACAGAGCGGCGCAGGGGAACAGGATGAACACAGACACACACGAGGATAAGGGGCGCTCACAGAGGTTCCCTTTCTCGCCTGGAAAATGACAATAAATATGGGTTCAGTCAGAAATATGTATATGAATGAGGCTAAATTAGGATTATCATGAGGATAAATCAGGTCTAAAGCAGGATTAGGACTACATCAGGGTTCCAAGAAAAGAAAATGTCTGAAACAGTCTTGTGTTTTGAGCTTGTCCTCTTTTTAGTCTTCCACTCTCAACCCGTCCTTTGTATTTGAAGTTTTAACTTGACCAATAGAAATCAGTATTAGGTAGAGGGTTTTGAACAACAGATAACAGTTAATTCATATTGAGTATATCATCATATAATTAAAACAATTTAACAATTAAATCAAAATGAATCACTAAAAGTTTAATCTCCAAAAGAAAGGTATAATTATATATTGTATGCACTTTTATGGTTCATTTTATGGTTCATTCACATCTTGTGCACTATTGAGATACAGCAAAAATAACTTTGTAAATATCACCCGCTCCTAAATAAAGGTATCAGTTACTAGGACCAATCCAGTACAAAACAATACACCAGGAAATAGTTCCCATATACTGGTTCAACTTTAGGCCAAGTCTTGATAAATGTGACGAGATAACAAATTAAAATGAATGATGTTTATGAAAATAATTAGGTGCATCAGCATTTTAAAGGAGCAAATACAATACTCTTCCATTAAGTGTCAATGAGTGTCTCTGTGATGATGTCACGCAGACACTATATGTTCTACAATTTATTATATTTTGCCATGATTTTCCATTTAGCCAGCTTCAACCGATTTCAACATGTTATACCTCATTACGATCGCTTTCACAGTAGTACGTGTGCTATTACTTTTGACATTTGAACAACTTGTACTTTTTGCAGAATTTTCAAAAGTATTAGTACTTTTTCCCCAGTGTAATAAATGGGGCATTATCTGCATAATTCTTTAGGCTTTATTCTTTAGACTTTTGTGACGGAGAGAGAGACAGACAGAGAGAGAGAGAGAGAGAGAGAGAGAGAGAGAGAGAGAGAGAGAGAGAGAGAGAGAGAGAGAGAGAGAGAGAGAGAGAGAGAGAGAGAGAGAGAGAGAGAGAGAGAGAGAGAGAGAGAGAGAGAGAGAGAGAGAGGGGGGAGACACTCTAGCAATAGCTTCAGCCATTGCAAATTGTCTAGTTATTTTATGCAGCTGAAATTAGAAATGACCAGGGCCTGAATTGATACCAGAGGCATAATATTGACATTGGAACTGAAAAAGCTTGATGGGTGCATTTCTTCTCAAATAATAAGTATGAAAAGTATTTTACCATAGAAGATTCGGAGTGTCTCCAAACCGAGGAATAGCGCCAGCATGACCACGTCCAGAACCAGGTTATCAGTTGGATATGGGAGCAGAATGCCTGCAAGAATATAGGAAGAAGAATTAAAAAGACATACATATTTTCATCAGAATCAGAAAAGGTTTATTGCCATTGTCAATGAACAGAATGAACAGAAAACATAGGAACATGCTTTGGTGATAAAAAAAAAAAAAAAGAAAAATCATATATAAAATTAAAAAGGGCCTGCATAAAAGAAAAACAATTTAAATCTGCTATAAAAAAAATAAAAAAATAGGCTTATTATGGACACAAAATGTACAGTTAAATGTACAGATGTAGTGCAGAAAGTGAACAGTGCAGTGAGTGATTGATTAAATTAGTTAAAGTGACAGAGGTGTAGAAGTTTTCATGAGTCCAACGGCAGAGGGAAAGAAACTGTTCTTATGGCGGGAGGTTCTGATCCGGATGGACCGTAGCCTCCTGCCTGAGGGGAGTGGCCTCCTGCCTGAGGGGAGTGGCCTCCTGCCTGAGGGGAGTGGCCTCCTGCCTGAGGGGAGTGGCTCAAATAGTCCGCGTCCAGGGTGAGAAGGGTCGGCTGCGATCCGACCCGTTTGTCCCAGAGCCCGGAAGACGTACAGGTCCTGCAGGGATGGAAGTCTGCAGCCGATCACCTTCTCAGCAGAGGGCGCTGTAGTCTCTGTTTGTCACTGGCTGTGGCTCCAGCGTACCACACGGTGATGGAGGAGGAGGTGAGGGTGGACTCAATGATGGCCGTGTAGAACTGCACCATCATCTCCTCTGTCAGCTTGGCTTTCCTCAGCTGCCTTAGGAAGTACATCCTCTGCTGGGCCTTCTTGATGAGGGAGCTTTTTTTTGTTTTTTTGTAGGCCAAACCTAAAGAGTCTCAGCATCACAAAGAGCCCAGACATTTATTTAGACACCAGAGGGTTCAAAAACCGCTTCAGTTTAAAATGGGGCTCAATTAAGTAAACTGTGATTTATTCTGAATCTAATTGAATAATAAGTGTAAGCGCTCCTTGAAATTATCCTGAAAATACTAAATGACTATAGATACAAAACTAACCTTTGTATATGAATATGAGGATTTCTGCCAGGTAGAATGCAGCAAAGTACCATTTGTTTAAGTAGAGCAGGATCTGGAGCGGGGCTGAGGAGAGCTGGGGAAGGCAGTTCAGGACAAAACACACCAAACATGACACATTTATCAATAAGTACACAATTACCACAGGCCAAGTCAGGGAAGGATACAATGTGTTGATTTCCTGAAAAAGTACAAAGAAAAAAATTGTTAGTTCTAATCTTAATAAAAACGGTAGCCACAATATCAAAACAGTGCCCAGGTTAATTTTGTTTCTATGGACGTTTGCAACGAACTGTTCACATGTTCACATTAGTTATCTTACTTTTAGCTCACTTTACACTATTTCCGGTGTAATTTAACAAATAATATCACCATTGAACAGATGATGAAACCTTTTAGCATGTACTTAACACTGTCAGAAACGTAAGCTCGTGCGGTAGAGGTGAATTTCTGTCTAAAAACCCGAGAAGTACAGCCTCACCCAGCGCCATGTTGGATTGCCATGGAAACCGATTCAGACGCGTCACCGGAAAGCGGCTCCACAGTGCCCTCTACAGGAGCTCCGGAACTGTGCCCCTACTGCTACATTTTTTTGATAAATGTGGTAAAATGTGCAATATACTGAAACTTTTGGATGGTTTGGATTGTTAAATGAATTAGTTTGTTCATAATTTCTTAATTGCGTATTATATTTAACATAATAAGTTATATGAGCCAGTATATATTGTTCTGCGCTGTGATTGGTGCGCGCAGCTCCGTGGGGTTACGTGGCACTGCGGGCTCTGCGCATGCTCCGTCGCTCTCCCGGTGTGAAGAATGGCGTCTGTCAGGATGAAGCCCAGCAGCGTGGCGGCGTCTCTTCTGCTCCTGAACCTCCTCTACGGCCTGGCGTCCTCTCTGTACTTCCACATCGGCGAGACGGAGAAGAAATGTTTCATTGAAGAGATCCCCGACGAGACCATGATCATCGGTGAGTCACGGCAATTTAAGAAGCCGCCGAGAAGGGTGCTAATGCTAATGCTAACTTGAAGTGCTAACCTACGCGGACGTGCCTCAAACATCACGGGTTTATCAATATTCATGCGACTATTTGTTTGATTAGTTAATTTAACCTCTTTAGCAGCTGTATCCTTGTTAACATGGCGTCAGATGAGCCAAGACTAACTTCAACTGTATCACTAAACCATAAGGTTCATCACACGGTTTATTTTCCAAGCAAAACGGTGTTAAATTAACATATTCTGCAAAGTCACTTTTCATTATTTTTTAACCTGGTTACGAAAGTGCTCGTCCTACTAGTTTTATTAATTATACCAGTCCTCTTCCTGCTGCTGCTGCTACTACTACTAGTCCTCCTTCTGCTCCCACCATCCCTTCTACTAGTCATACAAGTCTAGTCTACTAGCATCAACCATAATAATGCAAAGAACACTACTAGTCTAGTAGTACCAGTTACTTTTTGTTAGTGCAGCTTTGTATGTTTCAACTGTTCATTTCCTACTAGTCCTTCTCGTACTAGTGAGACACTTATCACTTCTGCAGTTCAACAGGAAGTCAGTGGACCAGTTTCTATTACCAGGCCATTTTAGATCAATATTGTAGTTTACATTGAATCAAATGTGAAATTATTATCTACTCATTTCATATTATTGTCATTGTTCAATAAGGACCAGAAAAAAGCAGAACGTGTCCTTAAATTGCCATTGCTCCTGCAGGAAACTACCGCACTCAGCTGTACGACAAACAGAAGGAGGAGTACTTACCAGCCACTCAAGGCCTGGGGATGTTTGTGGAGGTGAAGGACCCTGATGACAAGGTACCAGAATACTACGGTTACATTGTGTTTATCGGTTGAAAAAAAAAAGCCTGGAGCTGTTGCATTTGAGTGCGGGTCAAACCGGTTTAAAAGTACACATATTTTCTGAATTTGTGAAACTGATGTGGCAAAATTGAGTGGTCTTTGCATTATTATTGTTGATATGATTATATGTCAGATTTAGTGATGATTTGACCTAGTTTTCCCCCATTTTACTATTTTGATGAAGCTTATAATGATAATATCTATCTCACATACTGTATGTTACATCTGCCACCCTAACATGGGAAGCAGATGTGACAGAGGAGCCTAGTAACCACACAGTAAAAAATAGTCATCACAATAGCTATTATTGGACTAACAAAAATGTTTAAATTTCGAAAGTCCTCAGAATCAGGAAAGGTTTATTGCCATTGCTAATGAACAGAATTCACAAACATGGGAACTTGCTAAAACAATGATGAAACAACCTATGTAAAATCAAAAAGAAAAAAACTATTAAAATCTGCTCTTTCTTGGTGAAATGGACCATGGTCCTTTAGAATAAATTAGGTCAGGATGTGGCGATGGGTCCCCTCTGCTGCTCCTGAAATATTGCTCCAGTTGCATTGAAGAAAGGGTCAAATACAAAGAACAAATTTCCCTATGGAGACACTTGAAGATCTCTTATCATGCTATTTTTCCAGTTTCGTAGTCTACTATAAGGGTATATTTGATCATAATAAGTGTTGTGTAGCACCCATAACACAATAGTTATAAAATATCACCGATATACGGCTTAGTTTGAGATTTGCCCCCCCCACCCTTGTGAAGAGCGATCTGCCTCCCCCGCCCACCTTGTGACGTAGCCTCAGCAAGAGCGCGTTCCCCGACCACCCCGTGACGCAGTCTAGCGTGGAGACGGTGGGAATGTAAACAGAGGCCGAGGCATGCGCTGCTACATGACACAGCAGCACATGTTGGCAGCAGCGTTGGAACTAAAGAATTAGCGTTTGAAACTAACTGTGCCTTAAAAGCCAGCGTTTCTCTCGAGCGCGGGGGCCAGGGGGAGGGGTGAATGTTACAGGTACAGAATGCTTCCTGGAGGATTGGCTCAAACAGGGAAGCTTAAGCTTCTGCACATCAGAGGAAAAGGAGAGAGACTGTTCTATAGCTAAAAACTGCATGAATCAATCAAAATCCACTTTGGGCACATATATGAGGCACCAATGACACACTAAGAAGGTTAAAAGCTCTGCAAAGTCGATTTTGCATGATATGGGACCTTTGAGAAGAAACGTGCATTCTTAAGGTACACTTAAACATTCTCCTGGTCCAAAACTATATAATGACTTGAACAAAGCCAATATTGCAGTTTACTTGCAAAATTGTCTTTTTGAGCTTTTAACTATGTTCTAACGTTATTCCCTTATCAAAAACATATGTGCAGTTTTATTTAGCTTCATTTGATGAAACCTTGTTAGAAAATCTTCACGCTTCAAAAACTTTCAGAATTTCCCTGACGTGTGACATGGCTCTGAGAATCTTCTCTGCTTTTTTAATAGTCCATAAATCATTGCCAGACTCGTACTAAGCATTTCTGCATCAAATCACAATGCGTGGATACCTAGAATATATCATTGGAACGGAAGTCTGTGGTTTCTTAAACGTTTGTCATTTCTTCTGCAGCCATGTCATTTCTTCTGCAGCCAGTAGATGGGGCTAAAACTCTTATGGGAAACGGCAGAGCATTTGTTTCCTTTTTTTATATATGTTTTAGTTCTAAAATATGAGATGCCAAACTAAAGGTCCTTAAGCATGTAATAACAATATGTTCTGTTAATTTTGTTTTGTTGGTTGTGTCATTATAAATTGTCCAAATAAGTATGAATCTTGTGTTTCAGACATTTAATTAAAATTAGTCATTCAGACCTTTATTCAGGGACGAGGAGTTTTGATTGTCTTACTTTACTCTGTCTCTTCCTGTACCTGCTTCCTAATGACTGTTGTGTGTAGGTGATCCTGTCTCGTCAGTACGGCTCAGAGGGACGCTTCACCTTCACCTCGCACACTCCTGGAGAGCACCAGATCTGCCTGCACTCCAATTCCTCCAAGTTTGCCCTGTTCGCTGGAGGCATGCTGGTACTACAACGCTTCACACTCCTGCAGCAGTTCATTCAGTAAAGCCAGAATCAATATTAAAGCAGACGGATGGTGCAGAATTGACTTTTAACCTTGTCATGGTTCTCTTCTCATTTTCACACTCAAAAGCCCTATTGCAACGGCTTTAGTTTGACCTCTTTGCCTTGGTAAATTACATTCCCATGCAAATCGTCCATGTTTTTAAATATTCCCCCCATTTTTACTTGCTCTACTTTGGCAAACTCGGAGCCTCTGAGGTCATTTTAGCCCCTTACGAATGCTTATGTCTGTGATTCTGACCATTTTTGGTCTGAATTGAATATACTCGGCAACTGATTTTGCATCAAAGGTTGGACAAAAAGATTGATAATTTGCCATGGACCATTTTGCAATTCAATTACCGTATTGTCTGGAGTAGAAGTCGCTCCAGCCAAAAAATGCATAATAGAGAAGAAAGAAAACATATGTAAGTCGCACTGGAGTGTGAGTCACATTTTGGGGGGATATTTATTGTAAAAAAATCCAAGACCAAGAACAGACTTTTCATCTTGAAATGCAATGTAAAATAATAACAGATGAGAGAACTTTGTGAATAGGTGTATGTATGCTAACGCTAACACCTTCAGCTACATGACGTATGCTAACGCTAACACCTTCAGCTACATGACGCACAGACAGAACTGTGGTAAGTGTCTGGTATGTTAACGTAACATATTAACAGTTATTCAGATAACTATAGCATAAAGAACATGCTAACAAGTTTACCAAAGCATCAGTTTTACCCCAAATCACTAAATCCATTGAATTCTTCTTCCTCTGTGTCACTTCTAAACAGTAGTTCAACACCAGACAATATGCATCGACTGAGTTTAGTTTTGCGCTGAAGAGAAAGCTGCGTTCATACCTCATCCATCTTCCTTGTTGAAGACCTGGGTTTGGTCCTTTTCTTGTCCTGATTTAAACCTGCTAAAGTCCAGGTTTTGTTCCAGGATTAGCCTCTGTTTAGTCCCAATTTTGATGCAGTGTTTGCAAAAGTGTGAACGCAGCCTCAACGTAGTTTTGACTAGTTCCAATTTTACTTGTACATACATTTCTGCACTTGTTACTCTGCACAAATAATCACAACCTCAGTGTCACTTCTAAACAACTCTACAAACTCCGGAGGTAGAGGAAGTGCAGATTCTTCTTCTGCGTCGCTTTAGGTTTTAGCCCTCTTGTGGTTGTCAAGTGAAATGCGGTTACCAGTGTGGGGAAAAAACAAATGCAAACAAATAAGTCGCTCTGGAATATAAGTCGGCGGCCAAAACTAGGTGAAAAGGTGCGATTTATAATACGGAAAATACGGTATGTTTTTCTACAATCAAAAAGTAAAAGAAACACACAAAACCCCTGCGACAAATGTAACCCGGAAGTACAAGTCGTTCTTTTGGTTTAAAGTTTAGAATTTGTGGACTTTGAGATTCGAACATGAGTCCACACTGAGACTGAAGCAACTGCGACTGACGCCAAAGATGACAGAGACTAAGCGCGCCTGAAAATCATAAAGTCTTAAAGTCGGGTCGTGAGTCCTCAGTTTTAGATATTGTACTTTTGCATATATAGTGTCAATTGTTTCGTTTGTACAGGGTACACGTCTGAAAATGTGGTTACTTTAAAATACAAAATGTCAAAAGTTGTTTAACAAAACACATTTGTATTGTTTTTTAGAGAGTGCATCTGGACATCCAGGTTGGAGAACATGCCAACAACTACGCCGAGATCGCAGCTAAAGACAAACTGACGGAGCTGCAGCTCCGAGTCAGACAGCTGGTGGAACAGGTGGACCAGATCCAGAAGGAGCAGAACTACCAGAGGGTAAAGATACTGCTACTGCTAATACTGCTGATCCATGGGTTTCAACAAGATGAGAAATTAGGACTGTTGCTATAGCAACAATTCACTACAAAGTTCAATCTTTGGAATGAGGATAAGGTCCTCAAAATGCATAAAACAGGAAAATTAAACTCTGCAATATCACTAATACTACCGCTACTGCTAAAGCTAATGCTACTGCTAATACTACTGCTAATACTACTGCTACAGCTAATACTACTTCTACTAAAAGCCTGTTTCCACTGGTTCACTGTGGAGTAGATTGGTACTAGGCCTGGGTATTGCCAAGACGCTCGTGATACGATGCGTATCCCGATACAGGGGTCACGAGATTATATATAGATATAGATATAGATATATATACATACACAGATACATACACAGATACATTTTTGAAAATAGGGTCTTGAAAATTTACCAAATGGGTCATGTTTTCACTCTGAAATAAGAACATTTATGAATTTCGTGTTTATCCACAAAGTGCTTATTTATAAATCCATTCTGCTCTAATAACTTCATACATCCAACCAACTGATCCAAATAGAAATATAAGGAACACATTCTAGTAAAGTATTGCATGTTTCTTGCCAAAAAATGTACCCACTCGTCCACAACCCGAAGGTCAAAGGTTGAGTCCGTGATGAGTTCGGGTTCAATGTTTTCACTACTAATACCACTACAAATGTTCTACTTTAAGTTTGATCTTGAATGTTCTTTTTTCCGTAGTACCGTGAGGAGCGCTTCCGTCAGACCAGCGAGAGCACCAACCAGAGAGTCCTGTGGTGGTCCATAGTCCAGACCCTGATCCTGGTCGCCATTGGGATCTGGCAAATGAGACACCTCAAGTCCTTCTTCGAGGCTAAGAAATTAGTCTAAAACCTGGGCTAAAACCTGCTCTGAAACCTGGTCTTGGGCTGGTCGAAATCGGTCCACGTTGGTCCACTTTCCCTTTTCATTTTAAAGCTGAACTCTAACTGTCCCGTTGAAGGGCAAGTGTGTGATCTACTGTACAATCTCATGATGGAATGATGTAGAATATAGAATGGCATAGAATGATTTTATATTACTACATTGAGCTTGAGACGGGTCAAAATATAGGTTATGCAGATGACAAAATGGATGGCAAATTTGTTTGTCAATTGATGCAAATTTCTCCTACAGAGTTTGTCGAATACAAATATGAAAATCAGGTAAACGGTGGTAGAAAACCAGATAAATGATGAGACCACTGCAGGCAACGTTCACATTTATTGCAAATTATGGACATATTGACCTGATGACTTTTCTTTCCTTGAATGACATGCGAGGAAAAGTGTCTTAGCCTTAGCCAACAAGCTAGCTTTCCACTATCACAGCAACAACAGAAAAACAAGAGTTTGGATATTTCTTTTAATACCTAAAACTCCCATGGAGTTATACAGGCCTCACCCTTTTTATTATGAAATTATGACATCAGCAAGTTCAAGCTCATGAATGCAACCTATGGAAAACAGAGTTCTGCTTTAAAATGAAATGGTACTGTGGTAAAGAATGCTCAGTGCAAATATGGGGAAAACTGCACAAAATGAACTGAAAAACCATCAGCCCCTGAACTGAACTTCGTCCGAACGGCAGATATGTGACTGTTTGCTGTAAATGTTACTGGCCGCTGGAGTTTGTTTTTTTCAACTATTTTTAAGACTCGAATGCAGTTTTTACATGGAGATCGAGCTTAAGGCTTTGGCAGAAGTGTAGGACCTGTATATATTTACATAGATACTTTTATTCTCTACTCAAAACATCTTGAAGTTACAAAAGTTCTGGTCCAATTCATTGACAATTTTACATTTTTACAACGCAACGTCGAACATATTGATTTCTAAAAATATCTATGCTTCTGTGTCAAGGTCCTCAATCTAAAAATGTGATTGAAATTTTGTTCTTTTTGAGGGGTTTTCTGTTTTCGTTGGTTTTATTTATAATTTGGGTTCTTTTTTAGAGATCGTGTGAAGATTGCACTCAGAGATGATACAAGTTTGAAGGTGAATGGTTTCTATTAACCAAGATTTATTTTAAATAAATGTGGAATAAAAGGAAATTTGTTTCATTCATTTGTAACCTAATTCCAGCACTGTCAACTAGTCTGGTAATTATATTTGTGCATTAAGAAGTTTAAAAAAGTGTTAACCAAATGTTGAAATTTAGTTACTTAAGGCTTCTAGAGGATATTTACTTTTTTACTTTTTTTTTTTTTTTGAAAGACATTTTAATTTAACAATGCTGTCTTTTATGTGAAATGGGGACGAGAGAAGGGAGGACATTCAGTAAACTGTAAGAGGTTTGGGACCCAAACTCACGACACTGCGGCTGCACTTGGAGCATACGGTTCTAGTCGACTAGTCGCAAATAGTCCATTATTTGTTGCAGCTTCAGCATATTATACAGTTTATTTTTAAATTATACAGCCAACAACTGTGCTGCGATCTTATTTAAAGGTTCTCTAAAATTGTAGTCTGGTAAAAATACAATTCAAATGAACGTCAATAACATTAGGTGTGTG